>NC_142357.1:40113569-40460236 GCF_059441175.1 Urocampus carinirostris | reverse complement strand
ATTGAACGCAGTGGTCTATTCTTGCATTTTTCATTTTTATGACCAGTATATCATTTCTTTTGACACTAGAGGGGGCTCTAGCTTGTGTTGTGATGACATATTCTCATCACAACACCGCTAATTTATTAAAAAAAGACAACTGAGAAAAACTGAACAAAAATGGCACCGAGTATAAAATCATATTTTGCAGATCACAAACTGCAAAAAGTCAAATATGCAGCTAAAAACGGTAACCGAGCACAAGAAAGAGAGTTTGGTGTTAGCAAGTAGACGAAGTAACGATGAATATGATGTCAACGAACGAGGAGGAAGCGGCGCGTCTTGTTTACCGGTAAAAGTGAGAATGTGTCAAGAACCGGAACAGGACCAGGACCCAAACGCGCGACGTTCCCACACAAGCCTTTAATTTGACAGGAAATGGGGAGTCATGCCCGTTACACGGGGGTCTGGCATGAAAAGACAGGATCGATAATGTAACAGGATATCAAAATGAAAAGGACAAACTAGACGGGAACGAAAACTGGAAACCGATATTTAACAGGACAAAACAAACGGGAACAATACCAGACAGGAAAACAGGACCGTGTAGGAACTCACGTCTTACGGGGCAGAGGTTCGTTGACGGACTGACAAAGGAAGAATGAGAGCGCTGAGCTTAAAAAGACGGAAAGCCAATTCGTCAAGGAGCCGCAGCTGGCGCCCGACAGGCGGGGCCAATTGGGCGCCATGGCAATCATGACAGAAAGAGGATGAAGATTTTATTGGATTTAGTGATCTGTAAGTAAAACTGATAGTTCTTTATGCTAGGAATATCTGAATTCAATATTTGTAAATCCAATATATATTTTATTGTAATTTTAAATTGCTGTTCATGACAACATGTATGTTTTTGGTGATTTTTGTCACAGTTGCCCATTGCCCTCACTTGACTTTGCCCGTTTGGCGCCAGCTGAGGCTCATTGCCTGAATGGCTTCCCTCCTATTTAAGCTCAGTTCTCTCACTCACCCATTGTCAGTCCGTCAACGAACCTTTGCACCCGTAAGACGTGTGTTTTGACTCTGTCCGGTTTCCTGCTTGTGTTTCCTGTCCGGTATCGTTCCCGTCTATTTTGTCCGGTTTAAAATCGATCTCCAGTGTCTGGTAGCGTTCCTGTCTATTTTGTCCTGTTTGATATCGATCTCCAAAGTCTGGTATCGTTCCTGTCTATTTTGTCCTGTTTAAAATCGATCTCCAGTGTCTGGTATCGTTCCTTTCTATATTGTACTGTTTGATATCTATCTCCAGTATCTGGTATCGTTCCCGTCTTTCTTGTCCTGCTTGTTATCAGACTCCACTCTCCAGTGCCTGATATCGATCCTGTCTGTCCCGTCCTGTCCGGTTTCGACCCCTATCTATCCGGTATCTGCTCGTGTAGTTGGTGTCGAATCACTGGCGTTTGGGTTAACGTGCATGACTGCCCCATTTCCCGTAAAATAAAAGCTTGTGTGAGAAGCGTTACGCATTTGGGTTCTCCTCCTGTTCCGATCAAAAAAATTTGACTTCTACTCCGGGGCGACTTATAGTCCAAAATATACGGAAAATGTAATCATTCTGGGTATGTTCTCTTGAACCTACCTCCAGAAAATTAAAGAAATCACCTACATGCACTCGGAAGGCATCCTGGCCGGCGAACTGAAGCACGGACCTCTGGCTCTCATCGACAAACATATGCCGGTCATCATGATCATCATGAAGGACGCTTGCTACACAAAATGTCAAAACGCGCTGCAACAAGTCACCGCCAGATCGGTAAGTCTTCAAGATGAAATAACATTATTCACATCAAAAGGAAAAATGACTGAATTGATTTACCTCCGACATGACTTGAGTTGGTCAAGTGGAGTAACGGGTGGATGCAGAGGAGGACCTCATATTCAAACAGATCTTAATAATTTCACTTGCATTGTTCGTCGTGCCCTTAAAAGATTGCCTTGCTTCAGTCGCCTCCTCAATTGTCCCAATTGTTTATTGGTCAGACAGGCGGCCGGCGGGCCAGATCGGGCCCGCTAAGGGATTGAATCCGGCCCGCGAGACAACACTCAGAGAAGCGCAAGAGAAAAACAAGCTTCAGGGTGAAATATGTCCACTTGATGTTGCCAAAGCTAGGTGCCTCTCACAAGGACACTTTACTTTTTACATTTCATTTCATTTCATTTCATTTCACTTGTGTTTATCTCTCTCTCTCTCTTTCTTTCTTTCTTTCTTTCTTTCTTTCTTTCTTTCTTTCTTTTCCACTCCTTTTCTCCCACTCTAGGTCTCTGTCTCTTTCACTCTCCGTGTCTCTCTTTTTCTCTTCCTCTGTTGCTCTTTGTCTCTTTCTCTCTCTGTGTCTTTTTAACTTCTTTTGCTCTAACTTCCTTGTTTCCTTTTCTCTTTTTCTCTTCCTACCCTTCACTCTTTCTTGTCTCTTTTCTCTCCTTCTGTCTTTCTATTTCTCTTTGGATTTCTTTCTTCCTCTCCCTCTCTTTTCCCTCTGTCTCACGACTTTTTATCTTTTTGTTTCTCACGCTCTCTCCCTCTCTCTCTTTTTCTTTCTTTGTTTCGCCCTCTCTCCTTTTCCCTCCCTCTTTCTCTTATTTCTTTGTCTCTCTTTTTCTTTCTCTTTAATCTACTAGTCCGGCCCCCCAGTTAAAATGAGTTGGACACCCCTGGTTTAAAACATCCTATTTTTCAAGAAAGAATCATTTTACTCGAAGATGAGAATGACCTAGCATTATTTTCAGAAGAGGAAAATTGTCCTTTGAGGGCACCACGTCGGAGACGCTTGTTCTAGAGAATCTCACTACCTTAAGAAGACCACACGAAAAAGACAATCGCGATCGGAAAAGCAGGTCCAGGAGTTCCCGAAGCTCACCCTGCCATCCCTATTTCAGGGCAGGCCCATCATCCTGTGTTGCCAAGACGACCAGGAAGTGACCACCAACGCTTATCGGAGCATCGAGCTGCCGCGTACCGTCGACTGCCTGCAGGGAATTCTCAGCGTCATCCCCCTTCAGCTGCTCTCCTTTCACCTGGCAGTGCTGAGAGGATACGATGTGAGTCAAATAGACATCCTATTTACATTTTGGTGTAAGCTGGTACATTGGAGTAGCAGATGGATGCAAAAGGGGGGAGGAGACGGCGGATTGAAATTAAAACTGATTAGAAGGCTTGACTGCTTTAATCCCCTCTTTATACTTAATAATCGCCCCAATCTTCAATGAGTTATGCCCTATTTGTCAGGAACCGGATCAGGACCCAAACGCATGACGTTCTCACACAAGCCTTTTATCTTACGGGAATTGGGGAGTCATGCGTGTTCGACGGCGGTCTGGCGTGGGATGACAGGAAGACAGGAGATCGATTCCATTTGCCTGAATTAATATCGGACAGATAGGGTCAATACCGGACAGGACGGGACAGACAAACAGGATAGGTAATGAAACAGGATATCGAAAATAAACAGGACGAACAAGACAGGAATGAAAACTGGAGAGAATAATAAACAGGGCAATAATAGACGGGAATTAAACTGGAAACCGATATTAAACAGGACAGAAATAAACGGGAACAATACCAGAATGGAGATACCAACAGGGAAACAGGACCGAGTCAGAACCCACGTCTTGCGGGGCAGAGGTTCGTTGACGGACTGACAAAGTAAGACAGAGCGCACTGAGCTCAAAAAGACGGAAAGCCAATCTGTTAATGAGCCGCAGCAGGCGCCACACAGCAAAAACGTGGTCGGGGTCGGAAGCAAGTTGTAAGCCAGGGAAGGAGGGTAGACGTGGTCAGGATCAAAAACGGGTCGAAGCCGGGGGACTGTTCCCTTTCTTCTAATAAAGATTGTGAGAAACATAACGTAAGTGGGTCCTGTCTCAGTTCTGGTCCTGACAGGCACAGTGGTCAGCGCGTGTGCGACACAGTTCTAAAGTCATGAGATCGAACCTCTTGTGTGGAGTTTGCATGTTCTCCCTGTGCTAGCGTGGGTTTCCTCCGGGCACTCTGGTTTCCTCCCATATTCCCAAAACATGCTTGTCAGGTTCATTGACCGATCCAAATTGTCCCTCCCTGTGAATGAGCGAGCAAATTGTCTGTCCCTGTGTGCCCTGCAAATGGCTGGCAACCGGTTCAGGGATGGGCTCCAGCACCCCCGCGGCCCTACTGAGGATAAGCGGTGCAGATAATGGATGGATGGATGAGATTGAGATTTGATTTCATTTGCAATAGCCCAGATTGTTCCCATTTCTGTCATTAGAGAACCCCCTGGTGGTTGGTCCATAACTGTACAACAGTTGAATTTTATGCAGGCATATTTTGTCCAGCACTGGAATGGATTTTTATTAACCATAATTCACTTTTTTAAAGGTGGACTGCCCAAGAAACCTGGCCAAATCCGTGACGGTGGAATAAACTCACAAGGAACGCGAGAACATCAAAGCTCTCACGGAAAGCTGAAGTGCAATCGGACGTGACGTGCGTGAGTGTGTTTGCGAACGAGAGATGTGTAGATAATATTTTTTTTGAAATGTGAAGTTTGACCGATACACTGATGAGGGAGTCAAGTGCCTTTTCTATTATCGCTAGATGATCCCAAAAAACATCAGATGAATTGCAATATCCATGAATTAACAGTTGTGCAATACAAAGGTGAGCACCAAGTAGCTATCGGTGTGTGAGTGTGTGTGTGAATGGGTGAAGGCTATTGTAAAGCACTTTGGAGGTCTCCAGTGACTCTATCGATGCATTCCATCCATCCGTTGACTTGAGTAGCCCGCAGACTGGCTCTTGAAACGCCTCTCCGGTGGCATGTCATTGTGATTTTCAAGGAACTTTGATCTCTAACCGGCGTAAGAATTTATTAACATGATCGGTGTCTTTATGATACTTGATCGTTCATTCCAGTGTGCAATTTAGATCTACAAATCAGTGACCTTATTCAAGGCTGGTGTTTTAATGGTTTATGTAGCCTATTTTAAACAACTTCTAATAATTACAACCTGTTAATAACGCGATAAGTTGTAATATTAGGGTTGCATATCAAAAAAGTAGTTTTTGGCTTCAAAAAAGTTGGTGACCCCACCTCTAGTGACAACAGATTTAAAGGTTATGTTCAGGAACAGTAACTTGCTCACATTTTAATGCAGTTTTCTGCAGGGTAAGCTTTTTTTAAGTATTTATGTAAATTCATGGTGTTGCCACAGTAGCAAACCACTTGACCACACAAATTACACCTGGCATTGTCCTTTTCTGTCGTGAAATTAGTTGCCTTTCTCGCTAATCAGTCACAAACAAAAGTAGCTGGCAGTTTCAAAAAGGTTGCTAACCCCGCCACTAGTGACAAAAGAATTAAAGATTTTGTTCAGGAACAGTAACTTGCTCACATTCTATTGCGTTTTTCTGCAGAGTGAGCGGGTTTTTTAAGTGTTTATGTAAATTCATGCTGTTGCCACAGTAGCGGGCCACTTTACCACACGAATTACACCTGGAATCATTCTTTTCTGTCGTTGTGAAATCGGTTGCCTTTCTCTCTAATCAGTCACAAAAAAAGAAGCTCGCAGCTTCAAAAATGTGGCTGACCCCACCACTAGTGACAACAGATTTAGAGGTTTTGTTCAGGAACAGTAACTTGCTCACATTCTAATGCAGTTTTCTGCAGAGTGAGCTTTTTTATAAGTGTTTATGTACATTCATGGTGTTGACACAGTAGCGGACCACTTTACCACAGAATATTACACCTTGGTTGCCTTTCTTACTAATCAGTCACAAAAAAAGAAGCTCACAGCTTCAAAAAAGTTGATGACCCCTGCACTAAATGATCCTAAACACTTTCACTGAACATAATAACAAATACATTTCGGATGGAATTTCAGTTGTGCAATATGGGGATTAATTGCAATAATTACAACCTGGTAATAACATAGTAAAAACATCGTGACAACAGGATAAGTGGTTATTTTAGAAATACTTTGGCAGTAATGCGAATAAAGTACCAATGCTCCATTGCCATCGTGACAACAGATTTACAGGAACCGTAACTTGCTCACATTTTAATTTTCTGCAGGGTAAGCTTTTATTTTATGTGTTTATGTAAATTCATGGTGTTGCCACAGTAGCAAACCACTTTACCACACAATTTACTCCTGGCATAGTCCTTTTCTGTCGTTGTGAAATTGGTTGTTTTTCTCTCGTATCGAAACAAAAAAAGAAGCTCGCAGCTTCAAAAAGGTTGCTAACCCCACCACTAGTGACACACGAATTAAAGGTTTTGTTCAGAACAGTAACCTGCTCACATTCTATTGCAGTTTTCTGCAGAGTGAGCTTTTTTTAAGTGTTTATGTAAATTCATGATGTTGCCACAGTAGCAGGCCACTTTACCACACAAAATACACCTGGAATCATTCTTTTCTGTCGTTGTGAAATCGGTTGCCTTTCTCGCTAATCAGTCACAAACAAAAGTAGCTGGCAGCTTCAAAAGAGCAGCTGATTCTATGCACTCGATGATCCCAAATGAATACAATATAATGTACTTATAATTACAGTTGTGCAATATGCTGACTTAAAGTGCAATATCTATTCACGTAATTGTCCTCGATTTATTTTATTTTCACTGCATTAGGTACAGGAGTACAGTTTGTGCACTGTACCTTTATTTTACATTGTTTCATATTTAATCATGTCCTACTGAAAGGAAAGTACTTTTCACATTCTAACTTGTTGCTTTGTTTTTGTTACTTTCGAAGACCATTTGGTCGCTTGCAAAAGAAATGCTTTCATACTCCATTTATTCCGCTAAGCTCATCGTATAATTGCACTACAACAGGGGTGGAGAAGCTTTTTTTTTTATTGGCTTAAAATAAAGATTGATAGATTTGATTTATATACACAGTTTCGATACGGTACCTTGTGAATATATGAGGAAAAATATATATATATTTTCCAATATGTACTCATGAATAAATATACATGCGAATATTTATATGTATGTGTTATATTTGATTTTATATTTTTAAAAATCAAACGTTTCATCAAATTGGGTTTAAAAGACTCCGATTTCAAGAAAATGATCATGGCCATTTTGAGGCACTGAATTTTAGAATATGCATTCCAAAAGTCTTTTCTTTTGCATGTATATGTTGGTAAGTCAAATAAATATGTGATTTTGAAATGGAAATTTAGAAAAATGCTCGTGTGTCGGGAACGGAAAAAACGGGTCAGTCGCCGGGACAGGAGAGCAAAAAAAACGTGGTCGTGATCAGAAACGAGTCGAAAGCCGGGAGAGGAGAGTAGACGTGGTCGGGATCAAAAACGGGTCGAAGCCGGGAAACAGACGGGAGCAAAAGCAGGTGGGAGAAGGGACACTGGGGAAGACATGTCTTTTAATTTGTAGTACTTTTAAAAAAACTTTTTGTCCAGGGTGCCTTAGTCTCCCCACACTTCACTACAATCTACCAAAAATGAACTGAACAATATACCATTACTTTTATGAAAGTGTTTACTTTTTAGCTATTTGTATGTGTTTGTAATAATTTCTGTATTTATCTGATTTCTATTTTATGAATATAAAAAGTCAGATTTATATTTGTAAATGATTTTTGTATTGCTGACATGCTCTTTCAATCAGAACTTATATAAAGTATTCTATGCAAAAATGTGTCATTGTGCTTTTTTGATTTCTATTGACTGTCATGAACCGGAACAGGATCAGGACCCAAATGCGTGACGTTTCTCACACAAGCCTTTTATTTTACGGGAAATGGGGAGTCACGCACGTTAGGCAGCAGTCTGGTGTGAAATGATGGGAAGCCAGAGGCCGACGAGATTGATACCAAATGCCTGAGTAGATATCGGACGGATGGGGTCGATACCGGACAGGATAGGACAGACAGGATTGATATCAAAACAGGATATCGAAATTAAACAGGAGAAGTTAGACGGGAACGAAACTGGAAACCGATATTAAACAAGACAAAATAAACGGGAACAATACCGGACCGGAAATATCAACAGGAAACAGGACCGAGTCAAAACCCACGTCTTGCGGGGCAGAGGTTCGTTGACGGACTGACAAAGGGAGAGTGAGAGTACTGAGCTTAAAAAGAAGGGAAGCCAATCTGTCAACGAGCCGCAGCTGGCGCCACACGGGCGGGGCCAATTGGGCGCCATGGCAACCGTGACATTGACAGAATTTTACTGTTCAAATCAATATATACAGTACAATGAAAAGGAAATACTTGTTTGTAAATGAAGTACAAGTATTTAAGTATATATTCATATTATTAGACTCAACGCATAATTAATATCAATTTACAAAGTAAAATACAAAGAAAATACAATCGTCGAATTACCTAAAGGCGCAAAAAAAAATAATTAAATATATATACATATAACCAAGACACTGTAATTTTCACTGAAAAAAATCCTGCTACATGAAAATAAAAAAAACATTAAATTAAATAAAAATAAATACATTAAAAATGGAAAAATCGATTCGCGCATTTTGATCCTTTTGTTTTTAACCTTTACAAGAAAATATAGGCTAATTTGAAAATCTAAATAAAGATTAAAAAAATATTTAAGTAAAATAAGACCAACAATACTGTGCTCGTAAAGATAAGTAAGCAATTAATTTAAAATTAAAAAATAATAAATCGTTTATTTTTAGTGAAATAAGAAAAATAACACAAAGTCTATGTGAAAACGACAACGAATATAATAAACATAAATTATGAAAAGTAATATAAATAACAAATAAAATAACCAAATAACAATAAGAATATAAGCAAAAATACATATAAATCATAAATACTATACAATATTGTTCCCCTTTATCCCCAGTTATAAAAGAAAACTACTTGTCATGAGAAAATTATTTGTCAGTGGAAAATTATTATTTTTAAAAATTTAGATTTAGATTAAATTTGTTGACTGCGTTAATTAGTTGAGGAGATTAATTAGCAAAACGATAACACATGTTGAGTAATTATCGATTACTGTATACTTATTTGGACATTTTTTGCTGGAATGCTAGACTATGGAAGCCCCAAATTGCCAAAACACATCTAAAAAGCAAAAAATATATAATTATAATTATTCCAGATGTATTATGTATTTGTGTATGAATCCAGCATTACTCAAACGCCATATTTTGGGGAAAATAAATAGTTACTATTGTTTTTTAACTATACTCTTACTATTTTCTTCTTTTTGGACGTCTTTTGCGGCACACTGTCGTCGAAATCCCTTGAACCAATCAGAAGCCTTAGAATTGACGTCATTTTGCGTAGTGACGTCAGACGCCACACCGCCGCCTCCCGGTGACGTCGTCTCCTCCGCACTCGGCGAGTTGGGCTGCCGTCGTGACAGTAGGAAGCTTCTTCTTTTTCCCCCAAAAAGTTTTCCTCGTCGACTCCCCGAAAACGAGGGCGTCTTCTCCGTGCCGTCAATGTCCGCGAGGCGTCTCCGAGCGAGAAGGTAAGCGTCCGTTATCCGCCCTTTGGCGAGGCTGCGTGGACCCCGCCGGCTTTCACTTTCCCCGACTACCGCATTGCCTCCGTTAACTGGCAAAAAAATGGCGACATTTCATGAACTCAATAAAAATACACGATATATTTTATTACCAGACTATTTCGGTTGGCTGTTTGTTTTTGGGACCATTTTCGGCCCCGCTAAGCCAACGTCAAGGCCAGTTGTGCTGCGGCGGTTCGTTTTCGGCTTGTCACCCACGCGTGACTTCATACTCCCTGTTTGTGTTTTAACATTAAGCATGCGGGACATTAACCTGTCAAAATAAACAGGTTTTATAAGGTTAACAGGATTTTGATCTTCAACCATACCAATATAAATACATAAAGACATTAACAGACTGAGGAGATCAATTCTTCCTCATGCCATGAGGCTCTTTAACTCCACCCGGGGGAGTAAAATCCCGCATGAAACCCCACCCCCACATTTGCATATTACCCTATTTTTATGACAGTGTGTATATTCCGTAGCACTATTTAAATACTCCATCGACATATTGGGTATTTATGTATTCTATATCTTTTATTTTTCAACACAAGCATACTGCTGGAAGTGTGAATTTCCCTATGGGGATTAATAAAGTATCTATCTATTTATCCAGACATGTTGGAGAATTCGGACTGTTTTGGTCTCTTTTGTAAGGTAACGCTTTGAAGTTTTGTCCCCAACTGAAATAACCCCTGCAAGTGCTACTAACATTGAGTCATCTAAGTTGGAACACACGAAAATAGCAATCACATGCCCGCAGATGAGAGTAGCATGGACATCTTTGCCGGAAAACTGCTGAGACAATAGCATTAGGCTTTACCTGGTCCCAGGTCAAAGTTAATCACAATCTGAAAAACTAAAATTCGTATTTTCTGAATTTTTCTAAGAGTACGTCAAGGCGTTTCAAAAAGCGGCCATTCGGAGACTCTGAAAGTGTCATGATTACTGATGCGGGGCACCTGAGTCTGCTCCTTTGGCGCCAACTGCCTCGGATGCTGATTGGCTGCCTGTCACTTTTTAAACCGTCCGTCTTCCTGTCACCGCTTGTCAGTCCGTCTGTGAACCTCAGCTCACGCTAGGCAAGCCTTTTGACCTTGACTCTCTCCTGTCCTGATTCCTGTTTGATTCCCTGGCTCCAAACCCTTTTCTGAACTTGACTACCTTTCTGCTCCCCCCGTCCCGGCCATCGATCTGTTTTTTTCTCGCTCTCGACACTGCCTTCGCTCGCCACGGAAATACCACTTCCGCGTCTGAGTCACCTGCTTCCCACGATCAACGATCTTCGGATCGTGTATACGACCCGTTCCCTTCTTCCTAATAAAACTAAGAGAAATGCACGCAAGTGGGTCCTGTCTTCGTTCTGGTCCCGACAGAAAGGACCGGTGACATCATACAGACACTCTTTGCTTCTCAACAGTCTGAAAGGCCCTGTCACTTGTACTCACCCTTGGATGCATAAGTGGGGTCAAAAGTAACCCCATGGGTGGTTATTCTTCAAAATATTTAAAAATAATAACTCTTTAAATTGTAATATTCCAGGTACTCCTCATAAGTAAATGACATTAGTATTTTTATGTTTTCACCTTCCATTTTCGACCCCACTCATAGAAGAGTGTATATACTGGTAGGTCATCCATCCAACGAAACTAGCACAGGAAATGCACTTTTCTTTTAAAATCAAAAATCGCATCAAAATTGTAATACTGGTCTGAAAAATTGCAAAAGTATTTTTTTTCCCCCAAATTGTGCAGCCCTTGTTCATTTAGTGCCAAAATTCTGTCCATGTATGAAATGATGTTCTATTAGTGCTCAAATTCTGCTCATGTGTAGTTTGTCAATGTCATGCGGCAACTGTTGGCATTATGTGCCGTTGCTTGTGTCAATCACAGCAGCCATTGTATATGTGTAACCGCGGTGTACCTGTCCCACCAAGGATACACATTCAGGCTGGACTGGATGATGAGGCTTTTAATACAATTGTGTTAGCAGCGCGCTGGAGACTGCAATGAGCGACACAACATACAGACACCATGTGGTTAGGGAGCTGGTCATTGCTGGACACTTATACACAAACTACACAAACACTGGGCGGCAGTAGCTCAGGAGGTAGAGCGCTCGACTTGGGATCAAGAGATCGCAGTTCGAATCCCGGCTCCCCCGTGTTACATGTCGAAGTGTCCTCGGGTAAGACACTGAACCCCTAATACCCCCAATAAGCAGGTTAGCGCCGCAATTGGGAAATGTGAAGCACACTGTAAAGCGCTTTGGGAGGTCTTGACTTGAAAAGCGCTATATAAAATGCAGATCATTTCATTTCATTTCACATATTTCAGCAGCAATTTCAACAAGACCAAAGTTATTATTAAACCCGTTACATATGTACATGTGTGACATGTACTATGGGGTTCCATTTATGCCAAACATCCGTCTATGTATAAAATAACCTTCCGGTAATGCCAAAATTCTGCCCATGTGCAGTTTGACGATGCCATGCTGCGTCTGTTAGTGCTGCGTGTTGTTGCACGTGTCAATGTTAACTTTCCTTGTATGTGTGCACATGTTGTGTGTAAATGTCACGTAACATGTGCATACATACAAGACAACTTCACATCAAAACTGTGGAGGAATAACCTTTTTCCCCTTGTGTTTATTTCACTCAGTTTTGTGAGAAGAAAGGTTAGAGGCTGAAATTGATGAGCAATTCCGTCTGAGGTTTTGTTTACAGAATATTCTGGGCACGATTCTTGACGAACTTTATAAGTGCAAACATAAAAAAATGGCTGACAATCACTCTAATACTAAAAATGTGACATTGAAGGCCACTTGTGCCTACAAAATGAAGCACAATTGAAACAATGGTAGAATCTGTAATATTACAACTAAATAAATGAAAAAGATTATATATAAATAAATCATACAAACGGGACTAAATAGACGCATTTTAATATTACAACATGAGCATGTAGCTTGTAATAGTTTCACATCTATGATAACTATGTTAGTTATAGCTGTTCTTTTTCAAAATAAACTAATTGGCAAAAGTAAGCACGTTGCTCGTGATCAGACATTAAATATACAACACACAAATTCAATTATAATGTAAAAAAATAGTTCAAACCCAAAACGTACTGACATGTCAGAGCCACACTCCTGTTGTTTTGCAGGAACAATGCCCACAAAAATTGTGCAATGTTCTATTTACTTCCATTTGTGTTAGTGAATTCTGCAAAATATATATTTTTTCTTTAGAATAACGCCCCCTAAATTGTTTCATTTTAAACAACACATTGTTATTATAGTTATCGTCAATGTCTGTGCATGGGAGGGAGTGAAATGAAATTTTGATTCCTTGTATGTCAAATACATCTGAGGAAATTGGCAAAAATGAACTTTGACCTGATTTTGAAATGGGTCATTTTGTTGGGTTGTTTTGTGTTAGATGACCCAGAAAAAGTGATCCAATTGATCCAAGTATTGGGTTAATCCCAATTCGACCCGAAAGTGCAACGTCCCAGAAAGAATACCCACGTGAACGAGTAGAAATTGTTTGCTAGTAGCATGAACTCCTGTACACTTATATGAACATAAACAATAAAGGGGAACAAACCAATCCAGGAGAGGGAAATACATTTAGCTGGGGATTTCTACACAGAAATAGTTTTACCCTTACTTCCCTGTTCGTAGAGTGTCCAATGCAGTTTGACATAATTATCATACATTAAGAAATAAGGTCTGAAGGATTTTATACATTTGACTATAAAGCATTTTAAACGATTGAATTCAAGTTACATTTATTGAGTTTAATGCAATATATTCACTGACTGGGCTTTAGTTCAATGACGGGTCACACTGTTCCAAATGCAGAATATTTTGACTAGGGAATTTTGATAACAGGACTCGGACGGAGGACGGCAGGCGTTGTTTTGAGAACAAGACGTTCGTCTATGAGATTGTGAAGCCCACGTTGGGCTTCCTTGGCACGCCCATGGGAGGAGTCGGCACGCCATCTTACAAGAGACGCGGGCCTAGAAGGGAGAGCAAAAGGACTGGAGTACACTTTGTTAAATTGTTAATGAAATTAAATCTGCCCCCGTGTGGAAATGTCTGCTTTCCTGTTCATCTTTTCCGTCAAGAAACGAGAGCGCATAAATTGTTGTGTTTGGTTCATGGAGTCAGATAACTCGTTCGAAGAATTTGGTAAACGCTACATTTTGACGTTTAATTCCCAACAGGTCTTAGGATAATATTCATGGAAATGCCCACATTAGCATGAGTTTGAGAATCTCCGGGCAAGGCTAATCCAATCACCCACTCGGCTCACTGACTCCCGAATGCGAGCTACGGTCATGTAGGACCCCAAGGCTCGGACTTCAGAGTGAACATCAGTCGTGAAGAGTTGAGGACGGCGTTGTGAAGGTCACTCTTCATCATATCATAACCACATCATATGCTTACGTAACTGCGGGTTTGCAGGCTGGTATCATGAGATGTATGTTGGCAGGAAAACAAAAGGATTATACAATCGCACCCGCTTTTTTATTGTGTTGCAATGTCACTGTTATGAAGGCTGCGAAATTAAAAGAAAAATGGTTGCGTGTTATGTCACAAAAAACAGAATTTATAGTGATGATGTGGTAATCCGTGTTGGGAATGAAATATTAAAATGTATCATTTACCAAATTGTTGGAATGAGTTATCTGACTCCATTAACCAAACACAACCTACATTCACCCAACAATGCGCACTCGTTTCTTGATGGAAAAGATAAACAATTGAACAAGAAAAGCCAACATTTTCACACGGGGGCAGATTTAATTTCATTAACAATTTAACAAAGTGTACTCCATCGAATACGGCCGAATTAGTCGAATTAGTGTCGCTCGAGTCTCTGGGAAGCCCTCTCTCCTCCCATGGCTGTGCCAGGGAAGCCCCACGTGGGCTCCACCACCTCGCCTCGATGTCTGGAAAACTCAAAACAGCAGAGCGTGTCTCAAAACATTGCCTGCCGTCCTCCGTCATCAGGGGCCCTCCGCATCTGGATGCGCCGATTATCTTATGAGGCCTCACGTCCCGTTCCCGCCATTCCTGTAAACATCATTCTCCACTAGCGTGCCCTGAACTTTCACTGCTCATTGAACTTAACCTTACTCGGTGAAAATCTCCATTGCACTCAATAAATGTAACTTGTATTCAATCGTATAAAATCCTTTATAGTCAAATGTATAAAATCCTTCATCAGGAAATATGTTGAATTGAATTGATGTTATTGCCATTGATATCAACGTTGTGGAACATTGTATGCAACGAGATTAGAAATGTAACTCCAGGATAAAATTGTAATCAAGACTTTAAACTGAATTTCATGGCTACCTTAACTGCTAGGGTCGTAGTGGCACCACTGCCCTTGCTGTGTCTTTGGCAGGTACAGCCTTGCTGGGTCCATATTTTCAGAATAAATAGGCAAAAAATATTTACAACATATTGCTTAGAGACTGACCTTAGTTATAATAATAGTGCAGTGAAAAGAAATGCATTAACGTGTTCCTAATTCCTAGAGAAGTCTTTCCTTTGCCCTCACGAAAGAAATAGAAGGGTAGGGCAAAGAGGAAGTAATGGGATTTGAGCCTTAATCGTCAAGCTTTTGACCGATTTGAATAATATAACATTTCCATAATGAAGTTTGCTATTGCGCAGTGTGTTAATCATGTTTCTGATTGACAATGTTTATAAAACAACTTAACATGTTTTGCTTCTGTTGTGTTGTCAAACGTATCAGGAGTCTAACCATTTACATTTACATGAAAAATATTCTCTTTTTTTGGGGGGTTATTGGTTGCCGAAAAATCTGGTGTTACATTCAAAAAAATTGCCAATATATCAAGTTAGTCTTTTTGCCAATACTACTTCCACTAAAAACATGTGATTAAATACATTTCTGTATTGGGCAACCGCCTGAATACATGTTAAGTAAGCTTAAACGTAATTGCTCAATTCCATTCAGTTGATGTTCCTTTTGGCCGTCTCTTCGTCTTCCTGTCTTTGTTTAAAGGTGTCGGCGCTTTTCCATGGGGGTGGTCTATTGTCTTTTGTCTCTGTTTCAACATACCATTACTTTCCTATGTCTTGTGGTTTCAATCAAACACAGAGGCAGACGGCGGGTGACCCAGAGTGAGTGAGTGTGGACAAGCGAATTGCTTGTCTTCTTGCTACTCCCCCCTGCTACAGCCGGTTAAAAACTTTACAAGTCTTTGCCTGATATTTCTTCTACCGTTAGCCAATTTATAGCTCTCTCACATGTCAGTGGTCTACTTCTTAGACCCCACAATACATCCAACTATCTTGTGTTACACAAGATACTTTATGAAAAATGGAAATCTCAACAACACCTACTAATGGTATTTTTCTGAATAAAAGTGGTATTTAAGACAAATGGCTTTTTCCTCAGCGTGTTTGTTTTATATCTGGGTTGTGAGAAGATCACAAAACAATTTCTTTAAAGTTTTATTTTACAGAATATTCCAGGCACAAAATACATTCCTAGAACTTCTAGTGTATTTTTTATTTTTATTTCCACAGACACGCCCCTGACAATCCCTCAAAATGAGTGAGGCAGAAAGTCAGTTTTACAGTGTCCAGGTGGGCGACTCCACCTTCACTGTGCTCAATCGCTACCAGCAGCTCCGCGCTATCGGCTCCGGGGCCCAAGGCATCGTTTGGTGAGTGCTTTGAAAAATCAAGGAAATGCATTACTGGTGATAAAAACAAAGCTGTTGAAGAGTTAGCATATTTTCCAGACTGTAAATCAGGTTTTTTCTTTCCCTAGTTTGACCAGTTGTGCACCATGTACTTTTGTCTGAAAATGTCATTATGGGTATATCATTTCACTATGCTCCAGATTACGAGCTGCAAGTAGTAAAATATGCCGGCAAAATGTGAAGCTATCGGCAGAAAGAAGCAGGTATTCGGAAACACATGAATGGTTTTGAAAACTACTTGGTATTTTATTGTTGCTACTGTTATGAGAATAACTCTTAATAATAATAATAATTCTTGTTCCACGGACAGACTAAGGAGATCATTTCTTCCTCATGCCATGAGGCTCTTTAACTCCACCCGGGGGAGTAGAAGCCCACATGAAACCCCACCCCCACATTTGCATATTACCTTATTTTTATGACAGTGTGTATTTTCTGTAGCACTATTTAAATACTCTATAGCAACACGTTATATTGGGTATTTCTGTATTCTATATCTTTTAGTTTATTATTTTATTTTTCAACACAAGGATACTGCTGGAAGTGGGAATATCCCTATGGGGATGAATAAAGTATCTCGCTCTCTCGCTCTCTTTATCTAATATGTTAACATACCAGGCACGTTCTCAGCTTTGTCATGTAGTGTAAGCATACCATTCAGCCCATTTTGCCTCTATTTAAGATACGGTAATTAAATTGCTCACGATGCATAGATAATTCCGGGTTTTTTGTTTTTTTTTCTCCGTCACAGCTTTTGTTTTTTAACTTTGATTTAAAAGCTAGTGAGTAATTAAAAAGCACTTTGGCTTCAGCCTACTTTCTTTGCGAATTTTTTCAATTATACTATTGTATCGTACAGCTGTTTGTATTTTTTTTGCAAATATTTTTCCTTCCTTTTGTAAGTGGGTGGTGGCCTCAATAAGTCAATTGTAAACAAACGATAAAGAAAGTATGTCTCGTTTCCCTGCTCTTAAAAATACTGTGCCTTTAAAAGACATGGTTACATTCTGTTCTGTCCTAAATCCAGTTCTCAATATTCTCCATAAGTTTTTAGTTGTCAAGCATAAAATCGAAAGGAACTCATTTGCAGGGCAACAACCATGCGCTCTGCGGCTAATGACCAGGAATGCTAATGAACAGATTAGGATGCTCTTTTAATGCGTATGCGCTTGCTGAGCTATGACTTCAGCATGAAAGTGAAGAATTATCTTTGTGTAACCGAGCGTGCTTTGTCAACGGGCCCAATCGGCTGTCACCATGTTGTGCTCTGTATCTTAACGTCTTTCTTTAGTGGTTAGCACATCGTTCTACCGTTTTGCGCTTCATCAACTTTCTTGACTGTGGTCGCAAGTGCCAGATTGTTAAGTGTAACTACAAGTTATAAAACGAGTTTCTCGGCTGTGTCACATGCTCTGTATTCTCTGCCCAGCTCTGCCCTAGATACAGTCCTTGGCATCTCCGTGGCGGTGAAAAAACTCTGCCGGCCCTTCCAGAACCAGACGCACGCAAAACGTGCTTACAGGGAGCTGGTCTTGCTAAAATGCGTCAACCACAAAAATGTAAGACGAACAGAAACATATATTATGACAAAATATTAACGGGGTTTTGTCGGGTGCTTAAAATCCTTGAAAATGCTTAAACTTTAAAGTTTTTAATGTTTGAAAAGTGCTTACATTTTGGGTGAAGTACTTGGAATAGTTGCCATGTTTATGGCAGTCTGCTCAAAAGATGTAAAAAAATAAAACAAGTCTGCTTAAAAATGACGCCAACACGCCTTCACATTGCCATTGAATATCTCTTCCCCTCGTGATTTAACGGCAGCTGGCATTTGTTTGTATTTGTCGTTGTCATGTGAAGCGCCATAACCCTCTATGGGTCATGCCGGAAGGCCGCGGATATAATGAACCATGGCTAGAAAACGGGAAATCAAAACAATGGCTAAAACGTAGAAAAAATCCATGCACAGCTTGCTAAAAAGTGTGCAAAAAAAACGGGATTCGACTCTTCCCAATGGGAGGGCAGCTCTCTCCAGTCATATGATAGGTAATTTACAGAGATGGCAAGCTTAACTTTTTTTTGCTAGCTGTGTGCCACCTAGACCTAAACAGGACACTATAAAAACTACTAAATGTGTATTAGTACAAGGATTTCATCCCAATTATGGGCCATGTAAAAATAAGGTAGCGTTTCCCAGTAGTAAATTGGATTGGGAAGAACTCTCCGCAACTGAAAATGTAGGCTACATATTAACATATATATATATTACCTACAATGGCTTGCAAACCTATTTGGCCCCCTTGAACTTTGTGACAAACCACATTTCAGACTTCAAGCATAACGATAGAAAACTAATTTCTTGTGCAGCATCAACAATAAGTGGGACACAATCATGAAGTGGAACACACTTTATTGGATATTTTAAACTTTTTTAACAAACAAAAAACGAAAAAGTGCAAAATGATTTAGCCCTTTTACTTTCAGTGCAGCAAACTCTGTCCAGAAGTTCAGTGAGGATCTCTGAATGATTCAATGTTGATCTAAATGACTAACGATGATAATTGGAATCCACCTGTGTATAATCAAGTCTCTGTATCAATGCACCTGCACTGTGATCGTCTAAGAGGTCTGGTTAAAGCGCAGAGAGCATCGTGAAGAACGAGGAACACACCAGGCAGGTCCGAGATACCGTTGCGGAGAAGTTTAAAGCTGGATTTGGAGACAAAAGGATTTCACCAGCTTTAAACATCCCAAGATGCAGTGTGCAAGCAATAATATTGAAATGGAAGGAGTATCAGACCACTGCAAATCTACCAAGATCGGGCCGTTACCAAACAAATATATTGGTAATTTACTCAAGATCTAAAAGTCATATATCTTGATAAGTGCCCCCGCAAGATTAAAAATTGCAAATGTAAATAACAGATATATTTTTGGCTCTGTCAAATACATGATTCATACTGTTTTTTTCTTTCTTTAACGGTACTAGAGAAATAGGAAAATTTGCTGTGGAAGTTCTTAAAAAGTGCTTGGATTTGGCCATCAAAAAGGTGTACAAACCCTGTATTTAAATGTTTCCCCATATTGTTGCTTTTTAACGTTCATCCCTGTATTAGAATATCTTACTTGTAAGATTTAAACTGAAAGGAACAAAAGTGTTTTTGTCAATACATGAAACTTTCACCATAAACAAAGTTGTCTTTCTTCTTGCAGATCATACGTTTGATCAATGTATTTACACCTCAGAAGTCTCTGGAAGAATTCCAAGATCTGTAAGTCATCCTTTTTTCTTCAACCAAGGAATCCTTGGGTGCTGTTCATTTTTCAGGGGGAAAAAGCTGCTACACATGGCAACATTTAGCTTTCTCTGTCCCCGATCTCAGCAAAAGTCAACAGGGGATAATAAATTGCGGCAAAATCAGTGCGGTTCAATTTAAGCGGGTCACAAAAAAACTGAAAAAAAAGCCTTCTGCCAGGCCAACTTTCAGTAATAGTCTACCGGGGATAATGAATTTCGGCCACAGCGGTGCATTTCATTTAGGCGGGCCAGAACGGCACTCTTCCCAACAAAAAAATTTCTGACTGTCTTTCCTCGCAGAAATATGGGATAGGGGATAATGGATTGTGGCCGCACAAGTGCAGTTCATTTTGGGCGGGGATGAATTAACAGGGAAAAAAGAGGTATCGAGCCGGACAAAATTCAACCAGAAATAATGGATTGCTCCTGTACAGTTGTTGTTCATTTTAGGTGGAACTATAGGCTGTCAGGCTTGACAAAAGTGCGCCCTGCTGGTACCCGCTCGGAGCAATATATGATTGAGGATAATGAATTGCAGGCGCACGAGTACAGTTCGACTTTTGCTGGACCGAACAGCAAAAAAGAGCTGCCAAGCTCAATAAAATTGCGCTCTGCCCATATCGCTCGCAGCAAAATGCGTTCATTGAGATTGGATCAAGGAATATGTTTCACCCCTTGATGTAGTGAGTCTGCAAAGTAGCAAAAGATTTTAGTACCTACAGTATCGAACTGGAACAATTTTGCGTTAATCAATTCCAAAGAAGTAGCTCTAAGCCTCAAAAACTTTGGTGACCTCTATTATAAACCCAGTTTATATATTTGTCTGTGCTTGCTACGATAGAATAACAAAAATAATCATATTTAGTAGAATTACCTCGTAAAATTGAATGGTTTGTGAGGAAATCCTTTTAACTTCGGGCAGCACGGCGGAGCAGTGGTTAGCGCGTGTGCGGCACAGTTCTAAGGTCATAAGATCGAACCTCCTGTGGGGAGTTTGCATGTTCTCCCCAAGCTTGCGTGGGTTTCCACCAGGCACTTCGGTTTCCTCCCACATTCCAAAAACGTGCATGTCGGGTTAATAGGCCGGTCCAAATTGTCCCTAGCTGTGAATGAGTGAGTTGTCTGTCCCTGTGTCCCTGCAACTGGCTGGCAAGCAGTTGAGGGTGTCCCCTGCCCAAAGATAGGTGGGATGGGCTCCAGCACCCCCGCGACCCTACTGAGGATAAGCGGTGCAGTTATTGGATGGATGGATGGATCCTTTTAACCTCTTCAGGCTGATAGGAATACCTGGATTTCAATTTGCATTTTAATTGAAGATGGTCCTTCAAGTTTGGCAGTTTCTAATCATGACTTTGCGTTGTAGATATCTGGTGATGGAGCTGATGGACGCCAGTCTGTGCCAGGTGATTCACATGGATTTGGATCACGAGCGAATGTCTTACCTGCTGTACCAGATCCTCTGTGGCATCAGACACCTGCACTCTGCTGGTATCATTCACCGAGTACGAATATTTTTGAATCCGCTCTCGCTATTTCCACTATATTGAGAGTGGATTTGCAATTGATGGTGCACATTTGTGTGACTTCAGGATCTGAAGCCCAGTAACATTGTGGTGAAGTCAGATTGCACTTTGAAGATCTTGGACTTTGGCCTGGCGAGGACGGCATGCACCAACTTCATGATGACTCCGTATGTGGTGACCAGATATTACAGGGCACCGGAGGTGATACTGGGCATGAAGTACAAGGAGAATGGTGGGTGGAGGAACTCCAGTTGATGTTAAATATACTTTTTTTTTTTCACTAAATTTCACTATACCGAATGGTATTGAATTCACTTGAATATTTAAAAAACTGATGTTTTTCAGACTAATATTATTATGGGCTTTGCTTTTCCACTATTTCTTATGGTCTGTGTTTTTTATTTATTTTTTTTAAATTTATTTTTAATCTTTTTGGGTATGAATTTTTAATTTCGTTTGAATAATATTTTTTTTCCTGTTTATTGAAATTTTTTTTTTTTTTTTTGTGAATAATTATTTTCTTTCGGAATAAACTATTTTAAAAAAACTGGGGGGAGGGAACAAATATTTAAAGTTTAAAAAAATAGTTACTGAGAAAAAAACTTAAAATCTATTCAGAAAGATATATTTCTTTTAATGAAAAGAAAAAATTCAAAAAAGGAAAAATGGTTTTAAAAACATAAAAACTTCAGGTAACAGAGGACTTTTGGGGAAAAAAAACAGAAAAAAGATATTTCCAATAAAAAAAAAAAAAACTGTTTACGAAATGAGCAGCACGGCGGCGCAGTGGTTAGCGCGTGTGCGGCACAGTTCTAAGGTCTTGGGAACCTGTGTGGGTTCAAATCCAGCTACCGGACTTCCTGTGCGGAGTTTGTATGTTCTCCCCGTGCTTGCGTGGGTTTCCTCCGGGCACTCCGGTTTCCTCCCACATTCCAAAGACATACATTTCAGGTGGATTGGCCGGTCCAAATTGTCCCTAGGTGTGGATGAGCGAGCGAGTTGTCTGTCCCTGTGTGCCCTGTGATTGGCTGGCAACCAGTTCAGGGTGTCCCCTGCCCACTGCCCGATGATTGCCGGGATGGGCTCCAGCACCCCCGCAACCCTACTGAGGATAAGCGGTGCAGCTAATGAGACACAGATATTGTCAACATAAAATAGAGGTTATTCATATGCTATAGAAAAGAAGTGCTCCCAAATTATTTTTCGGAAGAAAAAAAAACAGAAAGAAAAAATGATTTAAAGACGGGGAAAAAATATTTTAAAGGTGAAAAAGAATATATAAAATCTGAACATGTGTTTTTTCAAAATAAAAAAACAAAACAATAAAACATAGACCCATAGTGTACGATCGTGCAGTTAACTTCAAACCCAACTTAAAAGTCGACTCGCGATGCGGCCACTTTCAATCGGACCGAAAAGAGTTGGCGGCTATTTGTCACACATCGAGCGGGAAAAAAGTCATCCCAGGGAAAAATTGAGAGAGGTCCCCGTGCCTCCCTGCCAGGCACGCGATGGCAGCAGCTGTGGGAAATGATAAGCGTCCGAGAAAGATGAAAGCGCTTCCGCCCGAGGACCAGCCTGATGATGAATGCGAGCGACAGACGAAAGCGTGCGACGCTTCGTGTTCACTTCAAAGGATTCGCCAGTACCGCTTCGGTCTGCTTGTTCCACGCCAAATGAAATCCGCTTCTCTCTTTGCAGTCGACATCTGGTCCGTGGGATGCATCATGGGAGAGATGGTCAAAGGGAGCGTCATTTTCCAGGGGACCGACCGTATCCTTTTATCTCTTCACGGGGAAGATCCGTTAAACAGTTTTACAATGTTTAGCGTGCAAAGCGAACAGTCCCGGAATACGACATGAATCTCTTCTGAGGTGGAGATCGGAAAGGTAAATTGCTGTATAGCGGGTGGATAAAATAACCTGTGGTGATTTGTGTTCCAAACCTCCGCATCCCCAGGTAAAGACAGTAGATTTGTATGTACCAGGGGTCAGGAACCTTTTTGAGCCGAAGAGCCATAAAAGCAAAAAATGTTTTCAAAAGAAATTGAGAGAGCCGCATCCTATATTTTCAGACAGAATTGAAAAAACTGCCAAACACGCTCTCTAGACAAAAGCTCATTCTTCAGCTCATTTGATTTCACTGAGTGTCATTTGATGATTTCATCAAATGTATGAAATGGAAAATAATGCCAAATCCTGTGTCCCAAATCAATGTCAATATGCAATTTACAATTTGTCGTCCACCTTCAGTTAAGAGTGTTGAGGCCATTTTTTTCCATGAAATTTGTCCTCAATAACGATTTCAAAACAATGTGCATGCAAAGTTCTTTCGTAAAAATGTCACCAATGACTGCAAACAATAAGCATATCGTCCTATTCACTTTGGGTGTAGACTGCACTGAGCGAAAGAGAGAGAGAAGGAAGGGATCCGCCCACCTGTACTGCTCACCCAATCAAAGTCCTTTGCCAGCGTTTTGATTGATCAGTTGAAATGGTTTCTTTTCGAACTTCTGCAAGAAGTTACTTCGGCTTTATATGAAGAAAAAAATCGGGATGAAATCAGTTGACTTTGGAATGCCACCGAGAGATGTGCAATAGTTACATTTGATTTCGGAGACATATATGGCTCCCGAGCCATAGATTCCCTACCCCTGGTATATACAGTTGCATATTTTGGTCTTTTTCTAAATGAGAGAGTTTTGAAGTGACTGGGTAGCCCAGGGGTCAGCAAGCCAAAATGTTAAAAGAGCCATATTGGACGGGGTAAAACTTGTCTGGTGCTGCATTAAAAAACATTATGTAAGCCTTATAATAAACACCTCCTGTATGTATCTATATGAGCGTAATTAGCCTACTATCTTTATGACTAAGTTGAATTTAGCACATCCTGAGAAGAATGATGCAACACGTGACTACTGTTTTGAAGGATACCACCTCAAGTTTAACGTCATTACATCATTAATAAATTACGATATGTGTCTTTGCATTGATAGAATCAAAGAAAAGCAATAAAGAAATCCAAAAACAGTACAATATAACGCAGTATGTTTTCATAAAGCTAAAACGGCAGCCTTTTGAAAAGCTGAATAAAATCAATTTAATACAATTTAAGTTTAATTTCTCAACGAATGTCACGAGTTAGTGCATGGGTAAAACGCAGCAGCATCCCCTTCTCTCTCTTTCGATACCAAATCAAAGCACCAATCCTTGGGCCTGAGCAGCAAAACACAAATAATATCCCTAAGAGTCATTAGAAATATAGACTGACAAAAATCAGGAGTCACTCTACTTTGTCACTAAAAAGTGCCTATGTCAGAAGTGTATTCTTAACCATTTAATATGTATTTTGTGTTTCAATTGGAGCTGTAGCAAGAGGTTGAATTACATCGTGATGCTGGCCCTTTAAGAGGGGCGGAACTTGTGCTACGCTCGACTCCGAGTTGGAGCCTCCGACACAGGAAACGCAAGAGAGAAGAAAACAAGCACAGGAGAAATGCGGCAAAGTAGTTGAAATTTATTATTTTACACATTTTTACAGCATTGGAAATTGGATTTTTGTGTGCATTAGTCCTCGTACGAAAACCATATTAAAAGAAAATATAATTCCCCCCTGTCAAGAGCCGGATCGGGATCAGGACCCAAATGCGTGACGTTTCTCGCACAAGCCTTTTATTTTACGGGAAATGGGGAGTCACGCACGTTAGGCAGCGGTCTGGCGTGGAAAGACAGGAAGCCATAAACCGACGTGATCGATACCAATTGCCTGAGCAGATATCGGACTGACGGGGTCGATACCGGACAGAACGGAAAAGACAGGATTGATGTTGAAACAGGATATCGAAATTAAACAGGACAAACTAGACGGGAACGAAAACTGGAGAGAATAATAAACAGGACAAAAGAATAGACGGGAATGAAACTTAAACCCGATATTAAACAGGACAAAATAAACGGGATGAATACTGTACAGGAAACGGGACCAAGTCAGAACCCACGTCTTGCGGGGCAGAGGTTCGTTGAAGGACTGACAAACGGAGAGTAAGAGCACTGAGCTTGAATAGAAGGGAAGCCAATCTGTCAACGAGCCGCAGCTGGTGCCCCACGGGCGGGGCCAATTGGGCACCCTGGCAACCGTGACACCCCCCATCTTTTTTCAATTTGTAAATATTTTTGGAAAAGTGCCCGAAAGCCACTCGGCAGCGCTTGAGAGCCGCATGTGGCTCCTGAGCCACAGGTTGTAAACTCTGGGGGTTGCCAAACATAACTTCCCCAGTGACCAAAAGGGGGCACTATGACAGTTAATTATATTCTAGGAGTGAAACAGACCATAAAACTCGGTGAAGGTCACTACATTTAGTCTGTAGATGTCATGATTTGTTCAACACGCACACTTTGAATTGATTGAATATTATAAACAGTGTTTATTCAATCTAAATGCCACTTAAAGCAGTGCTTTGATGAATCCGAGGATTGTCTTAGAAGACTCAGTTGCTCTAATTACCTCTTTATTCTTAGTCATTATTCCGATTGTCAATTGGTCAATGCCATATTCCTTGGCGAATGTAATGACGCCTTGACCATCGTCATCTTTATGATCGCAAGCTTCGTTTCCACTGTGATCATGTTTTGCTTCTCCCTTTAGCATCACTGCCATTCCTGGGACCTAAGAGTAGTCAAATCCGGAGGGTCCGCTTTACATGAATCTATTTTCCCTAACAAGTTTCTGCTCCAGACATCGACCAATGGAACAAAGTCATCGAAGTCTTGGGCACGCCCAGTTTTGAGTTTATGAACCGTCTGATGGAGACGGTGAGAAACTACGTGATGAACAAGCCGCAGTATCCCGGCCTCAGTTTCGCAGAGCTTTTCCCCGACTGGGCCTTTCCTTCCGAATCGGAAAACGACAAGCTGAAGAGTAAGATTGATTCCTTTTGTTTTAGATTTTAGGAGGCTGCTAGCAGAAACGCTGTTTGGGTCGGCTTGCTATAATGATGCGCTGTTTATCTACTAGAAGAATAATGGGCTTTGAAAAAGATAAATCCGGGCGTTTTTGCCGACAGCACCTTTAGGGGAACTTCTCAGCCCACTTAAACCTGAGTGGTTTCTTTGCTTCTGGAATAACTCTGGATGCACGTTGACTCTTGCTTCCTACTGATTCCAATACTCTATATAAGGGGTCAGCAACGTTTTCGGTGTGGAGTGCCACTTTCAAATTTTATTGTAAATCAGTGTGCCACCAAGATAAATGACTCGCACAACATATTTTTTAATATCCAACAGAGCTGTCATTTTACACCAGTCCAAATGTAAAAGATGGATCTACATTTTAATCGTATAACTATGGACAGCTACCATACCATTCATCAATGATATCTCGTTGCAGAAAATATAAAAACTTGAAATAACAGCAGCAAAGCAGAAGGCACGCTCGCGCTCATATGCACACACACGCGTGCACACACAGGCTTCTTTAAAATATTCGCCATCAGTCAATGGTTTTCTGTGCTTTGCTATGCAGTGAGCAATGTGATAGCTTGCTACAGTGGTGGTGTTTTTAGCAGTGACAAAGGTCTTCAGGGTCTGTGTTTGTTTGCCGTACCTGGACACAGCACGTTTTAATGTCTCCGCCATGTCGGACTCATCCTTGAATTCATGTTCATGTTTCGTCTTGTAATGACGTGTAACGCTTGATGTGGGAGGTACAACGCTCTCGGGGCATAATGCACAAACTCGACGATCATTTATTTTGCACAAAGCCCCAGTCATCTGGAAAGAACGAGATTTTTTTAGCTGGGGGAGCCGTCAGGATTTGTTCATTTATCGCGCGTGTGTGTTTTGTTGGCTGGGTTAAAACACCGATCTCTCCTGCGAGGCGCCGTGCAAACACACACTGACACAAAACCCACGTAAAGCCTAACGTTAAAGCCTCTAAATCACACGGCACGCAACTGAAAATGTCTATATTTCAGATAAAAATGCGCATTTTTAAAGTACTTGCTTATTAGGGGCATTAGGGATTCGGTGTCTTGCCCAAGGACACTTCCACATATAACACGGAGGAGCCGGGAATCGAACCTGCAACCTCCTGATCTCAAGACGAGCGCCCTACCTCTATCCTGCTATATCTAGAAAATATACATAAAAACACATGCGCAAAATGTTTGCCAGTGGGAGTTGGACTCCGCCAGGGCTGCCCTTTGTCACCGATTCTGTTCATAACTATTATGGAGAGAATTTCAAGGCACAGCCTTGGTGGGGAAGGGGTCCGGTTTGGGGGCTTCAGCATTGCATCTCTGTGGTGCTGTTGGCTTCTTTAGGCCGTGAACTTCAGCTCTCACTGGAGGGATTCGCAGGCGAGTTTGAAGCGGCCGGGATGAAGATCAGCACCTTTAAAGTCCGAGACCATGAGACTCAGCCGGAACAGGGTGGCATGCTCCCTCCGGGTTGGGGATGAGATCTTGCCCCAAGTGGAGGAGTTCAAGTATCTTGGGGTCTAGTTCTCCAGTGAGGGTCATGCGGACCCTGTACCGGTCCGTCGTGGTGAAGAACCAGTTGAGGTGGCTCGGGCATCTGACAAGGGAGGTGTTCCGGACATGTCCCACCGGCAGATGGCCCCGGGGACGACCCAGGACACGCTGGAGAGACTATGTCTCTAGGCTGGCCTGGGAACGCCTCGGGATCCTGTTGGATGAGCTGGAAGAAGTGGCTGGGGATAGGGAGGTTTGGGCTTCGCTGGCAACCCGACCCCGGATAAGCGAAAGTTAATGGATGGATGTGCAAAGTCGAATTATTTTTATGTGTGTCTTTATTTGTTTTAACAGTTACAATTGTATTCTACAGCATTGGTAAACGCATCTCGAAAGACTTGTATCTAGGAGAAAAAAACCTTGACCTAATCAATAAGTGGCAATAATCAATACTGTACTTACTTTGTTTGTCAGTAAGAACCATATAGTAATGCCAAGATGCATGTATGAGAACCATACCACTGACTAATAGATATTGCAGAAAATGATTGTGGGTGTGGTCGTTATGTGAAAATATATACTTCTTAACATTATTCAAGTGCTCTAATACTGAATGGCACACATGTCTCAGCTAAGAAACATAGATTCATGATTTTTATAAGTGACATTTCCTGATTGGGATGATTTGCTAATAATACATTCTCCGAAGCCTCACGCACATTATGAAGAGGTGAGAGGAGACACGACTAATTTTGCTACTACTATAGAAAATGAGAGTATATTCTAATAAGAAGCTTATAATTTAACAAGTAGTGTCAGATGATTTGATATCAAAGAATGTTGTCAAGTGATAATTGGCTTTTTTTTCTCTATCGGGATGATAACTGTGTCACAAATATGTGATGCCCTTAATCTCAAAGAACTGCACAGGCCACAATTACATCTCCTGATCTATAACCTCCTGAAGGCAAGGAAAAACTAACCTTGAGAAAGGGCCTCACAAGTGGTCATCACACTTCCAGGATGACCAGCCCACAATAGATGTTGCATTAGGTAACGACACACAAAACGTAGTGAACATCAAGAAAAGAAACATAGGTAAAATGTAAAAATTGTCGAAAAAGTCCAGGACAGCAACGACGCAGCTTCCCAATTCAGTTAGCTGGTCCATGAAGATGATGACATGCTTCAGGTCAAGGTGCTGATCCACCGACTCATCCCGATACATCCTTTTCCCTAATTTCACCACCAACCAGGCAGTCGGAAAAAGACAGGAAAAGGAAAGTATGAGATTGGCATAAAGCTGATTAAAGGTCTTTTTGGGGTCCTTGGACCTTCAGTTCTAAATATTATGAACATATCACTCCTCAGGTGTAGTTTCATCAGCTTTTAAGGCCGCTGTTATTAACCCTACACTGAAACGACCCAACCTTGATCCAGAAAGCTTTTGTAATTATAGACCTGTGTCAAACCTAGCGTTTCTTTCTAAAGTACTTGAAAAAGTTGTGGCACAGCAGCTGAATGATTTCATATCCGAGAACAATCTTTTTGAATCTATGCAATCAAGATTCAGGGTTATCCACTCTACTGAGACAGCCTTGATCTCATTGGCCATCCTCTCCCTGCACAACGGCGCGCCGACTCCTCCCATGGGCGCGCCAATAAAGCCCCCCGGGCTCCGCCACCTCGGAGAAGAGCGTCGCAATGTCTGGAATTAACCAAAACAACACTGAGCGTTTCTACGTCATCAGGGCCTTTTTCTTAAGTCCTGTTATCAACAGTACTAGACAAAATATTCTGCATTCGGAACGGCGCGACCTGTCATTGAACTATAGCCTGCTCGGTGAAAATCTTCATTGCACTCAATAAATGTAACTTGTATTCAATCGTATAAAATCCTTTATAGTCAAATGTATAAAATCCTTCAAAAGGGAGAAATCAATTAGGAGAGATGAAAAGCACACGTGCATCAAACATTTATATGTTAGTAGGAGAACCTTACAGTCACATCTTAAGTGAACCGGGAGCCAGTGCAAGTTAGCTTAAGGTCAAACGTTCTTGTCTTTGTCAAAAGTCTCAGAAGACCAGAGAGCAATACAGTACCTTACAGTCATCAAACTGAGATGTAATATGCATATATTACCAAGGTGGAAGAAAGCTATTCTCGTCGTATTTTCCACATCCAACTGAAGCAACGAATTGGAATCAAAATTAGGATCACACCTAGATTTTTGATCCAGTCAAGGTTCAGAGCTCTGTTTGAGAACAATAGACGATGCATCGCTATTAATCCCAATTTCTTTTTTCTCCCGTGGCCGTGACAGCGAGTCAAGCTCGAGACTTGTTGTCGAAAATGCTGGTGATCGACCCCGAGTGCCGCATTTCAGTGGAGGAAGCCCTCAACCACCCTTACATCCACATGTGGTACGACCCTGCCGAGGCTGATGCGGTAAGGCCTGCGCCTTCCCCACCCGAAGATAGAGTGTTTCTAGTCTGTCATGTTTCATTTGGCCCCTCAGCCTCCTCCCCAAATTTCGGACAAGCAGCTAGAAGAGAGAGAGCACAGCATCGAGCAATGGAAAGGTAGGATGCACTGTCCTCTAGTGGAGCGGTTAGGAATGACTTCATTTGCTAAAAGCTATTTTTAAATTGTTTTATTTCGACAAGACACCTTTTTCTGCAGAAATAAGTATTTTCTGCAGAAAATATTGAAAAATGTACTGCAATTCTCACATTTACTTTCGATTTTTCTTATTTCTTCTTATTTAACTGGGTTTTAAAACCCTTTTTTCTAGTATAAAAAACAATACTTAAAATGGCCAAAATTGTGTGTTAAAGGGGACTATTTATTTTAAATTATATCATTGAATAATTTGCCAATTATTTTTGACAAATAAAAAAGTTACTTAAAATAAGCCAAAAGAAAAAAAAAATTGAGTAGGAAATTTGATCATTTAATTTATTTTCTACTTTATTATTTTAATATTTCTTTTATAAAAGACAAAGAAAATATGAACTTAAAATGAACAAAATGAATTTTTAGTAAAACAAAAAATTTAACCAGGAAATATAATTATTTATTATTTACAATCTGTTTTAATCATTATTTTTGATTAAATAACAAGTAAATATAATAATAATAATAATAATAATTTCCTTTGTAACAATGTACACAGAACGAAATGTCGATACACCTGACCCGTTGTATAGACTATAAATGAGCATTTTCTTAATCCGCAGAACTATACATTTTGATTCGAAATATTATTATAATAACTATTTTACGATTTATTTTAATCGTTTTTATTTAAACCAGAAAAGAGACTATTATAAAAGGTTATGTGTGTAAAATGTTTTTTTTGTTTATTCTCAGAGCTCATTTATGAAGAGGTGATCGACTGGGAGGAAAGGAATAAGAACGGTGTTACGAAAGAGGACTGCTCAGGTAAGGTCCCTTGTAAGCAATTCATTCCAAGGCGAGCCTTCTAATGAAATCTACTTTCTGATGACTCCTCAGAGGCGGCGTCCCGTTCGGCCTCGCAATCGTCCTCGGCCAACGACATCTCGTCCATGTCCACGGAGCACACTTTGGCCTCCGATACGGATAGCAGCAGCATCGATACCCTCACCGGGCCCCTGGACGACAGTCAGTGAGCGCCGTCCGTCTTCCTCCTTTCGCCATCGTTTCTTTTCTTCCAAGTAGCGGAACGCACGCGCACAAAAACCAGGTCGGGACTGCAGCTTAGCGATCAAAACGCGCGCCATGCCGTTTGTTCTATTTTCAGGGTTCGTACAGGTGCTTGAAAAGCGCTGGGGTTAAATGCTTGTCAATGCTTGCAATCGTTGCCGTGTTCCACAACAAGTCGGCTTAAAATGACACCGACGCTGCTCTCTGGTGGCTTTGCGATTGATTTTTTTCTTGTGATTAACGGCAGCTGCATGAGTTTGTATGGTGTTGACCAATGTCGCATCTATGGGTTGCTACACTCAAACAGGGCACTATGAAATGTATTAGTGCGGATATTATGTATCCATTTCTTTTAATGGCCATGCAATTGAAGTAGTGTTTTCTAGTGCTAAATTCTAATGGGAAGAACTTCCTGCAACTGAAAATGTAAGCTACATATCACTCTCCAAAATCTTCAAACACGAACTGTTCAGATCCACAAATAATGTATATTTAGGATTTACTCAACATCTAAAAATATTGATAAATGCAGACGCAAGATTAAAAATCGCATATGTAAATCGCAGCTATATTTGTGGATATTTTAATGGTACTGGAGAAATTAGAAAATTGGCTTTAAAAGTCCTTGAAAGTGCTTGAATTTGGCCATGAAAAATGTACGAACCCTGTATTTTGGTGGATAGTGCATGCATTGATTTACCAGGAGCACACGCGGTTTGGTCATTATTGTTGTATTTCAATAGTTTTATTTTTGTAGCGAATATGATGTTGAAACAAGAAGTTTACTTTCATCACATGAATGCAGGAAGTGCACCAAATGCAGACCACAGACGTTAATAGTTCTCCACGAAAGCTCGTTGTCGCTTAAAATGGAGCTAAAACATGTGCATTAAAAGGAGACTCACTACAGAAGCCCAAAGGATTCCATTTAGCAACATTTGAAAGCTTAATTTCACATTTCCTTGCTATCAACCTTACATGAAAGCGAGTGTTAATCCCCGCAAGCTATAACAAAAGACAAGACTGGATACCCCTGAAACAGCTGGAAAGAGCCCATTACTGGAGTTGGTCAGAGATTGTGTACGTCGTCAACTTTAAAAGGAGAAGCTACTGTCAGGTTTTAACATTTCTTAAACTGACATCTGACTCCATGACACTTCACGTGTCTTCTCCAAACCCTTACAGTTGGAGCATGTCCAAAAGCCGGAGAAGCTATTGAGCCGAGTATAGTCCACATTTGAATTTATTTAGCCGAATCAGAGTTTAACAAATCAGGTCTCTGCCTGTGCCAATTTTACAATTGTGTGCAGGAGACGACGGGGGCTTCCGGGTTGCCCCTTTTATGACACATGGGATGAACTGTCCACGCCCCATGATCAAGCCTCTGGCTGATTAGTCCGCGCTGTGTTGATGCAATTTTCCCAATCGTCCTTTGAACAATTGGGAGAAGGGGTGATAGGTCATCGCCCCTGCCCCCAGGCGAGGTGGTAAGTCATTGTTATCTACACAAACAGAAACCAAAGACACATTCACAAGCAGAGGTGTTTTTACGACAGCCTTCTCTCAGAGTTTGCCCTCAAACACTGAAGTCTGATTTTAGAACAAGTATATTTGACTTTATGTAAGATGAAACGGTGTAAAATAGTATATAAATTCACTACTAAAAAGGCAAGTAAATGATTGCAACAGCAAAGCAGAATTTTTCAGGGATCGTAGGCCTGAATCACAAAACTTGGCGACATGAGTGGCTAGAGAAGGAAACAGTGCTGAAAAGCCTCGGATGCCCGGTTCATGGAACACAGTTGGGGAAGGCAAGTGGCTCTAAAGGAGCAGCTTACATAAACAATATCAGCGAATAATAACAAGCAGCCAAGTGGCTATCATAAGTGGCTAAAATTAGAAACTGAGAAAAAAAGGCCAGATGACTAAATCGCAGAACTTAGTGACATTAGCTTACATAAGCAGCTAGGGAAGGCAAGTGACACTGAAACATGAAGCAAGTTTTATTTACACAGAGAGGCTATTAAAAATAATAGAAGCTAGCGGGACGTCAAATTCTGCAGCTAAGTGGCTAACATGAGTGGCTCGAGAAGGAAACAGTGGGAAAAGTAGAAGATATCGGAATCACGAAACCTGTTCGCTTGCATGACAAGTTGTAGATGTGACCGACATTGAAGGATGAAGCAAGTTTCAATTACACGGAGAAGTTAATAGAAAAAATAGCAGTGAGCCGAAGCCTGTAGCCAGGTGGCTGAAATAAGTGGCTAGAGAAGGAAACCAGAAAAAATGCGCAAGATGCCTGAAACTGATAACTCAATGTCCGCTTGCATGGGCAGTAAAAGGCGGGTGACACTATGATGAAGCAGGAGCTGCTAACGTGAACAATAGTGGATGGCAGTGGGCCGTAGCCTGCAGTCAAATGGCAAGCCGAAGTGGCTAGAGAAGGAAACCGTGGGGAAGTAAGTGGAAGATACCTGAATAACAGGACTCTGCAACATTCATTTGCATGACAAGCTGTTGAAGACCAAGCAAGGAGCAGCTAACTGTGAGCCATAGTCTGCAGCCAAGTGGCAAGCCGAAGTGGCTAGAGAAGGAAACCGTGGGGAAGTAAGTGGAGGATACCTGAATAACAGGACTCTGCAACATTCATTTGCATGACAAGCTGTGGAATACCAAGCAGGATTAGCTAAGTGTGAGCCGTAGCCTGCAGCCAACATGAATGGCTAGAGAAGGAAACAGTGGGTAAAAAAAAGACAAAGCGAGCATCACTGCACCAACACTCACATAGGCAGGGCTTAGGTGTGTCCGGTAAATGCTAGAAGCACCATGCGGGACGAGCTACCTTTGCAAAATAGTCATTTGGGCTTTTGTAGTAGTTTTACCTGTTATTTAAAACAATCTTATTTTATTTAGATGAATGAAGTATTTTTACACCACCAGTGATTGTGATATAATTTGCACTTGTTTAGATTCATCCCTCTGTATTTTTTCTCTGTGGTCGCATTATTTCTTTCATGTAAAATATTGTATGTCAAGACTCACATTGTGGTTGTAGAGCAGATTCATTGCAAAAAGTGTTTCATTCAAAAAAAATTCTGCCTGTGGATATGTATATTCATTGCAATTGCTCCACATTTGTTGTGTAATTCGTCTAGAACAATGTTTTTCAACCTTTCTTTAAAAAAAAAAAAGAAATCCCACGGCCCATCAGCAGTCGGTGCCGTTGCATCTCCGGTAAAAGTAAATCCAAATGAAAGATGGCTATCGCTAGACCGCACAGGCACAGTACGACGATTGATCAATGCTCTGCGGCACAGTGGTTGAAAAATACTGCTCTAGAAAAGCAATGTGTACAATACATCAAATCGGAATATTATATCCCGTGAACTCACAGATCTGCTTTTATGATGTTGATAAGTTTTTCCTTGCAAATGTATGCACTTTATTTCTTTCTCTTTTTGCACACACACAACTTTTCTTCTTTTTTTTTTACCATTCCAAGACGACATCAGCCACAAACTGAACAACACACCGGGGGATGTTGCACGGAAATTCATTTCGGCAAAAATGTTTCGTGAGGAAAAAGTCATGATTGCAAGTCATACTTTCATGTTTTGTTCAGGAGGATTTAAGTGACCATCTAGGATGTTACTGTACAACTTCGTCTTATCATTTCAAGTTAACAGTTAGGGGCAGCACGAGGCGCAGTGGTGAGCGCGTGTGCGGCACAATTCTTGGGTCATGAGATCGAACCTCCTGTGTGGAGTTTGCATGTTCTCCCAGTGCTTGCGTGGATTTCCTCCAACATTCCCCCCCAAAAAAACATGAATATTAGGTTAATTGGCCGGTCTAAATTGTCCCTAGGTGTGAATGAGTGAGTGAGTTGTTTGTCCCTGTGTCCCCTGCCCACTGCCCGAGATATCTGGGATGGGCTCCAGCACCCCCGCGACCCTACTGAGGATAAGCGGAGCAGATACTGGATGGATGGATAAAAGTTAACAGTTACAGAATGTATAAGAAGTTGTTGGTAACCAGTCCCCTACAGCCTGGTACAAAACACAGAAGGCAAACCTTGTTACTTTCAGGTTTTGTGAAAGAATGTACTCCATTTTGTTCCTTATCTTGGTTTAACTGAGATCTGTCCAGGTTAACAAATAATAATATTATTTCTTTAAAAATCGAAAAGAAACCAGTTCAGGATGTCCCCTGCCCAATGCCTGACAATGGCCGAGATGGGCTCCAGCACCCCCGCGACCCTACTGAGGATAAGCGGTGCTGATAATGGATGAATGTATGTATGGATGGAAGTTAACAGTTACAGAATGTATAAGAAGTTGTTGGTAACCAGTCCCCTACAGCCTGGTACAAAACACAGAAGGCAAACCTTGTTTCTTTCAGGTTTTGTGCAGGAATGGACTCCATTTTGTTCCTTGGTTTAACCGAGATCCGTCCAGGTTAACAAATAATAATATTATTTATATTTATTTTTTGAATCAAAAAGAAAAGTACTAAACTCAGTCATTCAAATGAAGCGAACTTTATTTATGTTTTTTTTTTAAGAATGATAAGTTCATTATGTTATCCAGAAATGACTCAAGAACCAGAATTGGACTAATTAGAAAAATAAGGGAGCATGTATATTCCCAGGTGATATCGGTATCAGGAGAGAAAATGTTGTATCGGGACATCCCTACTCAATAGTTTTGCACATCATTTTACATTGTTATCCTGCACAATCACTTTTTCGGCGGAATTTAGTCAAATTGATTTCAAGTTGTATGTACTAGCAGAAGAAATGTTGACCTCGAAAGGGGACATTAGTGAAAAATGTTGAAAGAATGATATTTGCTTTCTGATAACACCGAGAGAAAAAAATGTGTCCAGTCACCAAATATTTGGCTAATGCAGCTCAACAGCTTTCATGTACGTATTTTTTTCCAGATTTTTCATGAACTCACCATTGAAACCTTTCCCAAAAGAAACCGAGGGAATGTTCTATCGAGGAAGAGATTAAAATTACATACAACAACATATTGTGTTCCGATTGTTGATTACAGGTAAGTAGCTTCTTTTTCTCTTTCAAAAACTCCTGATGATGCTCTCCGTTTTCTTGGCCTCGTTGTTCAGATCGCCGAAGGTGTCGAAGAACTGTTCCATGTCCTCCTGCAGCGAGGAGTTGCGTAGCTCGGCGGCGGCGCGTTCTTTTTCCGACTCTTTGATTTTGGCTTGCACGGCTCGGTACCAGTCGCGCTGCCGGGAAAGGTTGCTTTCTAACAGGACCACTTCTGCCTCCAGCTCCTTGTTTCTCTCCTCCAGGCTGAGGGAAAAGACAGGGGAATGCCATCAAAGACGGATCAGTTATGTTAGGAATATTCTTTCATTGCAATATTTCCTCAAGTTTAGCAATGGAGCCCTTATTACCATGGGGGCGCCGGCGCCCCAGTTCGGCAAGCACTTTTTTATTTACTGTTACTCCACGACTGTTGGATTCATGAGAAAATCCAACAGTTGTTGAAGATAGAACCCTTGATTTCAATAAAATTCAATCATTGTTCTTCAAAACACCCAAAAGATGGTAGCAACTTCCCACAATGGATTATCTCTCAGGCATCGGTATTACAGCCATCCACGTGTGGCAACCATCAAATCACAGGCCAGAAACGGAATTGGAGCAAAACAGAGATGGAGTGTTAGCCGTTTGAAAAAAATAAGTGAGTAAGAACATGTCTAGAAAATCTCTGAGAGTAACAATCCTGTCAAAACGGTTGATAGAGGAGGAGAGTGGAGAGTTTGCCTGGAGCAGATCAATTTCAACCTGAGTAATCAAAACAAATCCCGGCAGCCTTTTTGATACTTGGTCAGTAATCTGTTCCATGACCAGCCATATCAGGTGAATTTCTACAAACTAGAAACCCCATTCCGTATACATATAATGTATGTATTTGATATACATATAAGGTTGAGTTTCCTCATTTGCTAGGGTGTCGCATGTTGCATGCGACACCCTAGCAAGTCCAACCAATTGCATGGAAAGTGCTATGGGAGAACTGCCAGCCCCGCAACACCCAAAACCCAAGCCTACAACATATCCTGTCTGATTGCTAGACAGCACTGGTGCAGGGTAGGGTCAGGGTAGGAGGGGGCACGATCTGGTCTCGCTGAAGCTTGCAGAGGTCCTGGAGGAGCGAATCATGGAAACTTTCCAAAGCCCCTCCTTCCAGGATTCAATCACTGATATGATTTATTGGGCAAGGGTCCAGATGTCCTAACATCAGCCAAAGGGAGAGTCCACCACTTTTAACACCAGGATTTGACTGGAACTTCTGGATGCACCTCGATCGTATTCACTTTGAAAGGTCTGCCACGATTGAACCCGGAATGAATATATTCTGAATATTCTATAATAATTAAATAAGTTGGACTAAACTTAATTTTATCATGCAATCAAATGTTTTGAATTTCTATTTTACTTGCTGAATTCTACATTACCCAATTGTAATTGGAACCGTTAGAATGTGCTCAATCGCGCCCCCACTCCCCATCCTCCTTAAAAAGACTACAATTCCATAAAATCCTTAACAGGAAGTGACGTCGATTGATTTGAGCGGGAGTTTAACTGTGAAAAATAGGTAAGCTTCAACTTTTACTCTCCTTACTTTTTTTCATTTTTAAATGAGTTACACTTGTTTGAGGTGCACTCAAAGTTCTATCTTGTTATAGCAAATTATGGAAAACTGTTTATTGAGTAACGTTTTTTCAAACTCATATTAGGTTTGGTTATTAAAGTGTTGTTATTCTGTTGAAAATGAGCTAGCTTAAAGTTGACCAGCTAAAGAGCTACCGCTAGATTAGCCAAAAATCCACCTGTTGGGTCTTAACAGGTTGGGGAGTGATAACATTAATATTCTCTATTATTAATACCATTATATTATTAACTTCATATCGTATAGATGTATGTGTTTATGAACAAAACATTTTAAAAAAAGCTATTGATTCTATGTTTGTAGGGAAATGAAAGGATATGAAATATTTCGAGACACTGTTTAAGAAAACAAGCTAAAATTATAATTGTATCTTTTCCTGATTTTGACCAATATGTATTTCTAAGTGTTGTCATCAAATCATAAAAACACAGGAGGTTTTTTTTCTTTTTTTAAAACGATGTCGCGGATATCAAAGAATCAGCCACCTCCAATAGAAATCTGTCATTAGAAAACTTGTCTACTTTTTGGGTTTAGTTTTAGTCATCTTTTTGAATCCAAATTTGTATCATTCACCATTAGGTATTAATGCAAACACAATTTCATTAGCGGCTTACGGTTGTGTCAACAAAGCTAGCATTACTGTCATGAACTGGAACAGGATCAGGACCCAAATGCGTGACGTTTCTCACACAAGCCTTTTATTTTACGGCAAATGGGGAGTCATGCACATTAGGCAGCAGTCTGGCGTGGAATGATAGGAAGCCAGAGACCGACCAGGTCGATTCCATTTGCCCAAACAGATCACGGACACATGGGGTTGATATCAAACAGGACGGGACAGACAGGATTGATATCAAAACAGGATATCGAAATCAAACAGGGCAAACTAGACGGGAACGAAAACTGGAGATAATAATAAACAAGACAAAAACAGACGGGAACGATACCGGACAGGAAACATAGGCAGGGAACCAGACCGAGTCAAAACCCACGTCTTGCGGGGAAGAGGTTCGTTGACGTACTGACAAAGGGTGAGTGAGAGCACTGAGCTCAAATAGGAGGAAAGCCAATCTGTCTGGCGCCACGGGAGCGGGCCCAATTGGGCGCCATGGCAACCGTGACATTTACAATAAGTAGCAACGGTCCAGGAATTGTTTTTAGCTACAAAATGATCCAGCATTATCTTTTAAAGTGATGATCACGGCTAAATGAAGATAGCCACCAAAGCAATGTTATTTATGGATCCTAGCTGCTGCATAATAGAAGAACTTGCCCCAGAAAGAATCTAACTTTCCTTTTTTTTTGCGATTATAGTCTTGTTTCAATCCTTCACGATCTAAAATGTACAAAGATCTGTTCTTTGTTGCTGGCGGTTCTCGTTCTGTCCTGACCTTTTGGCTAGCCTTGCTCCGGCTATATTAGTAAAAAGGTATGCGTTGGGACCAGGTCGGTAGCATGGCCTCTCAATTTAGCACACCGCGCCCCCGTTGTGCCTTGAGTCTTTTTCCATACAAGCAATTACCCAGGAAATTACTTTAAATAAGGCATTTTGGTGATCATTCATTGAATCCCTTAAAACATTTCGACTGCTTTTCACTCTTTAGCATTGCCCTTGAGTGGCCTCCATTAAAGAGAATTTCCAGGAGTATCGGGAAATACAGTTCTGGCAATATTCTGTTCCAATTGGATTATGGTCTGTATGTAAACATACCCAGTGGATTATCAAGTTTTCTCTTAAAGGCACAGCACGGTCGAGTACATTATTTGAGGTGTCCTTAAAAAGTTACAATGAGATATGTTCCCCGTTAAGTATGCGTTAACAATGACCTGCTGAGTTCAAAGATAGATAGTTTATTCATCACTTCACTTCACTTCTACTCTATAGCATATGAATAACCTAAACTGCTCGTGTGTAATAACCCGTGAAGCCCTTTGAGACTCTTTGTGATTAAGGGCTATACAAATAAAAATGACTTGACTTGACTATCTCTATCTAGACAGCTAGATCCATCTATCTAAATCCAGGCAGCTAGATCTATATCTATCTAGACAGCTAGATCTATATCTATCTAGACAGCTAGATCCATCTATCTCTATCTACACGGTTGATTTATCTATATCTATTTCTATCTAGACAGCTAGATCTATCTATTTATCTAGACATCTACCTTGACATCTATCTATCTCTATCTAGGCAGCTAGATTTATATATATCTATTTCTATCTAGACAGCTAGATCTCTCTATTTATCTAGACAGCTAGCTCTATCTATCTAGACAGCTAGATCTATCTATCCATCTATACCTATCTAGACAGCTAGATCTATCGATTTATCTAGACAGCTAGATCTATCTAGACATCTATCTATCTAAGTCCAGCAAAATTCTCGTGTTAAAAAATAAAATAAGAGATATAGAATACAAAAGTGCATGTCTATATTTATTTTCACCGCGCCTATCTGCTATTATTTTCGGTGTTCCTGCCACAAAACTTATTAGGCCGGAGGAAAGGAGGTGAGAGGGATAGAGAGGGTAGAAGAGTGATTTCATGCATGGGCTCGAGGTTATGCTTTAACCTGGGATGAAAATGGTGAAAGTAAGAAATGGACCGTTTCAACTACAGTTTAAATGCCAACCCAGACCTCCCAAAAGATGAAAATAGTTTATTCAAGCGCGTCAAAGAGAGACACATCTGTGCACGAACCATACAAGCTGCTTGACAGAGGCTGCAATGAGAATTTCACCCAGAAGATGGCATCAGCAAGTCCAATATTTTGAAGTTACTGACACCACGTTTAAGAGCAGTGAAAAGTATGCGGTCGGCCAAAAAGTTGTCGTATGTGGTATGAAAATAAACGTAGAAAGTGACATTATCAAGTTGTCCCTTAGAGATACAGATTGTGTAAGAGCAGGGAAAGTTGTTAACTGAATAAAAATCAGATTATGAAATGTCAAAACCAGAACGGAGACAGGACCCACTCGCGTCACGTTTCTCACAGTCTTATTGGGAAGCAGGGAATGGAGCGCACACCCGATCCGGAGATCGCTGGTCGCGGGGAGTAGTTTGCTCAGACGCGGAAGTGGCACTTTCGTGGCGAGCGATGGCGGTGTCGGCAACGGAAAAAAAGTCGAAAACCAGGAGAGGAGAGGAGACGTGGTCGAGATCAAACAGATCGTAGCGGGAGAAAAACAAGAGCAAAAACACAGGACAGGCGAAAAAGGGCTTTGCCGCGAAAAAACGGTGATTCGCAGCCTGACCTACAAAAGGGGACTGACAGGACAAAGTTTAAATACTGACAGGGAGCCAATCCGTCAACAAGCTGCACCTGGCACCCACGGGAGGTCCCATTTGACCGCCATGGCAACCGTGACAATGAAGATTGACTATACTCTGCATATAATCGTACCCAGATACATTATCAAGTGGTCTCTTAAAGGAACAGTATATTCAAGAGTAGGCTAATATGCGCAGTAGGAAAAAAAATACATGAGAATCAGATTATGAATATTGATTATTGCTTGCCTATAAACGTACCCACTGACATCAAGTTGTCGCTTAAAGGCACAGTATGTTTAAGAGCATGGAAATCTGCACATTCTGTTCAATATAAATCGATGATTGCCTGCTGTAAACGTAGCCTGTGAAATTGCAGATGTTTTGAGGGAAACAGGATGATGGGGTGAAATGCCTGACCTGGAAATCCCAGCGGACATAAATGCGATCCTCGGAATTCCACACTTGGTGGAAACGCATTTAGATATGGTTTTAAGTCTTAAAATCTTGAGAAATTACCTGAGGATCCGGGCCTCATAGGCTTGGTGTTGTCGGACCATGATCTGCTGAATGTTGGTGAGGAGGCTTCGGAGTGCACTGGCGGAGGGGTCGGCCAACGGGAGAGGTGGGGGCACCTTGGGAGCCCGGTGAGGTTCTTCAGGGTTCTGCATTTCACTTTGGAGCCACGACGACTTGAGGTCTTGCTGAGGTGAGTCTGATTCTTGCAGCTGTAAGATTTGGTCCTCTTGGAGAAATCTAGTCATGAAAGGTTCTGGATGTCCGTCTTGGTTCTGGACGTCTGAGCTCCTTAATAAAAGTTTTGGCTCAGGTTCCTGCCAGTTCCTTTCTTGCTTCTGGAGGTCCAAACTTCTTGATAAGGGTTCTGGCATAGGCTCCCGCTGATGTTTCTCTTGGTCCTGGATCCCCAAACTTACTTTTAACGAGTCTCGAGTCGCCCTCATCTCAGGATCCCACACCATTTCCTGGAGGTGCCCCCTGAAGTCAGCTTCCATCTCAGTCCTTGCAGTTTCAGCTCCAGAGATGTTCTCATAAAAGGACAACTCGCTCTGGTGCTCCTCACTCGGCGTCGGGCTGGGACTGTCATACCGTTGAGATTTTTCTCGCCAGTGCTCATCCCCCCTCTCTCCTCTCGCTCTGTTTATTCCCAGATCATGCTTCAGTACTCCCAAGCCTCCACAGCTGAAAGGATCTGGACATCCGCCAGGTGACCCTGCGGGAAGCTCAGCCGCCACGGGGGCCACGACTGCCCGAGGGCTGCCAAGACCAAAGGTTCTGGTTACAGATGGGTACGCAACTCCGCTTTCCATTTCTGTTTCTCGGGTTCCAGAGACTAGGGACTGTTCTCAAACACCAAAATGATCTTCTGCTGTCCTGGACCTTCTGAGATTAGCAAGAAGTCCTCCTACTCTTAAGGGACATAGGTTGTCCTGATGTAGGGGCGTAACTATAGGATCAGCTGTTACTTTATTACCCACTTGATCGGGTGCGGAAGATCCGTGCTAAAAGACAGGACTGAGACCCCCGAAATAGACGCTATGAGTAGTCTTAAAATGTAGGCTAGATTATTTCTGTCTACGTTGCACAATCTGAGGAGATAGAATACCAAACCTGGGACATATACAGTACCGTATCACCTATTGATATTAAGAATGAATGAATGAAAACTGTATTTCGAACATTATAAAATAAAAACAGGACAAAAAACAAGAACTCAACAACAAAATAATGTTAACATGTTGGAAAAGGGGTAATAAGAAGCAGATGCTTCTTTTCCCTAGCCCTTCATCTTCCCTATGAAATACATTTGACAAATCCTCCTTTCCTCTCATGTCTAATATAACAAAGTCTCACAGATATACATATTACATAGGTCAGATATCAATCATTATAATCACAATAGTCAGATATTTTATACTCTAATCATCGTAGTACCCATCTATTAACGCACAGGTGTCAAAAAGGCAGCCCGCGGGCCGGAACGGGCCCACTAAGGGATGGAATCCGGCCCGCGAGACAACACTCAGAGAAGCGCAAGAGAAAAACAAGCTGCAGGTTGAAATAGGGCCACTTGATGTTGCCATAGCCAGGTGCCTCCAACAAAGACACTGTACTTGTATTTCTTTCTCTCTCTTTCACTCTCTCTCTCTCTCGCTTCCTCCCTTTTTCTCTCACTTTCTATCTCTCTTTCACTCCTTCCGTCTCTCTTTTTCTTTCTTTGTTCCTCTTTGTCTCTTTCTCTATCTGTGTCTTTTTATCTTCTTTAGCTCTCTCTTCCTTTTTTCCTTTTCTCTGTCTTCTCTCTCTCTCCTGCGTCCCCTCCTCTCTCTCTCCCCTTCTCTCTTTTTTTCTTTCTTTCTTCCTTTTGTTATTTCTTTCTTTCTCCCCATCTTTCCTTTTCATTCTTCCTTCCTCATTAGTCCGGCCCCTGAGAGAATGTTTGTTCTGTCGCGTGGCCCCCGAGTTAAAATGAGTTTGACACCCCTGTATTAACGTTATAATCCTACTAGTCACTTGATATCATTGTGACACCAATGATAATAACAAGATTAGCAATAATAACAGTTAACTTATAATAATAATAACAGTAACAACAAGGTTAACTTTAGTTGTAAACGCAGTATTTCCAATCTCTATTATCACTCATATGCCATTTTCTTCATCTCTGTATTCTGCCAGTAATGTTTTTTTTGTATTTAAATGTGAACACGTGAATCGTTGGACATTGTTTGATCTGGTCTTGTCAATTGTTCCAAAGTTGGACTCCGCACACAGAGACACACATACTTTTCCTGGTGGTTCTCACCTTTGGGATTATAACATGGAATTCAGGGAATGGAATGGAATGTATCCAACTTAAATCATGGAAAAAAATTGTTATGGTAGTTCACCTAGTATTCAAATCAATGTGTTTTTTTTGTACCACTAACTATGACACAATGTCCATTTAATAAAAGTACATGGTCTGCATTTCTCTAGCGCTTTTCAAGTCAATGAAGTCCTCCCAAAGTGCTTTACAATGTACTTCACACTTACCCATTCACACATACTCAGACACCAATAGCAGCGTCAGCCATGCAAGGCGCCGACCTGCGTATTGGGGGCATTAGGGATTCAGTGTCTTGCCCGAGGACACTTCGACATATAACTCCAAGGACCCGGGAATCGAACCTGCGACCTCTTGGTCCCAAGATGAGCGCTTTAACAAACAAACAAAGAAAACAAATACACAAATAAAACCACAAAGCTTGAAAAATAGTAGTAAAAGTGTGATCAGAGACTGCTTTATCACTCCAGAGACTGGACAATTTACTCTGATTGATAATATTAAAAAAAGAAAAAAAAAAAAAAATCCAGATTTCGTAACATTCAGATTGTTTTGTAGTAGTATTTTGAGTCCCAAAACAATAAAAAAATATAGTTAAATGTCCTTGTTCCACTGGCAGATGATATTGCTTATTTTAAAGGAATTGTATTGTATTTAATTTCAAGTAATTCTTATACGTTTATAAAAATGAGAAAATACAAGACATTGTAAAATATTAGTGTCAGTGTCTGTAAATTAATTAATTTATATTTCTAATATAATAATACGTTTTAGGTAGCTGCTCACCTATAAGGCTGAGCTTCAATCTCTCATTCCTTTATTTCCTTTTGCATGATTTTATGTAACTTTTTGTTTTGATTTTTTTGTGCAGCACACCCGGGAAAAAAAGCAAAACAAATACGAACAATTAAAAAGAGTTTAGAATGCATATACAATCAGTGCCAGACGATGAAATGAAGAACTTCACTCTAGAATTGATCCACCAGGGAGCGCTGCAGACTTTTAGAACTAAAATGGAGTATCTGGTCTCCCTTAGGATCGGGATTCAGGACTCACTGACCTTTTCGAAGCTAAAAGCTCCTTTTTTTCGTTACAGATTAGTGCTAATGACTACCAATTTGATAAAAGGATAATGAAAGAAAGAAGAAGAAAGACAAACATAAAAAAGCAAGGGAAAAAAGAACATAAAATATAAGAACAAAGAAACTGAATAAAGAGAAAGGGAAAAATATCAAAATAAATAAAAAAACTGGAAAAAAACGATTTAAAAAAAGAAAAGCAAGAAAAAAAAAAGAAAAAACAGGTGATTGGAGGCAGCCATAGCAGCAAAATGGCCAACAATGATGTTAGTTTCCTCTATGTGAGCCTTATGTTAAACCAAATTTCCTGACCTACAAGTATTTTAAAAATGCAAGTTTATATCATAATAAATGTATTTTTGCCTTTTCAACAGTATGAGGCGTTGTAAAACGCACTTGGTCCCTTTAAGCCAGGAGTTGGGAACATATGGTTCTTAAGCCATATATAACTCTGTTCATGCGATACTGAATGTAGCCTGTGTGAAGCAAGATTGAATGGAATTGAGGTCCGGTCCAGTACATATGGGGCACCGTCTCAACTCAGGATTCCATTATATGGAAGCTCATCAAACAATCTATGGTAACTGTTAAGACACTTTAGGACCAAAACCCACAAAACAAACTGTAAACACCCCAAAATTCTAGCAAAGCACCCAGAGCAATGAGATTGGGTGAGCAGTAGGAATGGGCGGAGCTATACTGCTTCTTCACCTCGCTCAGTGCTGTTTGCAGTGTTTTGTGACATTTTTACAAAAAAAGGATCCCGATCCCTGCTTCAAACCTTCGGAAGAAGTCCTTAAACTATCACCCTACGGGCCACATTTGGCCCCCGGGCCGCAAATTTGAGATCCCTGCTCTAGATTGTAACTCGTGTTACAAATTGCATAGGGGGCGGCACAGTTCTGAGGTCATGAGATCGAACCTTCCTGTGTGGAGTTTGCATGTTCTCCCCGTGCTTGCGTGGGTTTCTTCATGCGTGTTAGGTTAATTGGCCGGTCCAAATTGTCCCTAGGTGGGAATGAGCAAGTAAGTTCTCCGTCTCTGTGCTCTGCGACTGCCCACTGCTCGAAGAAAGCCGGGATGGGCTCCAGCACCCCCGCGACCCTACTGAGGATAAGCGGGGCAGATAATGGATGGATGGACAAATTGCACGGATTCATTTTGTTTTTCAATGCATTTCTTTGGAATCACGCGCAGCCCTGCGTTTAGGAAATGCAAAATTCTCATGCAGGAGCAAACAACACTGAGCGGGAAAGATCCAGGTTTTACCGCTAGGTTTCTGATTCCGGTTTCTATGCCTTTTTGAGGATGTTTATGTTCCAAGGAATGTCGCCACATTTGATATTTGAGTGATATTTAGTCCTCGGCGACCTCGTTGTCCTCGACTCCTCGTAAACGAGCCGACGTGCAACGGAAGCAAAACAACCTGACATTTACTTAGCGGTTCCTGTATTATGTCAAGCTCCGCCCCCTCCAAAATGCTAAAAGACCTTGTGGCGACCTTGTGCTTTTTACCTCTGCTCCCCTCTGACCTCGTCGTTTGCTCTTTGGATGCAAATGCCATCGTCGCTATGACGACCGGCTCCATGGCAACGTGACCCCCGAGGCAGTCCCGAAAACCTTTTCGTGAGGAGATGTTGGACTGCATCGTTTTTATCGAATCACTTTAGCTTGAAAACAGTTATTGCTAGTAATTACTGACACCCAAAAGTAGCACGTTACTCTGAAAGTAACTACCTGTCATGGTTGCCCAATTGGCCCCGCCCGTGTGGCGCCAGCTGCAGCTAGTTGACAGATTGGCTCCCTGTCAGTATTTAAACTCTGTCCTGTCAGTCCCCTTAAGTCGGTCCGTCTGCGAATCTCTGTTTTTACACGGTAAGCCCTTTTCGCCTGTCCTGTTTTTAGTCTCCTGTTATGATCTGTTTTGATCTCGACCACGTCTGTTCTCCTGTCCCGAATAACAACCTGTTTTTGATCTCGACCACGTCTACTCTCCTCTCCTGGCTTTCGACTCGTTTCCGATCCCGATGCTCTTCTATCCCGGCTACTGACCCGTTTTTTCCATTTCCGACACCGCCATCGCTCTCCACGGAAATACCACTTCCCCGTCAGAGCAACCTACTCCTCGCGACCTTTTAATAACACGCAGAGAGAACCCAAGGAAATACAAAATGCACTTTTCGAATGCTGCTTGCGTTTATTATGGCTCCAAAACCAAAACCTGTCACAGACCAGGAACGGAGACGGGACCCGATTGCGTTTGTTTTACTCAGTTTTATTAAGAAGGAGATAAGGATGATCACAGGTAGCAGATAGCTGGAACGCGGAAGTGGCACTTCCGTGTCGAGCGAAGGTCGTCGTCGACAGCGAGAAAAACAGGTCGATGGCCGGGACGGAGGAGCAAAAACATAAACGGGTCCAGAAAAGAGGTCACCAACGCGAATCGGACAGAAAATAGGGCAGTATAGAGTCGGAGAGTCACAAGAGCTTGCCTAGCCGGGAGCGTGGGTTTGTAGACGATCTGACGAGTTCTTTCAGGAAAACGGGAGTTTAAGATCATTGGTAATGAGTCTTTCACAAAGCTGTGGAAGAATTTTGGCCCGCTCTTCTTTGTGAAATTGTTTTAAAACTGCCATATTGGAGGGATGTCTGTTTAAGGTCACATCACAGCATCTGAATTGAATCCAAATCTGGACTTGGACACTCCAGAACCTTCAATTTGTTTTTTCGAGCCATTCAGAGACTTGTTGCTTGTTTTAGATTGCTGTCCTGCAGCATGATCCAAAAGCTCTTGAGTATAAGGTCACCCAACTGATGGCTGGACGTTATCCTTCAGGATCTTCTGGTAAACATTCGAATTCATCATTCCATCAACCACAACTAAATGTCCTGGTCCTGAGGCAGCAAAGGAGCCCCAATTAAGGTCATTATTCCTGACTCCACTATAAGAAAGACACTGGCCAACAATGGAATCCATGTGAGAGTTCCCAGGCAAAAACAACTGCTCCCGCAAAAGAACACAAAGAGTTGTCACACATTTGTCAAAAAGCATCTTGATTATCCTCAAAAAAACATTCTGTGGACTGGTGAGTCAAAAATAGATCTTTTTGGATCGTGTGTAGCCTGTTACATCTGGCGTAAAAATGAAGGGCATTTGTCAAAATGAACACGACCGTAAAGCATGGTGGTGGCAGCGTAATGGTCTGGAGCTGCTTTGCTGCCTCACGACCAGGACAACTTGCTGTGGTTGACGGAAGAATGAATTCTGTGGTTTTCCAGAAGATCCTGAAGGAGTACATTCATTTTCTATGCCTTAATTAATGGAGTCAAAACTGCATTTAGTATTTCCTCGGGTTGTCTCTGTGTGATATTAAAATGGTTTGCTGATCTTAAAACCTTTGTGCGTGATAAATTGGCAAAAAGCAAATGTTTTTTCACGGCACTTCTCGTGGTGGTTAGCGTTATATCGAGAGGCAAAGTTACCATGGGAACAATTTCTTTGAGTGAGAAGCAAAAAACCTAGCAACCGAGCTGCTTCTCTGCGAGTCACGGATGTGAGTGACATTTTGTAGCCGTTTCTCCAGAGTACTAGATGTTCTTTTCTGTTTTTTTGTTTTTTTTCGTAAATGTCTGGCAAGTGTTAAGATTTCCGGTGGTGGTTTTAGAATTTTACACACTGTTACCTTCCACAGCTGAACCCTGCATATGATTTTCCCCTAATACAGATATCTTGTGATTCTTTTTCCACTGTTTCCATCTCTAGCGCCCTCATGTTATTCTTTTGGCTGGCGGCTATGGTTTATCACTCGCCGCTATTACGAGCTGCTCCTGCTTTGTCCCTCAGTGGGACTCGCCTTTTGCAGCTGTTCATGCAAGAAAACGTTTCTGAGTTCCATGATTCATGCATTTGGTGTTTTTTTACAACTGTTTAGTTCTCTAGCCACTCATGTTAGCCACTTGGATGCAGGCTATGCCTCGCTGCTATTATTATTGTTATAAACTGTTCCTGCTTTGTAATTGTCATCCGCCTTCCACAGCTGAGCCCTGGTCACCAAGCCCTGTCATTCAGTTATCCTAAATATTTTCCACTGTTTTCTTCTCTTGTCACTCCTGTTAGCCTTTTAGCTGTAAGCTACAGCTTGCCACCTACCCTTTTTATTATTGTTAGATATTCTGTGTGAACATCGATAGCTTCGGCCTTCAGCTTTGCCTTCGTCATGTGATCATGCTCAGGAAACATCACTGGGTTCAGTGATTCAGCCATCTCGTGTTTTTTTCTATATTTCCTTTTCTAGCCACTCAAATTAGCCCCTCGGCTCTAGAGTATGGCTCGTCACTATCCATTGTTGTCGTTAACTTGTCCTGCTTCGTCTCTCACTTTCCACAATTGTTAATGCAAGGGAACACCATTTATTCCAATGTTTCCTTCTCTAGCCACTCATGTTAGCCACTTGGTCGCAGGCAATGGCTTGCCGCTAGGTGCGACTGTTAGCTGCTCCTGCTCAGTTATTCAGAGTTACTCGCCTTCCACATGCATGTGATAGTCACCGAGACCTGTCATTCTGATATCGTCAACATTTTTCCACTGTTTCTTCTCTAGGCAATCGTGTTAGTTGCAAGCTATGGCTCGCCACTATTCGTTACTGTTATTGTTAGCTGTGTAAATAAAGCTCGCTTCATCCTTCAGTGTCACTCGCCATGCACTCGTGGCCATGCGAGAGAATATGGCTGAGTTCTGTGATTCAGGCATCTAGTGCTTTTTTCCCAACTGTTTCCTTCGCTAGCCACTTGGCTGCAGGAAATTGCCTACCACCAGCCGTTATTGTTATCGTTAGAGGCTCCTGCATTGTCCCTCACCTTCCACAGCTTATTATCCAGTTTAATAGCTTCTACCGCTAGCCTCTCTGGTCCGTCTCTTATACCAGTTCTGACCAACTCTGGCTATTGGCTCTTTTCAGCCGCTAGAGGAGTTTCCAGCTTCGAATGGTGAATTCTTACACACTGTCTATTTAAGGAAACCCAATGAGTAAAAAATGGGCACGAAGAAAACACACTTCACACTGAGTGAACCACGGGGAGAAAAAATGTGGGTTTGATGACTTATTCAGGGTTTCTTTGGAGTCCTCCTCCGAGGGTTTCTTTGAAAAATGGCACATTTGATGTTGCTTTGCAGTTGGCGGGAAGATGCGCAGCTGAGGGTTGCTGTCCGCCCGACGTTCCGACAGGGAGGAGGTGTGATCCTGGAAAGCAAGAGAGAGAAAAGTTGGCTGGAAATAAGAGCAAATGTTGCATAGACTGCCTCCTCCACACAAACGAGCCCACGTTAAAAAAAAACGATGGAGCTGAAGTGTGTGCTATCAACTAGTGGCTATAATGAGTGGCTAGAGAAGGAAACATCGATGCCTCAATTACAGAACTCCGTGATTTTCCATCGCATGACCCAAAGGTGGAGGAAACTGAATGACAAAGTAGGAGCAGGTAACAATAGCAATACTGGCTAACAGCAAGCCATAGAAGCCAAGTGGCTAACATGAGTGGCTAGATAAGGAAACATCGATGCCTCAATTACAGAACTCAGTGATTTTCCATCGCATGACCCAAAGGTGGATGAAACTGAATGATGAAGTAGGAGCATGTAACAACAGCAATACTGCCTAACGGTGAGCCATAGCCTGAAGCCAAGTGGCTAACATGAGTGGCTAGAGAAGGAAACATTGGGGTAAAAGCACCAGATGCCTGAATCACAGAACTGACAGAAGCTCCTTTGCATGACCACCTGTGGAAGGCGAGTGACACTAAAAGACGAAAAGAGCTACGGATATGTTTTTCTTCTACGTATACAATTACATATTTTTTGTATTATTCTTGATGTATTTTAAAAAAAAAACTACTGAAAATCTAATAATCATTTTACGTCTTTAATTTTGAATACATTCTCATCAACAGCACGACCAGTAACTGATGTCATTGATATTTTTGCCATTATCTCTCCGACAAATACCGGTTTCATGATTATCGTGCATACCTGTATTTTTTTCATCCGAGATGAATTCTGGGAAAGAAGTTAAAAATGAAAAGTATGAATGGATACTTGAAAAGATTAACCGTGATTCAATTATGAATCAAAAGCAGCTCAATTACAATGACGACAAAAGAAGAGACTGATAACACCGCCAGGCTCCTGTTCCATTTCTCCCGAAATCTGTTATCCCTTTCTTTTGTCGTCTCTCCTAATTCCCATGCATGAACCTCAAAAAGAAATCGCAGAAATGAGGATCGTCCTTTGTCGGAAACGGCAAATGAATATCCTGCCTTTTATCTGGGATGCAAATAGAAAACCAGAGTTCCTTTTGTTCTGCCTGAGGAAGATGGAGGAGAGAGTTCGTTTGCCTGTGTTAGGCTCTCCAACAGTACCTCCCCCTACCACCAGAGAGCCCCAACCGGGGTTTGAACTGGGCACAGGTGTGTGGTGATTGGACAGGAATTTTCTTGTTACTTTCTGGGGGTTTTTTGGTGACTTTGCTCTATGTAATTTCCAGTTCCAGTTTTGGTCTTTGTTTCTGGCTCAGATATTTCCTGTTTGTTTTTTTTAACCAATGTTTGGTTTTGCCACTTGGTACCTTCTTTTGTGATTAATACCATCCCTCTTTTTGAGAACATTCGTTTCCAGTTCCTGCCTACCCCACATGGGTCCAATCATTCACTTAAAACTTTACAGAATGACCCAAACATTAAGGGAACCCTGTCTCAGCGGCGGTTTTTGGTTCCTATCTCAGTGGCAAGGAAAAGCTCCCTCTGCCGTGCCTGGTTCCTGTCTTGGTGGCGAAGAGAAGCCCCTGTGGCCGTGCCTGGTTCCGGTCTTGTATGCGAGGGAAAGACTCCTTGGCCGGGCCCTTGTTTCCCGTCTTGGTGGCAAAGGGAAGGCTCCTTGACCTCGCCCTGGTTTCCTGTCCTGGTGGCGAGAAGAAGGCCCCCCAGCCACACCCTGGTTTCCTGTCTCGGCGGCAAGGAGCGAAGACCTTCAGCCTATTCCCGTAGTTGCATCTTTGTTATGGGGGGGACAATCTGGTATCCCTGGCCCTTGACAGGGAGGTTATGCTAGGGTCCAATACACCTGCTACGACCAGAGGGCCCCAACCGGGGTTTGCTCAACAAAAATTAGGCCAAATCACCACATACCTGTGCCCAGTTTTCCAGGTACATCATCCTTCAAAAACTTAACGCGTAGCTTTAACATCTGGGTTGTGGGACGTGATGGGTAAAACGAACACTATAGTTGGTTTTTATTAAAAACAAAAAAACAAAAGAATATTCTGGTATTTTGATGACAGAACAAGGCTGTAATGGTTTACCAGTGCGCGTTTGAATATACTGTCAACCATTTATATACAAGAGGGGCGGAACAGAGCAAACTATGTTAAAAACGAATCAAGTCAGTGGAAAATTTCCAAAACCGAAGCAGACGCTCATACATTTTCAGATTTTGCAATTGTTTCCTCCGACTCAATCGCTGTTTTCCACTTTTCCTTCCCCTTATCACTAAATTTCTTGCAACCCATTATTATGTGCAGAAAAAGGAAATAAAACCGACAAAATGACAATAAAATAAGACGTGGTCCCTTTCAAACGCATCGAATAACTGAACAGGTAGAAGCAATCGAGCAGTTTATTATCACTGTCTGTAAATGAATTTTATTTTTTTCCAAGGAAAAGACCCGCGACCCACATTCGTATCCTGACCCACCCGTTGAAAACCGTCGATCCAAGACTCTTAGTCGGGATGGTATTCATAATGCGGAAGATTTCCGGGGCCGAACACGTAACATGAATCCATAATCACATCCCCTCTTAAGCCGCCCGACGCCCCATCACATCCCTAAAAGGAATCCTCTTAATTGCTTCCCTCTTTTTCCTAAGAAGCTTCATTAAGGAGAAGGCGAGGCCCCGTCTCGCTCCCCAACATTTCTCCTCCTCGGGATTCGACTCCGACCGGAGAAATCAATTAGGAAGATTAGTGAGACTTGCAGTCCTTCTCATCGTTTGGCCATTAAATCAAACTCCAGACGGGGATGGAGTGTGAAGCTGAATCGAAATAAGAGGAAAGAAGGCCGTGATAGAGATTCACATCTACTTTATTGTCATTCTTGTACAGAAGGAAATGTCCATACGTCCGACCCGCACAGTTTCCTTGAATATACAGATATAAATATGTAGCATTGAAAAGAGATTTTATGTACGACAGTGCAAAAAAATTGTAGAGTGAAACACGCAAGTGGGGGATCATATCTTGTAGAAAAAAAAAATATGGATGTGCGATGGTAGGTAAAGGCAAGTAGAAGCAGAAATTGGAAGTCGCTGATAAAAAAATCAAATAAATTACATTATTACTTCAAGCTTTCATTTTGAAATTCGTTGGGATTGAAACCAATTATTCTTTACTGCAATCAGTAAACCAATTTGCCTCTAAGTGTTGCTGGTGCTTTACAATAAATCATTTTTTTTCTCTGAAGGATGTTAGAATTTCGTACACTGATAAAAAAAATACATTATTACGTTGAGTTCTTTGAGTTCTTATATGAATTACTCATCCCAAGAAAATGGATTCAATGAACCAGGCTGATTTTGCTTTTTTAGCGGCTTTTCGAGCTTTAATTTTGAAAATTGTTAGGATTGAAACAACTTATTCTTTAATGCAATCAATAAACCAATTTGCCTCTAGGTGGTGCTGGTGCTACCCCATAAATCTTCTTTTTCTCTGAAGGATGCTTGAATTTCCTACACTGATAAAAAAATAAAATAAATTACGTTATTACTTTGAGTTCTTGTATGAATTATTAATCCCAAGAAAATGGATTCAATGAACCAGGCTGATTTTGCTATTGTAGGGGCTTTTCGAGCTTTAATTTTGAAAATCGTTCGGATTTAAACGAATTATTCTTTACTGCAATCACTAAATCAATTTGCCTCTAGGTGTTGCTGGTGCTCCCCCATAAATCTTTTTTTTCCTCTGAAGGATGCTTGAATTTCCTACACCGATAAAAAAAATTATGTTATTACTTTGAGTTCTTTGAGTTCTGATATAAATTACTAATCCCAAGACATTTGATTCAATGAACCAGGCTGATTAAATTCTATCTATCTATCTACCTTGGTCATATCCCTCAAGAGGGGTGACCGACAGCTAGACAAACACATATACAAAAACAAGGAAAAGAAAAAAGGAAAAAGTAGCAAAAAACAGACCAAAAATTGGCCACGGCCAAACGCCCAAACACCCAATCAAGTTAGGCACCTCGGCACCCGAGTCGGTCATGCTTTCGTCCCTCCAGATGAAACGGGACACCAGAAAGCGGCCTTTCCACTCGGGTCAGGGTAACGCACTCTTCTGTTCAACAGCAGGGCCCGACAGCTTTCACTGGTTTACCCCTGCCGCATCATATGAGTGCCCTGCTCAGAACGCGTCCAAACATCCCACTATCCTTTAACACCTCTCCACTCATTCCTATCACCAATAAGAAATCTAGCTTCCATTATATTTCGACCTCTTTCCTGCAGTGCACTCATAACACCATCCATCCACGTCAATCGTGGCCTCCCCCTTGGTTTCCTTCAAATGACTTCTGCTCTGTAGATCCTCTTCAACGTTGGCTCCTCATCCATCCTCTCCATGTGTCCAAACCAACCCAGTACTCTCTTGTCCACACGCTTGCTCCGTTCCACGACTACTCCAGTTCTGTCTCTCACAATTTCATTTCTCAATCTATCCAGTCTTGTCATTCCTAACATACTCCTCAAACACTTCATCTCAAAAACATTGAATTTCCTTCTTAAATCTACGTTCAGGCTCCAAGTCTCTGCACCGTACAACATAATCGGCACAATCACACTCTCATACAGTCCCCTCTTAACATCCATACTCATACTCTTGTTGTTCATCACTCTCTTCAGAGCACCCAAAACCTTGCTTCCTTGATTGACTCTGTGCAATACCTGGCACTCCATTCCAACAACTGCAGCCACATCACAATCCAAGTACCTAAAGCTTTCAACTTTTTCCAGCCCCTGTCCGTGCAAACTGATTTCTAACGCCATGCCCACTCCACCACGTAAACACTTCATCACCTTACTCTTCCCAACATTGACACATAACTTACGCCTATCACATACTCTTCCAAACTCCATGACCAACCTTCTCAATGCTCAGAATCAGCCACAAGCGCTGTGTCATCTGCAAACAACAACTGACTTCCCTGCCACACCCTTCCACTGATTAAATTAGGACACACAATTTATTAACACAGATGATTAATGATAGGAAAAAGGGAGGGGAAAACGCAGAGATTACGGGAGTTTTTAAGTCTCTTACTTGGGGTACTGAAATTTGCAACACAATAGCTAGATACCAAAGCTTTCCATCTCCCGCCAAAAGAAAATGTCACCTTATAATTGACACCTCGGAATGGTTTAATGCCTTATCCCGGGAGTTTACTCTATCACGCTCTATAGGGCGCCGTAGTAAAGGCCAACTTCCTTTTGAAAACCCGGCCTAAAAAACTCATTTCAAAACGGCTTTTTCCCTAAAGTGTAGAAGATAAAGAAGCGCTCGGAGTTTTTCTCGAGGGCCGTAAAATGATTTTACTCCTTTTCTATTTTTTTTTTGCAGAAAAAGAAAAAGGCACGCGGGGCACTTTTTATCCATTGTCCGCCGCGAGTCATTTCTCCATTAAGCGCAGGAACGTCGAGCGGGCCTGCAGGATTAGAAAGGAAACCTGCTCCCTTAAAAGGATTTGCGGCGAGGGGGGAAGCACGGAAGAGAGGTCATAAACCAGCTAAAAGGAAAGAAAAAAAAGATATATAATAGTTTGTGATCCATTTCTTTCATGAACTGGTGAACAGTCACTCGGATTTAATTGTCTCTTTAACTTGCGGTCGGGCTCCGTCGCTTCTAATCAAATGAAAATGAGGACAAAACCAATGACTTTATGTGTCCATGTCTTCAAAAATGTGTTTTTGACCTTGTGACAAACCTTTTCAGTTGAAATGTAAAAAGACTAAAAAATTTGTATTTAGGGCTGCAGCAAATAATCATTTTATTATAGGCTAATTTGTCTATTGTCACGACCAGCATAAGGGTAGACCCAATCGCGTAACGTTTCTAACAAGGTTTATTGAAAGAAAGAGGAAGGGCTGCGCCTGCGATCCGATGCTCGCTGGGCGCGGTAGGCAAGTCGCTTTTGCAATCGGACTGCGACCCGAATACGGAAGTGGATCTTCTGTAGCGAGCGATGGCGGTGTGAGGGATGGAAAAACGGGTCTGTAGCCGGGACTGATAGAGCGAGGCGTGGTCAGGGTCGGAAACGAGTCGTAAGCCGGGACGGGAGAACAGACGTGGTCGGGATCAAAACGGGTCATAGCCGCAGACAAACGGGAGCAAAAACAGGACAGGCGTTAGTCAGGGTTGAAAAAAGCTTGCCTTGTATACACAGAGGTTCGCAGACGGACTGACAACAGGGGATTGACAGGACTGGGTATAAATAGAGTCGGGGAGCCATTTAGAACCCGCAGTGGTTGGCCCCAAATGGTAATCATGACAATTTCTGTTTTCAGCAGTCATGAATCCCATCTAAGAGGCTTGTTAACGCTATCTAGTTAGCGTTAGCATCACACACCCGGATAAATGTAACGGAGAAGCAGATCACCGGGGCCCGTTATCTATTCCCGTAAGCCGGACCACATCGGAGAGAGAGAGAGAAGCACGGAATAGAAGTCGAGAGGAGAGCTTCACGCTGTTTTGTTTGGTATCTACTCAGCGGGAGATGCCGTAACCGTGCAGGAAGTCGGACGTATACCTGACGGCATCCCGGGAGAAGCTATAAAGTCCGCACGGTAAGTAAATGCACCGCCGGCAAATCACATTCGGCTGTGACACTCCATTTGAATCGGCAGTTTCCTTGGCGATGGAGTGATGATGTGTGAGTGGAGGTGGAGAGAGAGAGAGAGAGAGAGAGAGGGAGAGAGCGGTCCGGCATATAAAAGCAGAGGAAAGGAAAGAGGTAGGCCATCAAATTTAGGGACTCTGAATTGAGTCACCGGAAGTGGGGTATAGAAGTCTTATTTTGATAACGAAAACAGACCCAATTTTCCGCATAAAAGTTAAAGGGGTCGAATTTTATTGAGGAACATTTTGACTCACCTGATCTTTTGTGTATGTGCAGCTCTTTGCTTGAAAAATAAAATGCATTTTAAGTACCATTTTTTTCACAAATTTTACCAATATTTTTGTTTTTTATCTATTTTTATTTTAATGTTCGAATAAAGTTTTCATTCATTCATTCATTCATTCAATAATCGTTTCTATTATTTTTGGGTAAAATGCTTTTGCTGAGATACGCTTCCCCAAAAAAACATAATGAACTGATATGGCATCATTTTAAGGTTAGTTATTACTACGATTATAAAAATGATATCTGTATTAAAATAAAATCGTTCTGATTATTTTAAGATATTTTTCCCCAAGATGATTAAATAATGCCTAAAAAAAAACACTTACTGTATTTACCGATTATAATATCAAACAATTGTTTTATTTTGAGAGGTATTCATCTCTTTTTCCATACAATACAGTACTGTATTAAGAAAATAATACAATAAATATAGAATATTTATATTCTTATAGTTATATTGTCACGATTCTCTCACTTGCCTGCTAAATAGCCTCACCAGCCCCATCTCTCTCCTTATTTAAGCACTCCTTTCTCGTTCACTCTTGGTCAGTCTGTCAGCGAACCTCAGCACATGCGAGGCAAGAACTTTTTGACTCTGGCTCCTGTTCCGTTCCCGTCCTGTTTCTGTATCCTGCCCGATTCCGTCCCGTTTCCTGTATCGATCCCTGACCAATGTTCCCTGTCATTTTCCACGGGTCTAAACGTTCACACAAAGTCGGTGAGCGACGCTTGAAACAACAGTGAGCCACCATAATCCCAAGTGTGGCAAGATAATTCATGATCAAACATGTCCAAAACTTGACATCAAGTTACATTTTGCTGAGTTTCCGGCAATGCAAAATGATTTTTCTCTCTTGAATGAATTGACTCATGCCTACAAACGTCGTTTGTTCTTACAATTCTTTCACAAGATAATCATTTCTTTTTATTTCCTGATATATTTTGTCGCATAATATTAACATTTTGGGGGGCTTATTGAGTCGCTTGTAAGATACAGAACTGTACTTAATCACATTTTTGAGTGGAAGTACAATGTCGGCAACAAGATTGACTTGATATCATTGGAAATTATTTGAATTCTTCTTTTTTCGGTGTTTTTTTCTACTTTTTTTAAAATTCCTTTTAAAAAATCTCATTGTGTTTATTTTTTCCGAGCTGTTACTTTGTTCTCTATTTACTTTTTTCCTACATTTCTTTCTTTTCTTTTTTCTGGCTTTTTTTTCTAAATTTTCCTTCTTTTTTTTCCCTTCCTTTTTTCTCAGCTTTTCACTACTTTTTCATTTTTATTTTTTTTTTATTTTTTGTTCCATTCCCCCCTTCCTTTAAGTCATTTTGTGCATAGTTGTACATAATATTTGGTCGTGTTGGGATTGAAGAAGCAAAAACAACCTGACGAGCCGTTTAGGACCCCGAAGAGCCTGTTCCTTTGAGTGAGCCGAGCCGAAGAAGCCGGTTCTCGACAAACTCTACTAACTTTACTCAACTTTGTTCCAATTCGACTCGACTTCAAAATACCGCATTTAGAACACAACGTCAGGGGAACCCGTGTATTTTCACCTTCATGCACTGTAACTTTGACTTAATTGGCTTCTTAATTGGTAATTTTGAGCCCTGATTTTTGTGCGCCGGCTAGATTTTCTTGTGCGCTGAGAATGTGCGAGCAGTGCGCAATTGCGCACGCGCGCAGCTTAGAGGGAACACTGTCCCTGACCACGATCCGTTCTCTCGTCCTGGCTACCTGACTTGATCCGGTCCACGATCATGAAGGCCACCCCTTTCCCATATTTAACATGCACAATGCCAGGCCCCACTTGCAGCAATAGTCAACTGGAGGTCATGGATCGCAGTCGCTCAGGTGCTGTTCATTTCGGGCGAAAAGAATGGAAAAAAAAATGCCAAGCATGACACAAATTTGCTTATTTAGCACTCGCTTACTGCTGGGGATAATGGATCATGGCCTAAAGGGTGCAGTTCAGCGGCCCAAACTGTGTCCCGCTTCATCTGGAGGGACGAAAGCTTGACCAACTTAGGCGCCTAACTTGTTTGGGTGTTTTGACATTTTGATTGGCAATGGTTCATTTTTTTTGTTTTTTGCTATTTTTTTCCCCTTTTTATTTTCTTTATTTTTGTATGTGTTGTCTTGCTGTCGGTCACCCCTCTTGACCAAGGTAGATAGATGGATAGAAATATACAAAAAACACTGAAATCAGGAGGGGGGGGTGATCACTTTTGCACTGGCGGAGGCAGGCACGTGCTGCACGTGCACGCAGACGGCGGGCGCGGGTGGGTTGCGGCACGCTTTCCCGAGAAGCGTCTTTGAGCGAGGCGCGCGTGGGTTTATCGGGTGGGTGCAGGATCTTCAAAGCCACGTGCGTCATTCTCATACTTCTATACGCTTGCCATGCTTATAGAAGCCATCTTTGCTGGCCAGAAGTCAAGTCCCTTTTATTTATATCATCAGGAGAAGTCTCAAAGGACTGCACCATCCCCTGATCTTAAACCTACAACTGCATTTAGTCAACGGATAACTGGATATCATGCAATGCCAAAAATCAAATGGTTGATTGTAAATCATTTTGTTTTAGCAGACTTTTGCAAATAATGGGGGATTCCGGTCCCCATTAAAAGTGATAAACGAGGGATTAAAATAAATAATAGTGGCTTTTTTTCAGTTCTTTTCACCTAAAATGAACAGCATCTACGTGGCTGCGATCCGATATCTCCAGTCGACTGTTTCTGAGAGCACATGTTAAAAATGATGGGGGTTTGTCATGTCCAGCATGGTCGCCGTGGTGACCGGCTGGCCCCGCCCCCTGGGCAAGGCTGCAGTAGATCAGCTCATTTGCGTGTGTGCTACTGAAGGGTGGGTTTGGGGTTTTGCGGGTGCTGGCTCATTGCATTTTCTGTCTGCATTTCCCATTCTGTTTTGCTCTGTCCTGTTTCGTTTGAGTCGGAAGAAACCTGTGTTTGCACGTTTTTAGTTAAAGCCTGTTTGTTCTGTCTTGTCCCTGAGTTTTGGACGACTTTTATTTTGCTAAATAAAAGTTTTGATCGTCAACGCAATTGAGTTCTCCCTTCCTGCCTCCTGCCTCCGTTCTGGTCCGGTCTCCGCGTGACAGGGGTTATTGAGCACTTTTGCAAATTATGGGGGATTCTGGTCCCCATTTAAAGAGATAAACAAGGGATTAAAATAAATAACAGTGGCTCTTTTTTCAGTTCTTTTCACCAACGATGAACGGCATCTACACGGCTGCGATCCAATAACCCCAGTTGACTGTTTCTGAGAGCGCATGTTAAAAATGATGGGGGTTAATGAGCAGACTTTTGCAAATTATGGGAGATTCTGGTCCCCATTAAATGCGATAAACAAGGATTACAATAAATAATAGTGGCTCTTTTTTCAGTTCTTTTCACCGACAATGATCTGCATCTACGCGGCTGCGATCCGATATCCCCAGTCAACTGTTTCTGAGAGCGCATGTTAAAAATGAAGGGGGTTATTGAGTAGACCTTTGCAAATTATGGGGGATTCCGGTCCCCATTAAACGCGATAAACGAGGATTACAATAAATAATAGTGGCTCTTTTTTCAGTTCTTTTCACCGACAATGATCTGCATCTACGCGGCTGCGATCCGATATCCCCAGTCAACTGTTTCTGAGAGCGCATGTTAAAAATGAAGGGGGTTATTGAGTAGACCTTTGCAAATTATGGGGGATTCCGGTCCCCATTAAACGCGATAAACGAGGATTACAATAAATAATAGTGGCTCTTTTTTCAGTTCTTTTCACCGACAATGATCTTCATCTACGCGGCTGCGATCCGATATCCCCAGTCAACTGTTTCTGAGAGCGCATGTTAAAAATGATGGGGGTTAATGAGCAGACTTTTGCAAATTATGGGAGATTCTGGTCCCCATTAAATGCGATAAACAAGGATTACAATAAATAATAGTGGCTCTTTTTTCAGTTCTTTTCACCGACAATGATCTGCATCTACGCGGCTGCGATCCGATATCCCCAGTCAACTGTTTCTGAGAGCGCATGTTAAAAATGAAGGGGGTTATTGAGTAGACCTTTGCAAATTATGGGGGATTCCGGTCCCCATTAAACGCGATAAACGAGGATTACAATAAATAATAGTGGCTCTTTTTTCAGTTCTTTTCACCGACAATGATCTTCATCTACGCGGCTGCGATCCGATATCCCCAGTCAACTGTTTCTGAGAGCGCGTGTTAAAATCGATGGGGGTTAATGAGCAGACTTTTGCAAATTATGGGGGATTCTGGTCCCCATCAAAAACGATAAATAGGGATTAAAATAAATAATAGTGGCTCTTTTTTCAGTTCTTTTCACCTAAAATGAACAGCATCTACGTGGCTGCGATCCAATATCCCCCAGTTGGCTGTTTCTGACAGCGGGGCTCAGTTGACGGGGAGGTTACTTCTGGTCCTATTAACCGCAATAAATGGCGGATTACAGTAAATAATCGTTTAAATGATCTGTTTTTGAAACATGGATGCTAATCGTATTAGCTTTTTCTCTTTCTCGGCACGAATTGAATTCGGAAGCAGGCAGATGATTGTAAACGGGTGATGCTAATAAATGAGTCAGCCCGGATGATGTCAGCGCCTCCTTTGGGACGCTAGCAGAGCCATGATGTCATGCGCTAGCTAATGGTATCCGGGGCTCTTCATTAGCGCTGACGTGGTTTGGAGATTTGCAGGACCGATGATGTCATTCTTCTCGCCTGCCTGTCACCTGATTGGCTTGGGGGCGGAGTCAACGTTTATCTGCAGATTTATTATTTATTATATATATTATATATTCATTGAAATTTGGAATTGAAAACGGGAAAAACTTGGAAAATGGATTCAACCTTTCAGATAACTTATTATAATTAGCACAAAGCTTTTGAGTGAAAGATAGATAGATCCCCGTAGGAAAATTCCCACTTCCAGCAGTATCCTTGTGTTGAAAAATAAAATAAAAGATACAGAATACAAAAATACCCAATACAATGTGTTGCTATAGAGACTCATTTGAGCTCAGGGGCCAAACGATAGAACAAACATTCTGTCAGGGGCCGGACTAGTAGATTCAAGAGAAAGAAAAAGAGAGATCAAGAAATAAGAGAAAGGGGGAGGGAAAAAGAGAGAGGGCAGGACAAAGAAAGAGAAAGAGAGAGAGAGAGAGAGAGCGTGAGAAACAAAAGATAAAAAGTCGTGAGAGAGGGGGAAAAGAAAGGGAGAAGAAAAAAGAAATCCAAAGAGAAATAGATAGACAGAAGGAGAGAAAAGTAAGTGCGAAGGATAGGAAGAGAGAAAGAGAAAAGAGAGAAAGGGAAAAAAGGAAGTTAAAGCAAAAGAAGTTAAAAAGACACAAACAGAGAAAGAGACAAAGAGCAACGAGGGAAGAGAAAAAGAGAGACACAGAGAGAGAGACAGAGACAGAGAGTGTGAGAAAAGGGGGGGAAAAGAGGGGGAAGAGAGAAAGAAAGAGAGAGAGAGAGAGAGAGAGAGAGAGAGAGAGAGAGAGAGAGAGAGAGAGAGAGAGAGAGAGAGAGAGAGAGAGAGAGAGAGAGAGAGAGAGAGAGAAATAAATACAAGTACAGTGTCTTTGTCCGAGGCACCTGGCTTTGGCAACATCAAGTTGACCTATTTCAACCTGCAGCTTCTTTTCCTCTTGCACTTCTCCGAGTGTTGTCTGGCTGGCCGGATCCAATCCCTTAGCGGGCCTGATCTGGCCCAAGGGCCACCTGTTTGACACCTGTGCTATAGAGTATTTAAATAGCGCTACGGAAAATACACACTGTCATAAAAATAGGCTAATATGCAAATGTGGAGTGGGGTTTAAAGTGGGTTTTTACTCCCCCGGGTGGAGTTAAAGAGCCTCATGGCATGAAGTATTCATTCAAAGTTATTTTATCTCCACCTCCCCTCCAAAATCATAAAAAAGAATAAATAATGAGATAATGCAATATTTATGTACAATAAATAAAGTTAGCAAAAAATAATGATTTCAATAGATAAATAATATCGATTTTTTTTTTTTTTAATAAGTTACGATTTTGTAAATGATTTTCAATTTTTTCAATTTTTTTTTACTTTTAATTTTCGTTTCCTTTTTCCGAATTCAGAATTTAACGATATCCAGGAAGTCACCGGCTCTTTTTATTGTTGTTAATTGAAGCGTAATTTGTATTCAACGCCAATAAAAAGTTAAAAAAAACCTTGTAAAATCTATGCATGCAAACATAAACCTACAAAAAGAATACAGCATGCACCATTGTCTGCATTTTGATAAAAACTTCATCATTTGCGGTCAATTTAAAAGAATAAATGTGATAACAGAAATTTAAATCCAAAATGATTTAAAGAGGAATTTATTTTTAAATCTAATGTTTTTTTAATTTATCTTTCAACGTGAACTGTTTTTATTTTTATTCAATTGCAAATGATGAGGTCAAATCATAATGACTAACATTTTCTGCATTTGGGTTCAATTACTGCAGTAAACATTTTGTCACGGTTGCCATGGGGCCCAATTGGCGCCAGCTGCAGCTCATTGACAGTTTGGATTCCGGTCTATATAAGTTCAGTGCTCTCACTCAACCTTTGTCAGTCTGTCAACAAACCTCTGCCCCGCAAGACGTGGGTTTTGACTCGGCCCTGTGTCCTGTTGGTATTTCCTGTCTGGTATTGTTCCCGTTAATTTTGTCCTGTTTAATATAGGTTTCCAGTTTCGTTCCTGTCTAGTTTGTCCTGTTTAATTTCTATATCCTGTTTTTGTTCCCGTTTATTTTGTCCTGTTTAATATATGTTTCCAGTTTCGTTCCCGTCTAGTTTGTCCTGTTTAAATTGATATCCTGTTTTCGTTCCTGTTTATTTTGTCCTGTTTAGTATAGGTTTCCAGTTGCGTTCCTGTTTATTTTGTCCCGTTTAATTTTGATACCCTGTTTTAGATCCTGTTTAATATCGGTTTCCAGTTTCGTTCCTGTCTAGTTTGTCTTGTTTAATTTTGATATCCTGTTTTTGTTCCTGTTTAATATCGGTTTCCAGTTTTGTTCCTGTCTAGTTTGTCCTGTTTAATTTCGATATCCTGTTTTTGTTCCTGTTTATTTTGTCCTGTTTAATATCGGTTTCCAGTTACGTTCCTGTCTAGTTTGTCCTGTTTAATTTTGATATCCTGTTTTTGTTCCTGTTTAATATCGGTTTCCAGTTTCGTTCCTGTCTAGTTTGTCCTGTTTAGTTTTGATATCCTGTTTTTGTTCCTGTTTAATATCAGTTTCCAGTTTCGTTCTTGTCGATTTTGTTCTATTTAATTTCGATATCCTGTTTCGTTATCAATCCTGTCTGTCCCGTCCTGTCCGGTATCGACCCCATCTTTTCGATATCAACTCGGGCAATTGGTATCGATCTCGTCGGCCTCTGGTTTCCTATCATTTCAAGCCAGACTTGTTCCTAACATGCATGACTCCCCATTTCCCGTAAAATAAAAAGCTTGTGTGAGAAACGTCACGCGTTTGGGTCCTGATCCTGTTCCGGTTCATGACATTATCTGCTTTTTGGTACATTTCATCTTCATTTCTGTTTCTCGACCCGAGATCTACTAAGGTTCAAAGGTTTCCCCGTCGTAATCTGCTTCATCCCGCTGCTTTTTCAAGCTCGACGTGAGGAAGGGAGCCCTGGGTTATGTCGAGCGATCCCGCGAAGTAGCTCACGGGCCGTCTGACCCCGGCGACTCGTGGGCAATTGAAAATGACGAGGACCACAGGCGAGAGAGTCCCCGAATAGACGAGCTTTCTGGTGGTTCCTGACAGGCCGCAGCATGCGAAGCGCAAGTCTCTCTTCGGGGTCACAAATCTTCAAAAGCCCAAATGAAGACGAACGACGCTTTTGTTTTGGAGTGTAGGATTTCCGTCGCGTTCGCGGCGGCTTCCGATTTTGCTCAATGGAGTGCGGGGACGCCCCGTAATCCGGTCTCGGCCCATCGAGTCTCACCGGTGGGAACGGCTTTAACGGGCTCGGACATCCGCGCGTCGGCGAAAAGAGTAAACGGGTGCACTGACTCTCTTGTAGTTCGGCTTAAAGGAGTTTATGGGGATTGCTCAGTTTTCCATGCGGGAATTTCTCCCCAGATCTTTCCCTTGTATTAAGTCTTTCTTCTAAAGTCAATCATTGGGATGAACTGCCAATGAAGGGATCTCTTGGTGCTTGGAATTGAGGAATTGAAATGATCTGCGTTTCTATAGCGCTTTTTAAGTCAATGAAGACTTCCCAAAGCGCTTTACAATGTGCTTCACACTTACCCATTCACACACACACACCAATAGGGAGTCAACCTCCAAACGTTTTGAGGATAATCAAGATGCTAAATGGTAAATGGTCTGCATTTCTATAGTGCTTTTCAAGTCAATGAAGAGCTCCCAAAGCGCTTTACACTGTGCTTCACACTTACCTATTCACACGCACACTCACACACGCCGATAGGGAGTCAGCCTCCAAACATTTTGAGGATAATCAAGATGCTAAATGGTCTGCATTTCTATAGCGCTTTTCAAGTCAATGAAGACTTCCCAAAGCGCTTTACATTGTGCTTCACACTTACCCATTCACACGCACACTCACACACCAATAGGGAATCAGCCTCCAAACGTTTGGAGGATAATCAAGATGCTAAATGGTAAATGGTCTGCATTTCTGTAGAACTTTTCAAGTCAATGAAGACTTCCCAAAGCGCTTTACAATGTGCTTCACACTTACCCATTCACACGCACACTCACACACCAATAGGGAGTCAGCCTCCAAACGTTTGGAGGATAATCAAGATGCTAAATGGTAAATGGTCTGCTTTTCTATAGCGCTTTTCAAGTCACTGAAGAGCTCCCAAAGCGCTTTACATTGTGCTTCACACTTACCCATTCACACACACACTCACACACCAATGGGGAGTCAGCCATGCAAGGCGCCGACCTGCTTATTGGGGGCATTAGGGATTCAGTGTCTTGCCCAAGGACACTTCGACATATAACACGGAGGAGCCGGGAATCGAACCTGCGACCTCTTGATCCCAAGACGAGCGCTCTACCTCCTGAGCTAATGCCGCCCGAATAGGATCTCACGCTCGTCATTGCAATTTTCTAGGAAATTGAAGGATTGTTATTAAGATCAACTTTTGAAATTTTCAAAGTTAGTCCCATTTTATTTTTTAATGTCACTTATTTGAAATGGACATATTGTTATTCATTTTCTATTTTATTGTTACTTTAGTTTTTCAGTGATACAAGTAACAATAATAAGTCAAATACACAGTTTTTGGGTATTTAAATGTAAATCTATTTTTAGATCCCTCGTTAAATTTGGAATTTGAATTTCATTTGAACTAAATGATTTTAAAAAAATGTTATTTGATAGTTTTTACCAAAACATTTTGGGAATCAAAGACAATAACGTGTAAAATACACAATCTGAAATGTAATGATCAAATACATACTTGTTGTATTTGTTTTTAAAAAGATTACTTTCATCAAATCTACTTTGAAACACAATTGAAAGTAATCGGTGTCTTACGCAAAAAAAAATAGTTTTGTTAAGGGAACACTTAACTAAATTATTTTCTGTATTCATTTCTACATTTATTTGTTCAGTTTTAGCTGAAAAGCATCCATGCGGGAACTTTTCCCAATATCTTTCCACAGAACAATGTGTTTATTGTAAAGTCAATCAATCACGGTTGCCATGGCGCCCGATTGGCCCCGCCCATGTGGCGCCAGCTGCGGCTTGTTGACAGATTGGCTTTCCGTCCATTTAAGCTCAGTGCTCTCATTTTTCCTTTGTCAGTCCGTCAATGAATTTCTGCCCCGTAAGACCTGGGTTCTGACTCGGTCCTGTTCCCTGTTGGTATTTCCGGTCCGGTATTGTATTCGTTTATCTTTGTCCTGTTTAATATCGGTTTCCGGTTTCGTTCCCGTCTTTTGTTGTCCTGTTTATTATTTCCTCCAGTTTTCAGTCCCGTCTAGTTTGTCCTGTTCATTTTCGATATCCTGTTTTTTTATCAATCCTGTCTGTCCGTCCTGTCCGGTATCGACCCCATTTGTCTGATATCTACTCGAGCAGTCGGTATCGATCTCGTCGACCTGTGGCTTCCTGTCTTTCCACGCCAGACCGGCTGCCTCACGTGCACGACTCCCCATTTCCTGTAAAATAAAAGGCTTGTGTGAGAAATGTCGCGCGTTTGGGTCCTGTTCCAGTTCTGGTTCACGACACAATCATTGGGATTAAGGGCTCTCGAGGTGCTTGTAATCGAGAATGTAAGAGGAAACACTTCCAAGAAATTAAATTAATTGCTGGATTTACGTATACATTTATTGTTTGTTGCCATGGCAACCTATAGTTTATTGTGCTTGCTCAGTTTTAAAACAGATGCATCCGTGCGGGAATTTCTCCTTAGATGTTTCCACTGTATAGAACAGGGGTGTCAAAGTCATTTGAAGTCGGGGGCCACACCATAGAACAAACATTCTCTCGGGGGCCGGACTAGTAGATTCAAGAGAAAGAAAACGAGAGATAAAGAAATAAGACAAAGAGGGAGGGAAAAGGAGAGAGGGCGGGACAAAGAAAGAGAGAGAGGGAGAAAGCGTGAGAAACCAAAGAGATAAAAAGTCTTGAGAGAGGGGGAAAAGAAAGGGACAGGAAGAAAGAAATCCAAAGAGAAATAGAAAGACAGGAGGAGAGAAAAGAGAAAAGAAAGGGCAAAAGGTATGAAGAGAGAAAGAGACAAAGAGCAACAAAGGAAGAGAAAAAGAGAGACAGAGAGTGAAAGAGACAGAGTAGGAGAAAGAAATAGAAAAAGAAAGAGAAAGAGAGAGAGAAGGAGAAAGAGGGAGAGAGAGAGAGAGAGAGAGAGAGAGAGAGAGAGAGAGAGAGAGAGAGAGAGAAATCAATACAAGTAGAGTGTCTTTGTTCAAGGCACCTGGCTTTGGCAACATCAAGTTGACCTATTTCAACCTGCAGCTTGTTTTCCTCTTGCGCTTCTCTAAGTGTTGTCTGGCGGGCCGGAGTCAATCCCTTAGCGGGCCTGAACTTGCCCGCGGGCCGCCTGGTTGACACCTGTGCTATAGAATATTTATTATAAAGTGAGTCATTGAGATAAACTTTGGATCAAGTCGACCCAATTTGCCTCTAATTGACAACCTAAAAGGAGGCGCTTCTATTCAATTGAATTAACAGTAACAAATTCAACAGGACAAAATCGACAAGAACGAAACTGGAAACCGATATTAAACAGGAACAAAAACAGGATATCGAAATTAAACAGGACAAACTAGACGGGAACCAAAATGGAAACCAAAATTAAACAGGATCAAAAACAGGTTATCAAAATATTGTGTTGGAGGAAAGTTTTTTGTACCACTAGGAGGCACTAAATATTCTGCAACGTCCCTTCAAAAATGCACCCTAACCCTTGAGGTCTCTCGAATCGAGAATTGGGCTATTCTCTCTGTTGTTTTGGTTTCAGTACCCTGGTGGAGATGTTGGGCCGAGTTGGCAGAGTGAAGCAACCCGCCCCCCTCCCCAAAAGACCACTCTTTTTGTCACTTCGGCCATTTATTCCCTCGCCTTTTGAGAGCGAGAACGGCGACCGAGAGGCGCCGGGGAGGATGACAAAGGGGGAGAGTCGAGAGGTGGGCTGGCGGCCATCTTTTATAGGCGGCGCTCCATTAACTGCAAAGTCTGTCTGAGCTCACAGACACTTTGGAACCGTGCTTCTCGACCGGTCTGACTTCGATACACACCGTTTCGCCCGAAATTGCCACCCAATTCGAGAAAAACAATGCACTTCTTAAATGTATCCATTGAAAGAATTGTGCTGAGATAGTAAAATATACATTGCCGTGAAAAAGTACCGTATTTTCCGCACTATAAGGCGCAGCTAAAAGTCTTCATTTTTTTCAAAAGCTGACCATGCGCCTTATAATACAGTGCGCCTTATTTATGGATCAATATTAAATCGCAAGGTCTCGCAACAGCCGCCAACTCGATTTTTCCCCAAACATGGAGTCGTCCGCGGTGTATGCTGGGATTTATATACCGGCGTTTCATTGGCTAACCAATGTGTCAATCATCCGTTAAATCGATCGCTATTGGCTAAAGTTATTCGGAGCCTCGGATAGGCTAGAGGGCCAAGACAAACCCTGCAATTGGCCAAAAAGATGTGTCAATCATCCGTTAAATCGATCGCTATTGGCTGAAGTTATTCGGAGCCTCGGATTGGCTAGAGGGCCAAAACAAAGCCTGCAATTGGCCGAAAAAGATGACTGTGAATAGCAAGCTTGCCAAAGTACGGCATAAAGAAACATGTTTCATTAGTCTGTATTTGTAAGTATTTGACTCTCCTGGATTTACTTCACTCACGGTTGTAAGAAAACCATGATTGCGTATCATTATTGAACGTGAGAACTTAGGTGAGCTATGCGGCTTTATATTTTCCCGGTATCTTGTTTTAGAACCATCTTGATGTTGCTGTGATGAGTTGAGTGAATTCAACTCAAATTCCAAGTGTTTAATGTCATATGCACAGTAAAGTTGCGAGCGAAAAAGAAAATAGAAACTAAGGAATGGTTGGCATTTCTTGAATCCCAAGACTTTAAACTTCCGAATGATGGAACGATGCATTTGAGTGACATCGTACGGACACTGTTTCCGTATATGTCTGAGACACGTATTTGCTTCTTTGCAAGCTTTGGGAATGTTAAGGGGGGAATCAGTTTGCACTATCTGACTGTTTTGTCCACGTTCCCATTGTAGCGCCTTATAATCCGGTGCGCCTTATCTATGAAAGATATAGGACCAAAAACTATTTTTTGGGGGTGCGCCCTATAACCCGGTGCGCCCTATAGTGCGGAAAATACGGTACTTGCCCCCTTCCTGATTTCTGTGTTTTTGCATATTTATCACTCTCCAAGGTTTCACATCATTCAACCGATTTTAATATTACACAGAGACAACCCTAGGAAATACAAAATGCACTTTTCAAATATTGATTCTATTCATGAAGGCACCCAAAAAAATCATAACCTATCTGCCCCCCAATGAAAAAGGAATTCCTCCCTGCACCTCATAGAGAGTCGGGACACCTTTGGCAGCGATAACAGAGTCAAGAAATTTGCTTTCAAATTTATGAATTTAATCTCATTTCTGAATTCATTCAAAATAGCCTCATGTTGCGTCCAGCATTGATCACAAAGGAAGCAATACCCTAAACCACAGGTGTCAAACAGGCGGCCCGCGGGCCAGATCAGGCCCGCTAAGGGATGGAATCCGGTCCGCCAGACAACACTCAGAGAAGCGCAAGAGAAAAACAAGCTGCAGGTTGAAATATGTCCACTTGATGTGGCCAAAGCCAGGTGCCTCCAACAAAGACACTGTACTTGTATTTTTCTCTCTCTCTCTCTCTCTCTCTCTCTCTCTCTCTCTCTCTCTCTCTCTCTCTCTCTCTCTCTCTCTCTCTCTCTCTCTCTCTCTCTCTCTCTCTCTCTCTCTCTCTCTCTCTCTCTTTTCCACCTCTTTTTGTCCCACTCTCTGTCTCTGTCTCTTTCACTCTCTGTGTCTCTCTTTTTCCCTTCCTTTGTTGCTCCTTGTCTCTTTCTCTCTTTGAGTCTTTTAACCTCTTTTGCTCTAACTTCCTTTTTTCCTTTTCTCTTTCTTTCTTCCTACCCTTTGCGCTTTCCTTTCTCTTTTCTCTCCTTCTGTCTTTCGATTTCTCTTTGCATTTCTTGGATTTCCCTTTTTTTTTCACCTCTCTCACGACTTTTTATCTCTTCTGTTTCCCACGCTCTCTCCCTCTCTCTTTTTCTTTCTTTGTCCCTCACTCTTTCTTTTATTTCTTTATCTTTCTTCCGGCCCCCGAAAGAATGTTTGTTCTATGGTGTGGCCCCCCGAATTCAAATGAGTTTGACACCCCTGCTCTAAACGTATTTTATTTTTAGCTTTAAATCATAAATGTTTCAGTTCGTTGATATGGTTAATGATTGATCAGTCCAGAAAGAAAACAATACAGGGAGTGCAGAATTATTAGGCAAATGAGTATTTTGACCACATCATCCTCTTTATGCATGTTGTCTTACTCCAAGCTGTATAGGCTCGAAAGCCTACTACCAATTAAGCATATCAGGTGATGTGCATCTCTGTAATGAGAAGGGGTGTGGTCTAATGACATCAACACCCTATATCAGGTGTGCATAATTATTAGGCAACTTCCTTTCCTTTGGCAAAATGGGTCAGAAGAGGGACTTGACAGGCTCTGAAAAGTCAAAAATAGTGAGATATCTTGCAGATGGATGCAGCACTCTTAAAATTGCCAAGCTTCTGAAGCGTGATCATCGAACAATCAAGCGTTACATTCAAAATAGTCAACAGGGTCGCAAGAAGCGTGTAGAAAAACCAAGGCGCAAAATAACTGCCCGTGAACTGAGAAAAGTCAAGCGTACAGCTGCCAAGATGCCACTTGCCACCAGTTTTGCCATATTTCAGAGCTGCAACATCACTGGAGTGCCCAAAAGCACAAGGTGTGCAATACTCAGAGACATGGCCAAGGTAAGAAAGGCTGAAAAACGACCACCACTGAACAAGACACACAAGCTGAAACGTCAAGACTGGGCCAAGAAAAATCTCAAGACGGATTTTTCTAAGGTTTTATGGACTGATGAAATGAGAGTGAGTCTTGATGGGCCAGATGGATGGGCCCGTGGCTGGATCGGTAAAGGGCAGAGAGCTCCAGTCCGCCTCAGACGCCAGCAAGGTGGAGGTGGGGTACTGGTATGGGCTGGTATCATCAAAGATGAGCTTGTGGGGCCTTTTCGGGTTGAGGATGGACTCAAGCTCAACTCCCAGTCCTACTGCCAGTTTCTGGAAGACACCTTCTTCAAGCAGTGGTACAGGAAGAAGTCCGCATCCTTCAAGAAAAACATGATTTTCATGCAGGACAACGCTCCATCACACGCATCCAAGTACTCCACAGCGTGGCTGGCAAGAAAGGGTCTAAAAGAAGAAAAACTAATGACATGGCCTCCTTGTTCACCTGATCTGAACCCCATAGAGAACCTGTGGTCCCTCATCAAATGTGAGATTTACAAGGAGGGAAAACAGTACACCTCTCTGAACAGTGTCTGGGAGGCTGTGGTCGCTGCTGCACGCAATGTTGATCGTGAACAGATCAAAGCACTGACAGAATCCATGGATGGCAGGCTTTTGAGTGTCCTTGCAAAGAAAGGTGGCTATATTGGTCACTGATTTGTTTTTGTTTTGTTTTTGAATGTCAGAAATGTATATTTGTGAATGTTGAGCTGTTATATTGGTTTCCCTGATGAAAATAAATAATTGAAATGGGTATACATTTGTTTTTTGTTAAGTTGCCTAATAATTATGCACAGTAATAGTCACCTGCACACACAGATATCCTCCTAAAATAGCTAAAACTAAAAAAGCCCCACTCCAACTTCCAAAATATTCAGCTTTGATATTAATGAGACTTTTGGGTTCATTAAGAAAATGGTTGTTGTTTAATAATAAAATTAATCCTCAAAAATACAACTTGCCTAATAATTCTGCACTCCCTGTATATACTCACACATAAATAATGCAATAAACGACTTTTCTTTACATAATAATAATAATAATAATTTCCTTGTATTGTCATTCTGTGTAACAATGTACACAGAACGAAATGTCGATTGCACCTGACCCGTTGTAGCGAGCCGATGCAGCCGCAGCCAACAGAGGGCGCCGCCGACCACTTTTTAAGTCTTAGGAATGACTCGGCCGGGGCGCGAACCACCGACCTCCCAGTCTCAAAGCGGGCGCCTTACCATCTAGGCTACTGAGCTGGTGTGACCCGGGTGTCACAAGCCAGAAACGGAGACAGGACCCAATAGCGTTTATTCAGTTTTATTGAGAAAGAGAGCAGTGCTTGCTTCCACCATCTGATGATCGACAGACACGGGTAGCAGAAAGCGGGAACGTGGAAGTGGCACTTCCTTGTCGAGCGAAGATCGTCGCGGGCGGCGGGAAAACTGGTCGATAGCCGGGACGGGGGGGCAAGGGCGGTAACGAGTCCAGAAAAAAAGGTCGGCAACAACTATCAGGCAGGAAACAGGGCAAAACAGGTGGTTGGCCGGGACGGAAGAGCAGGGCAGAAACGGGTCCAGAAACAGGTCAGGCAGGAGAAAACAGGGCAGGAGATTGTCGGAAGGTACAGAGCTTGCTGAGCTGAAAGCGTAGGTTCGCAGGACGGTCTGACAGCTTCTTCCTGGAAGCGGGGGGTTTAAAAAGAGTCAGGGAACCAATCAGGGACCTGGGCTGTTGGTGCCAGCGGGGCATTCGCAGGTGCCCCGAATCAGCAATCATGACACAGGGAACTTGGAAAAAACCCAGAGAATAAAGGACATTGTTGACAGGAGAAACTCGCATTTGTAATTAACAAAGGAGACGCCGTGTTGGAAATAGGGAGTTGATTAAAGATGGCAACGTCATTTCTTAGAAAAAAACACAGGATTCTGTGTTGTGCGTCATTTGAGAAATGGGGGGGGGGGGGTGCATGGCCCATGTGCCCCTCCTTTGCAAGCATACTTGATGAATGTGCGCAGAAATTTGATGTGATTAACAGAAAACCTACAATTTGGTTGCATATGCTAAACTTTCTCCTGGTATGCCTGTTGGTAAATTTCTCAAACTAAACATTTTATGATCAGGAATCATCTAACGACGGCATGTCGTGGCATGGAAGCACAGCCCCAGATTTTCATTATAATGAAAAACGGAATCTTAGTTCTACCGGAAGACCCGTCCAGGTGTCTTCGTCACGTATTAGCACCCAAGCAACACCTCCGGATAAAAACAAATGCGTGTGTCATATTTCACATGCAAATCCACTCGGCAGAAATTAAAAAAAAAAAAGTGTGCGAAAGCGTCGTCACGGAGACTGTTCCGACACATTCGTTGTATCATTTCGGCAACTGAAGAGAGATGTGAAAACCTTAAAGCCCCACTGTGTCTTATACAGCTGGCAGTCAAATGACCTAAGTCATTCCAAAAAACACCATTGATTCAAATAAGAAGCAAAAAAAAACATGTGCTATCTCAAAAACATGGTCTTGGGTGTAAAGAGTGTCACAGACCAGAACGGACACAGGACTCGATAGCGTACGTTTCTCAGTTTTTATTTGAAAAGAGAGGGAGAGTAAGGCTTGCTCGCTTGATCCGAGGACTGACGGAAAACGGGAACGAGCGAGGCGGGAGTGACACTTCCGTGTCGGACAAAGACAGGCGGGAATAGTAAGTCGTTTGGCCTGGGCCGGAGATCAGAGGCGATGTCGAGTTAGTCATCGGGGTCGTAGGCAGGAGGCAGGCAGGCATCGAGGCAAAACAGGTCAAGTAACGGGAGGCAGGCAGAACGGGCATCATCAGGTCCAGAAACGGGTCAATAACAAAGATCAGGCAGGAAAAAGGCTTAGCAGAAACGGAGTCGGACGGGAATGCTCACTGAGTGGAATACAACAGTTCGCAACGATCTGACGATCACTGAGAGGAAGCCGGGGGTTTAAAAAGGGAGTGTCCACCAATCAGCCGCCACAGGTGCTCCGAATTGGCAATCACGACAGGGATAATTGCTATATATTATATTTATTTGTTTCAGAATTTAATTCAGTGGTTACCGAGTCGACCAGCAGATGGGGCTGACGATCCCCCAACGAAAATGGTCCAAAATAGCCTCATTTGTCTCAATAATATCACAATGGAAGCAGTCCTCACAACATATTGTATTTTAGCTTTATATTGCAGTTCATTGATATAAATATTGATTGATCGAGCCAAAGGGAAACATGTAGACACGCATGAAAATAATATTCCAAACAAACTACGATTTATTAACATGGCAGGGAAAATTATACAAAAGAAACAAAGGACATTGTTGACAAGAGAAAATTGCGCGCTTCTAAAAGAACAAAAGAAAAGGAACACTGTGGGGGGAAAGGCGGGGAAGAAATTCTGTAGTCGTTGAAAGTGCTGATCAAATGATCAGGAATTACTACATAGCGTGTCAGAGTGATACTTCTACCCAGCACCAAGAATGGTTTGTTTTGAAATCTTGGGTTACCTTTGAAACAAAAGCATCTCGTGGGAAAACAGGTCATTGCATGTCCCTCTGAAAAAAACCAAGATTTCAAGCTTTCAGCCAAAGGAGAGGAAGGGAAGGAAACACGGGTCATCCAGGCCTCGTAGACGGCGTGCGCCAGGCTTCCTGGCAGAGGGGCCAAGGCCCTTGGCTTCGGTCTTCTTTGTCCCCATTGTCCAAGGGGGCAAAGGCCAGACAAGGCCCCCCTCTAGGCCGCTTTTCTGGAGGCAGATGTGAAGAAAGAGAGAGGGAGAAGGCTTTACTGCCTGAGCTTTTAAATGCAGATGATGTCACGGGGGAAGTGTCATGGTGATGGTGAGGCTCTTCAAAATAAAGTTCTCCAATTAGCTGATGGATTAATAGGCGAAATTTCATTTAAAAAAAAAACGACGAAATAAATATCTGGCAATAATCTTTTGATTACAAACTAACACTCTGGAGGTTCAAAGATACAGGTGGAGAGCCTGTAGGTCAGGGGTGTTAAACTTATTTGGCCACACGACAGAACAAACATTCTGTCGGGGGCCGGACTAGTGGATTAAAGAGAAAGAAAAAGAGATAAAGAAATAAGAGAAAGAGGGGGGGAGAAGAGAGAGGGTGAAACAATGAAAGAAAACGAGAGAGAGGGACAGAGCGTGAGAAACAAAAAGAAAAAAAACTAAGAGATAAAAAGAGAAGTCGTGAGAGAGGGGGAAAGAAAGGGAGAGGAAGAAAGAAATTCAAAGAGAAATACAAAGACAGAAGGAGAGAAAAGAGAAAAGAAAGCGCAAAGGGTAGGAAGAGAGAAAGAGAAAAGAGAGAAAAAGAAAAAAGGATGTTAGAGCAAAAGAAGTTAAAAGACACAGACAGAGAAAGACACAAAGAGCAACAAAGGAAGAGAAAAAGAGGCACAGAGAGTGAAAGAGACAGAGACAGAAAGTGGGAGAAAAGGGGTGGAAAAGAGAGAGAGAGAGAAATAAATACAAGTACAGTGTCTTTGTTGGAGGCACCTGGCCTTGGCAACATCAAGTTAACCTATTTCAACCTGCAGCTTCTTTTTCTCTTGCACTTCTCCGACTGTTGTCGGCCAGATTCAATCCCTTAGCGGGCCAGATCAGGCCTCTCGGTTCGAACAAATCGGTTCTCGACCCAAAATTTCGAGAAATTCCTGCTTCGCTTTTCGTTCCAAAAATCGGAGTTCGAACGCCGGTACGCCAGGGGCGATGCTGAGCGGCGTACGCGTGTAGATTGCCCCCGCCCCTCCTGAAGAACTGTTGTCACGGCAACGCGCACTCCTTTTCTGTTTTCGTTTTTCAAAAGCGGCGAAGGGAGTGTTTTAGCCCCTAATGATGCCTCGAAAGAAGGTCGGTGCAAGCAGCAAAGTTGCTACAGGTGAAAAAAGAGGAGTAGTGCGTACAACTATTGCATTTGAGAAAGAAATAATAGCAAAATATGAAGAAGGTGTGCGAGTTTCCCTTCTTTCAGGAATACAGCATGGCTTCTGCCGACCGGTAAGAAATCCTATTCATAATTCTTTTCTTTATCCTTTAACCGCTCACCACTTGTTGTGGAGACCCGGGTGCTAAATGACGTGTAAACGACCTGATTTTTTTATTTTGACGCGTTCATATTAGCGTCATCTTTCGTACGGAAGATGATGCTAACGCGGACGTACGATTAGCCTGGGTTAGCTTTACGTTAAATATTCAAGATAAACATTCAGGGTGTTGGAACGGATGAAAACAATTTGACATTACTTTTAATGGGAAAAAACGGCTTCACTGATCGTACAAATCGGTTTTTGTACAAAGAAATGGAACGGATTATGGTCGAGAACCGAGGTTCCACTGTATATATTATTTTTTCAATTATTAGTTTATTATTATTTTTTTAGAACCAGTTGATGGGGACCAAAACCACCCGCGAAAAGTGAAAATCCGCGAAGTAGTGACTCCCCTTCAAAAATGTTTTAAAAAAAATATATATATTTTTTTTTTAATTATTATCTTTTAGACCCGCGGAGCTCTGAACCCGCGAACGTGGAACCGCGAAGTAGCGAGGTCCCACTGTTATTGGTATACCTTTTGAGCTCATCCTTATTATAAAGTTTCTGAAGCAGTAGCCAGTATTATTCCCACACCAATAAAAGCACAACGAAGACTTGAAACACGATCGGTTGACGGTAGAAGTCTTCCCGTGGCGTTTTATTTTGAAAGTCTAAACCGGATGTGAGGTGTACGAATTCCGCTTGACAACTGCGAGTACTTCTCTCTCCTCTCGCCAGCGAACGTGTTGATGAAGCTCCATCGAGCTGGACGTCCGCCACGCCTTCGGGGACATACTTCCACACGCCTGGATTTCTTTCATTTCTCCTTCTTCTCTTTTTTCAAAAAAGGGAACCTTTTATCCGCGGACGTCAATTGCGCGGACGCCAGAAATTGGGAGGATATCGGGAGGTGTTCGGCTCTTTTCGGTTGACATCGGAGAAAGAAACGCGTCGGATTGAGAATGGGACTTGACGTGTAGTGGAGGTAAGGAAGGAAAGATTTTCGAGGATTTCGAGAATAAAATCAATTCCCTCCGGAGAAAAGATACCATGTGGCGCTATTCAGAAGACCCCGTGATACATCATTAACTGTTTAGTGAAATCGTCGTATAGCGGGGAGAGAAATCGACTCCAATGAAGCCCAAAATGCAAATATTAAAAAAACAACGTAGGATAGAGTCAGTAGTACTTGTGTGAATTGTATATGGAAATGATGAAATCATCTTATAAATTAAACAACTGGTTTTAGTGTACAGGCGGCCCGCGGGCCGAGTTAGGCCCGCCGAGGATTTTGATCCGGCCCGCTGGACAACACTGAGCGAAGCACAAGAGGAAAATGAGCTGTTGTTTAGATAGCAAAGCATCTGTAGTAGTATCTCTCTCTCTCTCTCTCATTTTTTTAGATATCTCTCTTTCTCTTTCTCGCTCTCCTTTTCTCTTTCTTGCTTTCTCTTTTTTCTCTTTCCTTCTCACACTCTTCTTTCTCTGTCTTGTTCTCTTTGTTTTTCTCTTTCTCTCTAACGTTCTCACTTTCTTTTTACTTTTTCTCTTTCCTTTTCATTCTCTCTCTTTCCCTCTTTTACTCATTTAGTTCTATTCTCTCTCTCCTTTGCTCTTTCTAATGCTCACTTTTGTTATCTCTTTTTCTTACTCCATCTGTTTCTCCTTTCTTATTCTTTTGATCTTTCTCTCTCGTTCTCACTTTCTTTCTTTCTTTCTTTCTTTAATTTTCTTTCTCAGTCTCTTTTTACTCTTTTCCGCTCTCAGTCTTTCTTTCTCCTTTTTTTCTCCGTCTTTTTTTCTCTGTATCGTGTTCTCTCTATATCCCTCTCACTTTTTCTCCCTGTTTCTGTCTCGCTCACCTTCTCTGTCATGTTCTCTCTCTCTCTTTCTCTTTCTCTTTCGTTTTCTCTCTTCATTCCCTCTCTCTTTTTCTCTTTTGCTCTCTTTCTTTTTCTTAAACCTACTCGTCCGGCACCAGTGATATTTTTCTTTTTAGCATGTGGCCCCCAGCTTAATTGAGTTTGACACCCCTGCTTTAGTGTGTCATGACGTGGTCGAATATAGTTGCGGGTGGATGCAGAGGGAGGAGGAGATAGCGAATTGAAAAGGAAACTGATTTGAAAACTTTGACTTGCAAGTTTCGTCACGTCCCTCAGAATACTTTGTCGTTTCAATCCATGTCACAATGTATGTGCCTTCGTCCTATTTCCTGATAATCTCGAGCTTTATTTCCGTATTATGTTTTTGCTTCTACCTGTAGCATCATTGCAAGCCTTGCTACCCATATTTAATAAACACAGTACCAATGATACGGTATTGTATCACCAACTTGCTCAGACTTTACAAAGCACAGCTTTGAACTGAATGAATAGAAAGCCATCGTGGGAGGTCATTTAGCCAATACTGGCATTTTAAGTATGCTTTGACGCCAACCAATCGCTGACCAGCACCTTATCTACGTTGATCAATCGCAAACAGGCATCTAAGAGACAAAACTCAGTTATACGAACAAAAATTGTATGGGTACTCAACTCTTGATGACTCTATACTGATATACGGTAAAAATATCACTACCATCAATCCCAACATCGTTTCCATGGTTTGTCAAATGGCCTCTAGAGGGCAGCGGATACTATTAACGATACCTTGTAAAAGGCTAGTACCGGCACCTCCACTGACACCTTGTATTGGTACTTGCTCGTCTTTATTATGAAATACCAGACCTGTTCAAAAGCACAGCGGCGTTCATTTTTTTGGGGTTTGAGCACCCTCTAGTGGCTGTTGTATTTGATTTTTAACTAGTAATGTTTTGACCTTTCCTTTTTATTTATGTTTATTTAAATATGTTTCAATTGTGTATTTATTTTCAGATACTATCGTGGTACCGTGATGTTTTTATGACAATATGTATACGATGACATCCTTAGTATAATTTAACAAAGAATAGAAGTGCTTCACACTTCCCCATTCACACACACACTCGCACACCAACAGGGAGTCAGCCATGCAAGGCGCCTACCTGCCTATTGGGGGCATTAGGGATTCAGTGTCTTGCCCAAGGATAAACATTTAATAAAATAATTAAGTTAAGTTCAACTTACTTTTGGAAGATGAGCTTCAAGAGTTAAGCGGCCTCTTCCGTGGTAAAAAGTGGATGAAAAAAAGCGATCCAACCATTTTCTCAACCGCATCAAGCTTTCTTATTCCACTTTCATTTCAAAAGAAACAGCTCGCCTCTTCTTTAAGCTTTACACCACAGGTGTCAAACAGGCGGCCCGCGGGCCGGATCAGGCCCACTAAGGGATTGGATCCGGCCCGCGAGACGACGCTCAGAGAAGCGCAAGAGAAAGAGAGCTGTAGGTTGAAATAGGTCCACTTAATGTTGCCTAAGCTAGGTGCCTCTCACAAATGCTGCACTTGTATTTCTCTCTCTCTCTCTCTCTTCCTCCATTTTTCTCTCACTCTCTCTATCTCTCTCTCTTTCACTCTGTCTCTTTTTCTCTTTCTTTGTTCCTTTTTGTCTCTTTCTCTCTATGTATTTTTACCTTCTTTTGCTCTCCATTTTTTCCTTTACTCTCTTTCTCTCTCTCTCTCTCTCTTGCTTTCCCCTTTCTCTCTTTCTCTTTGTCTCTCTTCTCTCCTCTTTTTCTCTCTTTCCATTTCTCTTTGGATTTCATTCTTTCTCTTTCTTTCCCCCTCTCTCACTATTTCTGTTTTTATCTCTTGTTTTCTTGTCTCTCTCTCTCTGTCTCTCTTTCTCTCTTTCCCTTTTTTGTCCCACCCTTTCTACCTTTCTCTCCCTATCTTTCTCTTATTTCTTTCTTTTTTTTTTCTTTCTCTCTAATCTCCTGAACCGGCCCCCGAGAGAATGTTTGTGGCCCCCGAGCTCTTTGACACCCCTGCTCTACACCAACCGTATTGAATGGATGCACGAGATTTGACACAGTAAAAATGCATTCGTGTATTTCATTGTATAATAGTTGCAAAACAAAAAATGGGGTTTCTACTTCTCGGGTTGCCCAACAAACCAGGAATCGCTGTCGTGCAGTACAGCAGTCTGTTTGGTTATTATTATGATTGTTGTTTTTTTGCCGGAGGCGTACCGCTGTAGCCGCGCTAAATGGGATTTGTTATCATTCTTCGGCAGCTTAGCGCAAAACGCAGCGGCGTGAGACGAGCACCCACACAAACCAGTTGGGTGCTGGGAATTTTGCTCATCTTACCAGTCCAACCACTTACCGGTTGTTTCCGTCCCCACACCCTGTCCTTGAATTCCAAAATGATATGAAATGTAAATGTAGGCTAAAATTTGAATCATGCTAAAAACGGTGTTCACCGTAAAAATGCAAGGATTAATTGATTCATTTTGAAATAGAAATTCTCAATCAAGTATTTCGCTGACATTATCAACAATATTCACATATCTTGTTTATATTCCAGTATTTCCTTGATTTTCACGGTTAATACAATATATTTGTCTTTGAAAAGTTTATTTATTTTACTTATTTATTTAGTATTGACGAAAAATAGAAACCGTCTTTTTTATTTTTGAATAAAGCAAAGTCAAGTCAAGTCTATTCTAAGTCTATTATGACACCATCCCCTGATCTAAAACCTACATGAGGACAAGGAAAAACTCAAAAACCTCAAGTCATGTTTATTTGTTTGGCCCTTTATCAGAAAGAGTCTCAAAGGGCTGCACAGACCACAGACTATTGCAAACTACAGACTGTTATTACAACATCCCCTGATCTAAGACATTCATGAGGGCAAGGAAAAACTCAAAAACCTCAGCGTGAGTGAAATATATATCTAAATAAAAATACAGTATTAGTTGAGTATTTTAATTCACCAAAACTTATTAACAAGTCATATTGTTATTAAATATATTTGTAATTATAATAAAATATGATTACATTTGTTTGAATATAAAAATACATTTTATGTATTAGATAAAAACTCAATAGCTGTGCAAAACATTTATAAATGATTCATTTTTTAATAAAAAACGTGTATTCAATTTTCAGATAACACTAATTGAGTCATTTAATTTTCAACAAATAAGTCTCATCTCATCAGCTTCACCGCTTATCCTCAGTAGGGTCGCGGGGGTGCTGGAGCCCATCCCAGCAATCATCGGGCAGTGGGCAGGGGACATGTTTTCAATTTTCAGATAACACTAATTGAGTCATTTAATTTTCAACAAATAAGTAATTAACATTAAATCATATTGTTTGCATTTAATAGAGGCTCTTTTTTTGACGAAAAGTATTCTCTATATATTTAGTAACACAGTCTGTTTACTGATGTGCAGTTACCTCTCAACTAGGAGATATCGATGCCGCAAAGTAATATGGGACTTGTAGTCCAGACACGAACAATCTATGCCTCTATATTTAGTCCTTGTGATTTCTCCGTGGACGTTTTGCCACTGTTGTATCCATTCATGTATAGTGTTAGTCCATGATTCAGCCAAGCTATTTACGAGCACAACTTGTAAACATAGGGGATGCGGGAATGGAGCTCACGTTTAGAGCAAACAAGCTCAGTACTTTGTTGATTTCTGTGAGCGACGTGAATGAAATCATCCCTCAAAAGTTAACAATGTCTATTTACGTTGCTTATGTGGATAGCGCGGGAATACTCTCGCGAGTTGAACTGAAAAAAAATACCTGTAAAGAAAAAAATGACATATTATGTGCCTTTGGTGTGACATGACGTGGTCAAATATAGTTGCGGGTGGATGTAGAGGGAGGAGGAGATGGTGAATTTAAAAGGAAATTGATTTCAAAACTTCTACTTGCAAGGTTTGTCATGCCCCTTAAAATACTTTGTTACTTTATTCTATGTAACAATGTGTGTGCCTTCATCCTATTTCCTGATAATGGCGAGCTTTATTTCCTTATTTAGCATGTTTTTGCTTCTCCCTGGAGCATCAAGGAAACCCTTGACACCCATATTTCATAAAGACAGTACAAATGATACAGTATTATATCACCAACTTGCTAAGACTTTACGAAGCACAGCTTTGAAGTGAATGAATAGAAAGGCATGGTGGGAGGTAATTTAGCCAATACTGGCATTTTATCCGGGGACGCTGCTGTTTTGTTTTCTGCCTCCGGGGCGAAAATGCCACCGTTGTATCCATCCATGCGTAGTGTAAGTCCATGTTTCAGGCAAACTATCTACGAGCACATAGGTGATCCGTGGGAATACTGTTGCCAGTAGAACTGAAAGTAAAACCCGCAAAATTCATCTGTGAAGGGCCGGTTTCTTGAGCATGCGTCTCACGTAGAAGCGGACGAGCAGAAGAAAGCCGCGCAACACGTGTCCTAATCATCTCCTCTCTCGTAGAGCAGATTTCTTCTCGTGATGACGTGCCGTAATTAGCAAGCTGCTCTCATGCTAATGCTTGTGCTAATATGATTAGAGGGAGCGCTAGCTTGCGTGAGACAACACGAGAAATCATTTTTGTACAGTAGGGATTTACGTAAGAGTCATCTGATTCATCATATATATATATATATATATATATATATGCTCTTTAGACTAATTGGTTTATTTTCATGTTATTAAATATAATAATTATTATAATATATATAATTTGTTTTTATCGAAAAATAAAAAGATTTTTTAAACGTAAAACAGGGATTTAATTTTTTTTTTAATTGAAAGAATATTTTGATATAATAATAATAATATAATAATTTCCTTGTATTGTCATTCTGTGTAACAATGTACACAGAACGAAATGTCGATTGCATCTGACCCGATGCAGCCGCAGCCAAGAGAGGGCGCCGCCGACCACTTTTTAAGTCTTAGGAATGACTCGGCCGGGGCGCGAACCCGAACCTCCCAGTCTCAAAGCGGGCGCCTTACCATCTAGGCTACTGAGCTGGTTCATATATATTGATAGATATATAATACATATATACAGTATATATATATATATATATATATATATATATATATATACAGTAACTGCATTAATTACTCCTGTAATGATTCCCAGAAAATATGTAATATTTATTCTAAAAATAAATTAAAATTTAAAAAAATCAAAATATTCTTCCAATTTTAAAAACTTTAAAAAAAAAAAGTTAAATCCCTGTTTTACGTTGAATAAATATTTTTATTTTTCGATTAAAGCAAAATATTACTTTAATAAAATGAATGAAAATGAAATGAAATGATCTGCATTTCTCTAGCGCTTTTCAAGTCAATGACTTCCCAAAGCGCTTTACATTGTGCTTCACATTTCCCAATAGCGGCCGTGATCTGTGCAGCCATGTAAGGCGCTAACCTTATTGGAGGTATCAGGGGTTCAGTGTCTTACCCAAGGACACTTCCACATGTAACACGGAGGAGCCGGGATTCGAACTAGGATCCCTTAATCCTAAAACGATCGCTCTACCTCCTGAGCTACTGCCGAAAAGTTTCTATATGAAAATTCATGTTTTAGAAATTTATTTTTATGAAAATTACTTTATATTAAAAAAAGTGTGACATTTTTTCTGTTTAGAAAACATTTTTTGTATTTTTAAATACAAAAAAAATAAATCTTAAGTCTTTTAACTCACAAATTATGTATCAATAAACTTTATATTTTTCCTTTTATTTGAACCTAATTTTTCATTAATTTTTTTTAACACAAAAACTATTTATTGTCTTGTTCCACGAACAGACTGAGGAGATCATTTCTTCCTCATGCCATCAGGCTCTTTAACTCCACCCGGGGGAGAAAAAGCCCACATGAAACCCCACCCCCACATTTGCATATTACCTTATTTTTATGACAGTGTGTATTTTCCATAGTACTGTTTAAATACTCTTTAGCAGAACGTTATATTGGGTATTTTTGTCTTCTATATCTTTTATTTTATTATTTTATTTTTCAACACAAGGATACTGCTGGACGTGGGAATTAATAAGTTATCTATTTATCTATCTCTATCTATCTATCTATATAGCCATCTACCTATATAGACATCTATTAATCTAGACATCTATCTAGACATGTATCTATCTAGCATTCTATCTATCTAGACATCTTCTAGACATCCTTCTACCTATCTAGACATCTATCTAGACATATATCTATCCATCTAGACATCTATCTATACAGACATCTATCTATCTAGACATCTATTTCGACATCTATCTATCTAGACATATATCTATCTATCTAGACATTTATCTATCCAGACATCTATCTATCTAGACATCTACCTATCAAACATCTATCTACCTATCTCTATCCAGACAACTATCTATCTAGACATCTATCTCGACATCTATCTATCTAGACATATATCTATCTATCTAGTCGTCTATCTCGACATCTATCTATATCTATCTGTATCTATTTAATGGATTTTTGTCACATTCAAAATGAATAAAGACTAAAAACATTAAAATACTTTTAAAATACTTTGATTTATCATGTCAGAATGAATATATACAATGATGAGTTTTAAGAATAGAAAAATAATGGTGCCATTCACTGATTTTTCTTGTATCCAAACGGGAAAAAAATCAGTACATGCGGGGCCGATCGATGGCAACAATATATTATCGGAACCTTTTTAATCCCACGTGGAATCGGTAACGAATCGGAGTATCACGAGACGACGTAGAGTACGGCTGAACGCGGTCCCTTTTTCCTTCTCTAGCCGGCTAATATGCGTGTGTCGATAATCGGCGACGGTGTCGCGGGAAGGGTTTCCATGGCGCCAAAGGTTCCCTGTCGGGAGGTAATTAGATGCCTGTTGAATTCCTGGCTGTGGCCCCCCCGAAAGCGCCGCACTTGCTGCTACGGAAAAATTCCATATCCTGGCGCGTCGTCCTTTCATTCATTTTTTACGTAAAAGCAACTATTGAATATTTTTTCCTATTGTTTCCGAATACAAATGAGCTCCTGAGTGTTTTCCTTTTTTATTCAAAAGTATATATCAAAAATACTCAAAGGAATTTCAAAATGTGTTCATAAAATTGTTGCTTTTTAAATTTATTTTCATTTAAATTATTTTCTGGTGTTTTTAAATGTAGAGAAACTATTAAACATCCTACGATATGAATATAAAATAATCAATTATTTAATATTTTTATATTGTTTGTAATGTCATGTCAAGAAGCTATTAAGTATTTTCCGTTTTTATTTCAGAATATTAAAAACAATTCACATTTTTTAAATTCGAAACTGTTTTTAGATAACCCTAACCCTTAAAACAGTTATTTGTTGTTTAAATTTTATTTAAAAAAAAACTGTTTTAAAAAGGTGTTTTAAATATTCTTTGTTTAAATTATTCTTTTTTTTTTTAATTTAAAAATGTGTTCTACTTTTTTTGTCAGGACCTGAACGGAAACAGGACCCAATTGCGTTACGTTTCTCACAAGGTTTATTAAAGGAAAGAGGAAGGGCTGCGCCCACCATCCGGCTTTCGCTAGGCGCGGGAAGCAAGCTCTCGTACTCGGTTTGTGATCCGAACACGGAAGTGGATCTTCTGTAGCGAGCGATGGCGGTGTCAAGGACTGAAAAACAGGTCAATAGCCGGAACAGGAGAGCAAAGACGTGGTCGGGGTCGGAAACGAGGCGTGAACGGGAGAGTAGACGTGGTCGGGGACAAAAAGAGATCGTAAGCCTGGACCAGGAGAGCAGATGTGGTCAGAATCAAAACAGGTCGTACCCGGAGACAGACTGGAGCAAAAAACAGGTGGGAGTCAAGGTCGAAAAAGGCTTGTTTAGTATACACTGAGGTTTGCAGACGGACTGACATAAAGGGGCGGATTGGAGTGGGTTTAAATAGGGAGAGCCAATCAAAATCCGCAGCGGGTGGCGTCAAAGGAGCGGGCACGGGTGATTCACATCGGTAATCATGAATTAAATTCATGAATTAAATACATTAATAATTTAAATGAAAAAAAGGTATTTAGTGTTTATTTTCATTTCACGTGTTTTCAAAAAATATATCTATTTTTAATGACCAAAATATAAACCTATACAACCATTTATATTAAAAACATTTGAATAAAAAATTCATTACAATTTAAATAAATAAAAAAATCTATCATTTAACATGGAAAACATTCAAATATATCATAAAAAAGCAGAAATAACGAAACTATTGAAATAGTTATTTTAAGAAATGTTAAATCTGTTATCCCCAATCCCAGATTGCTATTATTCTTTTCCTGATCACTTCTACAATCCTAATTAATCTTGAAGCCGGTCTGGCGGCCCGCCAAATCCAAACCCATTTATTTGAATGGCAGTAAACGTCCCGTCGGACTCTCCGGCCGATCGCGGCAGGACAGATTCATCCGTTGATTTAGGACCACCGAGATCCTTCCTGATTGTATCAACCCCCCCAGATATGATTTTAGCGCGATTGCGGTTTTGATTGCTCTTCCTCCAGACTGATGAAATGACATGCGGTACGGAACGGAGAATCGGAACTCCTCTTCTCACGCCATAAACCTTGTGGAGGTCATAAATCTGTCATGGCCACCCCCGCCCCAGACAGACAAACACTCCCCGCAGCCCCCTTTTAAAGGCAAATACTGGTTTGGTACGCACCTGATTTTAGCTCCAGACTTGTCAAGTTGCGACGCACGGTCTGGGCCCGCATCGTTCTTGTGACTCATGCGCCGTTCCGATGAAGTCATATACTTCCTCTTACCGTTGTCAAACAAGAATCCGTGTCAGTCGAGTCAACTTATATTTATTTATCACAAAAAAGCTGCCCACACCACCATCGTCCTTCTCCCTCAAGGACAAGAAAACCCGTATGAGATCCACCCATCGTTTAGAAGCTATTGGATAGAAGTGTGTTTTAAGCCTCGATTTAAAAACTTCCACTGAGGTTGCAGATCAAATTTCAGAGGGTAAAGCAGTCTACATCCCTGGGACCCAAATGAAGAACTCTCTGGAACCTGCAGACTTCTTCTTGGCTCTTGGGATCACTAGTAGACCCGCATTTTTCAAGTGTAGGCTCTGAGCAGGACCATGAAGGGGCAATTCACATTTGTATTCAGGTACAACACACATTTTTTTCTTTTTGGTACCGATGTGATGCACCTGTGCCCGCTCCTTTGGCGCCAACTGCCTCGGACTCTGATTGGCTCCCTGTCTCTATTTAAACCCACTCCTATCTATCCCCTTTTGTCAGTCCGTCTGCGAACCTCAGTGTATACTAGGCAAGCCTTTTTCGACCCTGACTCCCACCTGTTTTTGCTCCCGTCTGTCCCCCAGCTTCGACCCATTTTTGATCCTGACCACATCTGCTCTCCCGTCCCGGCTTTCGACCTCTTTTTGTCCCCGACCACGTCTACTCTCCTTTCCTGGCTTACGACTCGCTTATGACTCCGACCATGTTTTTGCTCTCCTGTCCCGGCGACTGACCCGTTTTCCGTTCCCGACACCGCCATCGCTCGCCACGGAAGTCCCACTTCCGCGTCCAGAGCGACCTACTTCCCGCGTCCAGCAATCACCTTATCGTGGGCGCAACCCGTTCTCTTTCTTCCGATAAAACCTGTGAGAAACGCAATGCAGGTGGGTCTTGTCTCCGTTGTGATCCTGACAAATACCAGAAAGATTTCATTTGAAAATATAAAAAGAAATCAATCCAAAAGCAGAAAATCAAGAAAACTAATTCTACATATAATTTTCTTTTGTTACTAGAACAACAGTTTTTATTTTGTGCGGTTTGGAGAGATTTGCAAGGTATTTTTCTTTTACACACCCTAATTTTTCATATTTCTTTTTTTTCTTGATACCAAATGATTGTAAATTACCCCTATGGTTTGGTGACATCATTTTCTGATTCAGAATACTTGGATTTAAATAGATTTTTTTTCCGTTCATCCTATTATTCGATTCATCTGTAATACATTTATTTTTACCGTAATGACGTATTGCAGTCATTTTTCATTTCAGAATACATGGATTGAAGATTGAAATGAATTTTTATTTTGTTCATGCATCTATTTGAATAATCCTTATGATAATTCCATTTTCAAATTCAATTATCGTGATTACTACTTACAGTCAAGTCAAGTCATTTTTATTTGTTTGGCCCTAAATCACGAAGAGTCTCAAAGGGCTTCACAGATTATTACACTATGTTACACAGACTATTTTTCAGTTTAGTTTATTACTTTTTGATTGAAATCCTTTTTTTTTCATTTATCCAATAATTCAATTTACCAACATAATCATTCATTCATATGACTGATATTTGATATTACCCTGAAAGATAAAACATAAGAAGAATTAAAAAATATCTATTTTTGACAACACCCACTTGCGTTGCGTTTCTCACAAGTTTTTATTGGGAGGAAGAGAAAGCGCTGCGCCCACCATCCGGTGTTCGCTGGAAGCGGGAAACAAGTCGCCCTGGTACTCGGATGGTGCTCCGAACGTGGATCTTCCGTGGCGAGCGATGGCGGTGTCAGAGACGGAAAAGCGGGTCGGTAGCCGGGACAGGAGAGCTAAACGTGGTCGGAAGCGAATCATAAGCCACAAAAGGAGAGAAGACGTAGTCTGGGACAAACAGAGGTCGGAAGCCGGAACGGGAGAGCAGGCGTGGTCAGGATCAAAAATGCGTCGAAGCCGGGGACAGACGGGAGCAAAAAAGGGACGTGTGGGAGTCAGGATGCAAAAAGGCTTGCCAAGTGTTCACTGAGGTTCGCAGACGGACTGACAACATGGCATTGACAGGACTGGGTTTAAGTAGGGACAGGGAGCCAAACGGATCCAACGGCAGTTGGCGCCAAAAGAGCGGGCACAGTAATCATGACATATTTAAACACTCAAATTTGAAAAACAATTGCAACAAATACAAAGAGAAAACACAAATATTTCAACTCAATTATCACAAGCCTCCTTTTTCCTTTTATTTCATTTAAGTTTGATATCTATCTCGTTTCGGAAATGTTTTGTATAAAACTGAGGAAGATTAAATATTGCACATTTAGACACCTGAATGGGCAGCACAGTCCGCGGCGCAGTTTTGAGGTCATGGGTTCAAATCCAGCTACCAGCCTTCCTTTGCAGAGTTTGCATGTTCTCCCCGTGCTAGCGTGGGTTTCCTCTCACATAATTGGCTGGTCCTAGGTGTGAATGAGTGAGTGAGTTGTCTGTCTTTTTGTGCCCTGCAACTGGCTGGCAAGCAGTTCAGGGTGCCCATTGCCCGAAGATAGCTGGATAAGCTCCGGCACCCCCGTGACCCTTCTGAGGATAAGCGGTGCAGATACTGTATGCATAGATAAACAAACACCTGAATGTCCAAAACATTCCTTTTCAGCCAACACGGTATCATTACCTTGATATTAGCATTAGCTGGCTTGCAGATATTCATTATTTCAATAATCTGTATATTTTTGGCCCTTTTGGAGTTAAGTTTTACATGTACTATTTCAAGTACGTAACAGGTGTCACAAAGGGTTTCCCTGAGAAATGTTTCGGCATGTGTCATTTCATTGGTGGAGAATAGGTGGGGGCGGGGCTCCAAAATTCCTTTGTGGTTACTCAATCCTCCTTGTCGCTGCAGTGTTTCCTCATTTTAGCTCCGCCCCCCAGACAGCATTCGGAAGCTTCGTTTTTAGATTCCTCTATTTTGTTTTGATGACTCGTTTGGAAGCTATTGATTGAAAATCGGAGTGAGTGTGTGACGGAAGAGCCTTTCCGGAAGTCATTTTCAAAGATGTAAAAACAAAAAAAGAGGAAGATGCGTTTGTTGTTTGGAGCGATGCATTGTGAAACCGTCACCGCCATTTCCTGATTCGCTAAATTTAGGAGATTCGAGTCACGGGATATTTTTATTCGAAAGAGCGACCTGTTTCAGCAATAGCCAACCAGGGATAAAGGATCACGGCCAAAACAGTTCATCTTAGGCAGGCCAGAACGACACACCTTCTGAAAAAAAGTGCATCCTGCTAGTCCCCAGTCATAGCAATATGGAATTGGGGATAATGGATTTTGGCCCATTGAGTGCACCTCATTTTAGGCTGGAAAAACTGCAAAAATGGGCCTCTGGCAGTGCACTCTGCCGGTCATCGCTTGCAGCAATATGCAACTGGGGATAATGATCGTGGTCATACAAGTCCAGTTCATTTTTGAGTGGATAGAAAAAAGATTTACCAGTCACAGCTTGTAGCAATATGCAAATATGGGATAATGGGTCAAAGCTACACAAGTGCAGTTTATTTTTGGGGAAACTAAAGTAATGGTAAAAAATAAAGAGCTGTCGGGCCTGATTAATGAGCCCCACTCGCAGCAGTTGTCGACTGGGGATAGTGGATCACAGCTATACAAGTGCAGTTCATTTTGAACAAAAAGAGATGCCAGCCCAGAATACAGAGTTTTGCCAGCCACAGTTTGTAGCAATGTGCAATGATAATGGACGCTAGCTACACCAGTGAGGTTCACTTTAGGCGGAAATAAAGACAGGCCCGACAAAAGTGCCCCACTTGCAGCAAACATTGACTGGAGATATTGGATCACAATTGCAACTGTTTATTTAGGTGGATAAACGGAAAAAAAGGCTGCCACACATGACACAAAATTTGCTCTCTAAGCAATAGTCAACAGGAGATAATGGATCATCGACGAACAGGTGCTGTTCATTTTGCGCGTGGTGAAGCGGGCCATCCCAAATGATAAATTTGCTATCTCCAATTTAGGATCGTCTGAGTGCATTTCACTTTCTGGTGGACATAGAGACAAAATGAGGCCGCTAGACTTGAGAAAAATGTACTCTGTAGGGATAATGGATTGCCCTTTCTTCCAGTCCCTCCTTACAGTTGACAGGGGATAATGGCTCATAACTGCGGGTGCTTTTCATTCTAGGCCAAAAGAATGAAAAAATATAGCTGCCCCGCACGGTGAAAATGACCAGCAATACGAGATGGAGGATAATGGATCTCAGTCGCGAGGGATTACAGTAGAACAGAAAAACATTTGAAAAATAAGCAAAATACTAGTCATCAACGAAATCCAGGAAGAAACCTGAGAACCTTACTTTTATGTCCCATTAACTGGTGACCTCTAAAGCCCCAACCCCCCCCCTTTGTTGAGCTACCTCAATGGAGGGGAGAGGGGGGGGGGTCCGTATGTGAAAGGTCAAAGGCTTCTCGGGTTTCCTGTGAGAATGGTTCAGTTCGTCTTTGTCCCGCAGACCCAATTCCCCCCGTTCTCCCCCATCCTGACTTCTTCATGCATGTGTAGCTAAATGCACCCGGACAAGCTAACAAAGGGTTAAATTGGGGGAGGGGGGGGCGTGCATCCTGTCTTGTTAGAGGTTAAGCCCCTCCCCCCCTTCCAAAAGCAAGGAAGCCATTTTCCACAACAAATAATAAAAAAAGAAGAGCAAACTCTATGAGTTTTTATTTGTCGAAATAATGACCGTTTCAGTTAGCTAGCTAGCTAAACGACGCTAGCATTAAGCGCCTGTAAATTCATTCTCAATCCTCTCCCGTTTTATCTTTCAGTTTCACGTAAAACATTCATGAGATGTAACCAGATAATGAGGCTAGCTCAAGAAAATACTTTAGCAATGTATGCTATCTAGCCCATGCTAGCATCAAGTTACTGTAAATTCAATGTTTTAACTGTTTTTTGTCTTATCTCTCAGTTTTATATTAAAAATATTAATGAGAAGTCACAGGATAATGATGCTAGCACTTGGAAATATAATAGTTGCTACAATTTCTGCTAGCTAGACAATGCTAGTTTTAAGCTACTGTAAATTCAATGTTTTAACCGATTTCGTCTTATCTTTCAGTTTTACGTAAAAATATTAATGAGACATAACTAGATAATGATGCTAGCACTTGGAAATTGAGTTGTCGCTGCGATGACAATTTCCGCTAACTAGCCAATGCTAGCATCAAGCTACTGTAAATTCAATGTTTTAACAGTTTTTTGTCTTATCTTTCAGTTTTATAATAAAAATATTGATGAGAAGTCACAGGATAATGATGCTAGCACTTGGAAATATAATAGTTGCTACAATGACAATTTCTGCTAGCTAGACAATGCTAGTATTAAGCTACTGTAAATTCAATGTTTTAACTGATTTCGTCTTACTTTTCAGTTTTACGTAAAAATATTCATGAGATATAACTGGATAATAATGCTAGCACTTGGAAATTGAGTTGTCGCTACGATGAGAATTTCCGCTAGCTGACCCATGCTAGCATCAAGCTACTGTAAATTCAATGTTTTAACCGATTTTGTCTTATCTTTCAGTTTTATGTAAAAATATTAACGAGAAGTCACAGGATAATGATGCTAGCACTTGGAAATATATTTGTTGCTACAATAACAATTTTCGCTAGTTGGCCCATGCTAGCATTAAGCTACTGTAAATTCACTGATTTATCCGATTTTGCCTTATCTTTCAGTTTTAAGTAAAAATATTATGAGACATAACCAGATAATGAGGCTAGCACTTGGAAGTTGAGTTGTTGCTACAATGACAATTTTGGCTAGCTAGCCAGTCCTAGCAGTATTATGCTACTGTAAATTCAATGTTTAAACCGTTTTACATTAAATATTAATGAGGTGCAACCAGAAGACCACGCAAGCGCCAGTTTGAACTGTTCCTTCCTGTTCTCAAGGCTAAAATTTGAAATCCGAAAGTACGAATTTCTCGTTTACTTATTATTACTGACTTACTGATTATTTTCCGACGATGACTCGATTGATAGCAACAAAAAACTCTGTCTGGAGTTCTCTTTATCGTTGTCTGGCGGGCGTGTCGTCGCCCCAAAAACAATAATGACAGAGTCACGCCGTGGTTATTTCCTTTTGTTGTCGTCTGAAAAACTTTCCGAGTATGCGTACGAACCGGAGTACGTGTGAAAGGTGTAACGAGGCGAAAAACTACGAAGAAAATCCAATCTTTATCTGGACCGAGGCGAAGGACAACATTTTCTGTGAAAATGACTGAAGGTCATATCTGTTTTATCCACAGTCCCTGAGAAAAGAATTCGAAGGTTGCGGCGTTATAATCGCATACTTTCGTCATTGTGGCTGTTTTGCGCTCTAAAAAGAAAAAACATATTACCCTCTTTTACGGACGATAAAGTGCACTGATTTACGAGGGCCCCTTCAGAAATTGTGAGAAAACATATACAGTGGGTACCTCGGTCCTCAACCACAATGTGTTCCTGGTTGAGTACTGAATTTTTTTTGCCATAGGAAACAATGGGAAGTATTTTAATCCGTTCCACCCATAAAAAAAATACCTAAAATATTAAGAAAACGTGTATCTAAACAACTGTTTAGAAATTGTCGACTTTGCAATGCCATATTGCAAGACAAGATCTATCTATCTATCTACCTATCTATCTTTTTATTCATCTATCTATCTCTCTATCTAGCTAGACATCCATCTCTCTATCTAGACACCTATCTATCTAGAATCGATCTATCTAGACATCTATCTATCTAGACATCTAGACATCTATCTATCTAGGCATCTATCTATCTAGACATCTATCTCTCTATGATATCTATCTATCTATCAATGGTATCTATCTATCTATCTATCTCTATCTAGACCTCTATCCATCTATCTAGCTAAACATCTATCTCTCTATCTAGACATCTATCTATCTAGAATCTATCTATCTAGACTTCTATTGCTCTATCTAGACATGTATAGCCCTAGACATCTATCTATCTATCTATCTATCTAGACATTTATCTCTCTAGACATCTAGACATCTATCGTTCTAAACATCTATCTATCTATCCATCTATTCTTCTATATATCTAGACATCTCTCTCTATCCATCTATCTAGATATCTATTCATCTATCTAGACATCTATCTATCTCTCACTCTCTCGCTCTAGCTCTCTCTAGCTCTCTAGCTCTCGCTCTCTCTCTCTCTCTCTCTCTCTCTCTCTCTAGCTCTTTCTTGCTCTCTAGCTCTTGCTCTCTCTCTCTCTCTCTAGCTCTTGCTCTCTCTTTCTAGCTCTCTCTAGCTCTCTAGGTCTTGATTGACTTGAAAAGCGCCATAGAAATGCAGCCCATTTACATTTACATTGAACCTCTTGTTTGCCCCGCCCCTCTGGTGACAGACAAGCGTCCTAAGAAGCATTGTAATCATCTTAATAACTTCCGACGTGTTTCACACCATCTCCTTTTTTTTCTCTCCCGATCGGACCTCCAGGAAACACGACACCATCTGTAACTTTATAGTGTCCGTGCACGGGTTTCCCCTTACGCCGTCTTGAATTTTTAAAGGACTTACGGGACGGGAATGGAGGACAGGCACTTACTTTACGGCTGGTTTCCTTGGCGACTGAGTGACCCATATTTTCATTGGGTCTTGTGGGAGACGGCACAGCTGGTGAAATAGGGGCCACGGGGGGGTCCTCTGTGTCCCCCGATAAATAGAGGACCAAACACGGAGCATCCTTTTTGAAGCTATCGTTTCCCTTTTTCGCAGCTAGGAATGCCCCAGACCGCGTTCTCAGGCAGTATGTTCACCACCCCGAGTGTCTTCAGCCCCCATCTGGCCTGCGCTCCGCCCGAAGAGGAAGTGGCCCCCCAGGAGGGCCAGGGGCCCGCCGCTCGCCTGGCCGACGGACCCCCCATCGGCTCTGCGTCCCTGGAAACGCTCATCCAGAATTTGGTACCTACTGCTGACTACTACCCCGAGGTAGGAATTTTGCACGTTTTACTTAAGTTTGAGTATTCATAAATTGCCCAATTAGTGGTGTAAAAATACTTCAAAAACACATGTACTATCTCGTAAACAGAATTTTAGGTTTAAGTCAAGTCATGTTGATTTGAACTGTATATCCCTTAATCACAAGGAGTCTCAAAGGGTTGCACAGATCAATGACTAGTACAGACTACAGACTATTATGACACCATCGCCTAAACTAAAACCGACATGAGGGCAAGGGAAAACTCAAAACCTCAGCATGAGTCAAGTCAAGTCCTGTTTATTTGTATATCCCTTAATCACAAGGAGTCTCAAAGTGCGGCACAGACCACACATGATTGCAAACTACATACTATTATGCCACTATCCCCTGATCTAATACCTACACGAGGTCAAGGGAAAACTCAAAACCTCGGCATGAGTCAAGTCAAGTCATGTTTATTTGTGACACCCTTGTTTACAGGGAGTATCAAAGGGCTGCACAGACTGCAGATTATTGCAAACCACAGACTATTATGACTCCCCTGATCTGAAACCTACATGAGGGCAAGGAAAAACTCAATAACCTCAGCATGAGGAAAACGAAAAAACCTTGAGAAGAAACGGCACAGTTATTTGTTTCTAGGCGCTGTGAAAAAGATATAAAAAGGCTCTTTCAACTCAGTTGGGTATTGCTAACACATACATAAGAAACAAAGTTTACTTTTGAAAGACTTTTCATTATGTCAGAATTTCGGTTCGTCTGGCAATTTGCATACTCGGCAGCCAATCATAAGCCTGCATCGAATAACTTTGTGCTTTCGGACTTTCCCGAGCCTTATAAGGTCGTGATTTTCCAAAGTGAACGGTCAGAAAACACAAAAAAATAGGGATAAGTGGACAGGAATCAAGCCTAAACCTCAGCCCCAGAAGAAAGATTCAAAAGAAGCTAACAAAATTGATGACGCTACAAAATGTAAAGCATGGTGGAAAGAGGAGTTCACATGGCTTGTAGCAAGCATTGCATGAATGAAGATGAGTCAATACAGGTACATACGGATGGCAGATGGAAAACAGCCATGTCAAATACATGCAATGAATGTTAGTAGTAGATTTATAATAAACTGTCGTTCCTTTATTTATATTCTGATGATCAATCCTTAATACTTTGCAACAATGATTTTTTTTTTTTTTTTGCGATGAGTCGTCTTATTGCCTTTCAAGTTGTGAAAAATGGGGCAGGCAACTTTATGGCTTTTTAGCGTTGTCTTCCCTGCTGTCCGATAACTTTTTGTCACGAGTTTCAGAAACTGGTAATGCTTAAAATGAGAAAAAGGACTTCATTGAGCAAAATCAACTGTTACTTTCCATATGAGATTGTTTTGTTATTGCTGGCTCCATCTCATAATTTGATGCTAATTGATATCATTTGACAGCAAAAAAAACTGTAATAACATTGGTAAATTAGTATAACATCCATCCATCCATCCATGATCTGCACCGCTTATCCTCAGTAGGATCGCGGGGGTACTGGAGCCCATCCCAATTATCTTCAGGCAGTGGGCAGGGGACACCCTGAACTAAAAGCAGGGCACATAGGTACAGACAACCCACTCGCGCATTCACACCTAGGGAGATTTCGGTTAGGCCAATCAACCTGACATGTTTTTGGAATGTGGGAGGAAAACCACGCCAGCACGGGGAGGACACGCAAACTCCACACAGGAGGTTTGATCTCATGACCACAGAACTATGCCGCACACGCGCTAGCCACCGCGCCGTCTTAGTATAACATTATGATGAATATTATCTACTAATTTCAGTACTCTTTACAGTCCTCTGAGACTTCACGTGTTTAAGGGAGATACAAATAAAGATCGATTGCATTCTTCTTTTCATTATCCGTCCCTATGTGCATGTCCCCACGTGTGTCTCGTGGACACGGCGAGGACTAAGGTGTCCTTTTTAACAGAAAGCCTACGTCTTTACCTTCCTGCTGAGCTCCCGTCTCTTCCTTCCCCCTACGGAACTTCTTGCACGAGTCTGCCGGCTCTGCATCGAGCAGCAGCATCTGGACCGGATCCCCCTCGATACGGTCAGTGCTCCTTCAAAGAACTGGAGGATTCCTTAGAACAGGGCTGTCAAACTCTGGGGGCCACAAATGCTATCACGGGGGCCGGACTTGTACGTTTTAGAGAAAGACAGAGGGAGAAAAAGAGAGAAAGAGAAAGCCATAAACACATAGGGAGAACAAGGAAGACAGAGTTACAGTGAGAGAAAGGGAGAGCAGAACTGAGATATAAAGAAAGAAAAAAAAGAAAGAATTGAAGAGAGAAAGAAAAAGAGAAAGATAAAAAGAATGAGAGAAGTGAAATGTCAGAAAAAGAAAGAGAGTAAGAGTGAGCAGGGGAAAAAGAGAGACAAAGTCAGATCAAAAAAGGGGAGGGAAAGAGAGGGTGAGAAGGTAAGAGGAAAAATAGAAAGAAAGATAATGACAGCGTAAGTTACAGAGACAGGAAATAGAAAGAGAAAAGAGAGAGAGTTGGAGAGTGAGAGAGGAATAGAGGGAGGAGAGAAAAAGAGAGTGAACAGGGGAAAGAGAAATAAAGAGAAAGAGAGGGAGAAAAAAATTCAAAAAGAAGAGAGTGAGAGAAAAATACGAGCACAATTGTTTTGCAAGTGTTAACTGGCTTGGGTGACATCCGGTGGAAATATTTAAAACGACTGCTCATTTTCCTCTTGCACTTCTCTCACTGTTTTGGGGCTAGATTTAAACCACTGATCTGGCCCGCAGACCGCCTGTTTGACACCTGTGCCTTAGAAATATATCATATATTGTTCTAAATATCGGAGAGAAATAGATCAATATTATTTAGAAAATATGTATAAATTATAGTATTCTGGTGTTTTATTCTGTTTTGTTTTTTGTTTTGTTTTTTATTTGTGGACGGACGGATGCTCATTTTTGACAATGACTATAAATATACTGAATCTGAATCTCAATGACAAACTATACAAAAACGAATACATCGATGTAATGTATGGTAAATACTAATTGATTCAAAATATATCCGTCAAGAACCGGAACAGGATCAGGACCCAAACGCGTGATGTTCTCACACAGGCCTTTTTTTTTACGGGGAATGAAGAGTCATGCACGTTGGGCAGCGGTCTGGCGTGGAAAGACAGGAAGCCCAATTGTCCGAGAAGATATTTGACGGATGGGGTCGATACCGGACGGACAGGATTAATAATGAAACAGGATATCGAAAATAAAAAGGACAAACTAGACAGGAACGAAAATTGGAGAGAATAATAAACCGGACAAAAATAGACTGGAGCAAAACTGAAAACCGATAATAAAGAGGACAAAATAAACGGGAAAAACACCAGACAGGAAATACCAACAGGAAAATGGGACCGAGTCAGAACCCATGTCTTGCGGGGCAGAGGTTCGTTGACGGACTGACAAAGGAATAATGAGAGCACTGAGCTTAAAAAGACGAAAAGCCAGTCTGTCAATGAGCCGCAGCTGGTGCCACACAGGCGGGGCCAATTGGGTGCCATGGCAACCGTGACAATATCCATATATACTAAATACTAATAAAAATATATAATACTAATTAAAAATGATCCATGATAAAAAAAAATACTAATACATTTAAAAAAATATACACATATGTAATTAAAAAAAATACCTAATGAGATACTGTATATAAAACTAATAAAAAATCTAACAAAAAAATAATGTAATAAATACAGTAATACACAGAAAATCCTTGATATTTATCATTTGATATATTATTCTGCCTAACATGCAAAAGGTCTACCAGGTGGAAACACTAGTTGGCCTGGAGAAGGATGGATGCCACCAGGCTGTACTTGCCCAAGACACACCACAGAAAATGGTGCCTTTACAAGCCCTAGATGGATAGATAAAAATACATACATAAAAGATATACTTCAATAATGATATCATACATTAATTATGTTTAAAAAAATATATATGTTATTTAAAAATATATGAGATGTATCCTTAAAAACTATTTAATATATAACACATAAATAATAATAATTTCCTTGTATTGTCATTCTGTGTAACAATGTACACAGAACGAAATGTCGATTGCACCTGACCCGTTGTAGCGAGCCGATGCAGCCGCAGCCAACAGAGGGCGCCGCCGACCACTTTTTAAGTCTTAGGAATGACTCGGCCGGGGCGCGAACCACCGACCTCCCAGTCTCAAAGCGGGCGCCTTACCATCTAGGCTACTGAGCATATATATATATAAATAAAATATTTAAAAAGTATGAAATATTGAAAAAATATATATATAGATAGATAGATAGTTTATTCATCCAGGTAGGGAAATTCAGACTTCCATCAGTATCCTTGTGTTGAAAAATAAAAGAAATAGTATACAAAAATAGCCAATATAACGTTTTGCTATAGAGTATTTAAATAGTACTACGGAAATTACACACTGTCATAAGAATAGGGTAATATGCAAATGTGGGGGTGGGGTTTCATGTGGGCTTTGACTCCCCCGGGTTGAGTTAAAGAGCCTCATGGCATGGCATGAGGAAGAAATGATCTCAGTCTGTCCGTGGAACAAGACTGTGACAGCAGTCTGTCGCTGAAGCTGCTTTTCTGTTTGGAGATGATGCTGTGTAGATATATATATATATATATATATATATATATATATATTAATTGTTGTCCTCCACAAACAGGCTCAAGTGCGCAAGTTTGGCCCCAAGATCCTCCAGTTGCTCACCGAGTGGACAGAAACCTTCCCCTCAGACTTCAAGGAGGAGAAGATGGTGGGGCTCCTCAAAGACATCATCCACAGGATCGCCCCCTGCGATGAGGTCATTCACTCACTCACTCACTCACTCTCTCACTCCAAGGTTCATACAGATGCTTCAAATCCTGGAATGTTGTGTTTACAAGGATTAGAGTGTGTTTTAAATGCTTGAAATTGTTGCCATGTTTCACAAGTCTGCTTAAAAATGACACAGACACTGCTTTCTGATTCCTGGCATGAGTTTGTACGGTATTGTCCTATAAAGGGTCACACCCAAGATTACCGGTGCATGCTTCACCTGAACAGGGCGCTGAAATGTGTATTACTGCAAGGATTCCGTATTCATTTTGGACATTTATGATGGGATATGCAAATAAAATAAGATAGCGTTATTAATTGAAGAACTTCCTGCCACTGAAAATGTCACCTACATTTTACTGTCAATTTTAACCAATTTGATTTGTAATTTACTCAAGATCTGAAAATTATACTTCTTGATAATTTATTGAAAATCACATGTGTACTCTATTTGTGTCACTGCAAAATATATGATTCACACTGGATTTTTTTCTTTTAATGGTACTGGAGACGGGCAGCATGGCGGCGCAATGGTTAGCGCGTGCGCAGTACAGTTATGAGGTCATGAGATCGAACCTCCCGTGTGGAGTTTGCATGCTCTCCCCGTGCTTGCGTGGGTTTCCTCCGGGCACTCCGGGTTCCTCCCACATTTCCAAAAACATGCATGTTATGTTGATTGGCTTAACCAAAATGTCCCTAGGTGTGAATGAGCGAGTGAGTTGTCTGTCTCTGTGTGCCCTGGGACTGGCTGGCAAGCAGTTCAGGGTGTCCCCTGCCCACTGCCCGAAGATAGCTGGGATGGGCTCCGGCACCCCCGCGGCCCTACTGAGGATGAGCGCTGCAGATAATGGATGGATGGGTTGGCATTTGGACCGTATTTAAAACAGTCCTTTTCTTACTTTCAACATTTTCATCCTGAGATAAAAACCCCCCTGCCTCCTCCCCTACAGTGTAATGCGCTTCGTGGCCGGAACACAGATGATAAAAGTAAGATAAAAGCAGATGAGTGCAGTGGAAAAAAATATATAAAGGCTCTTGAAACTCAGTTGGGCATTGTTAACACATACTTAATAGAAAAAAATATTTGATTTAAAACTTTCTAAGGACACCTCAAACTACTCTTTTAAAGTCTTTAGGACATGTTCTACCCTGGAGTGCCATGGTTAATCTCCATCCATAAAATGTTTCACAACGTGGATATCAATGACAATAAAGGCAAGCAGTTGAGGGTGTCCCCTGCCCACTGCCTGGAGATAGCTGGGATGGGCTCCTCCAGCACCCCCGCGACCCTACTGAGGATAAGCACTGCAGATAATGGATGGATGGATAGAAGTTAACGGTTACAGAATGTATCAGAAGTTGCTGGTAACCAGTCTCCTACAGCCTGGTACAAAACACAGAAGACAAACCTTGTTTATTTCAGGTTTTGTGCAGGAATGGACTCCATTTTGTTCCTTATTTTGGTTTAACTGAGATCCATCCAGGTTAAGAAATAATAATATTATTTATCTTTATGTTTTTTAATCTAAAAGAAACCAGTTCAGGATGTCCCCTGCCCAATGCCTGACAATGGCCGAGATGGGCTCCAGCACCCCCGCGACCCTACTGAGGATAAGCGGTGCAGTTAATGGATGGATGGAAGGGTTCTAGAGACATTGGGAATTTGGCTTTGAAAGTCCTTAAAAAGTGCTTAAATTTGACCATGAAAAAAGGTGTCTGAACTCACTCACTCAGTCAGTAACTGTTCGCGAGCATCTCTCGGATCTCGCCATTGCATAACGAGCAGCGACGAGGAAAGCGATTCGGCTAAATCCCGAGCGCCGCGTCACCGCGAGCACGAGTAGCCGCGATGAAGCGTTACACAACGTTCGCACGAGAGGAGAGAAGGACGTCGAGAGAGAGTGTTTGTGCGAGAGGCCTCCGGGGAGGGAAGGAAGGAAGGATGGATGGACGGCAGGAAAAAGAAAGAGGGCGAGCAACCTCGGCACGTGCTCCTTCGGAAGCCACACTGACCTCGAAATTCGGAAACGCTTCATCACATTTGCACGAAATATCCGTCGGTTGTATCATTCTTAATCCGAAACCGAAGGATTATGTCGATGTTCCATTGCTTATCAATAAGGAATAATTAAGAAAGCAGAACATTTTAAAGCTGATTTCAGAAATTATCAGGTTCAATCCAACACTTGTAACAAAACCTGCATACAAAGACACAAAGAATTGCGTATGGTTTTACTTGCAAGGGAAGTGAACGGAAAACCGCTTCAGTTACAATCCTCCTACTCACTCCAAAGCAGTCTTCCCTCTGCTTGCCTTTTTAGTTAGAAAGGTAATTACAATGGTAGTTACAATGTGGTTTCAACTGCTAAACGGAAGGGGTGCGTTTGAAGGTTAAATGATTCCGTTGAAACCAGTTCTTGCACAACAACTTGTTATTTAAAATATGACAAACTCTCTTTACGCTATTTTCAGGAAAGAACCTTGGCCTGCGGTCAAATCTGTAACTGATTCATACCGTTAGTTCTCTCTAGGGTGCAGTGAAAAACTTGAGTGAGAACATTCTATTTTGTAAGCACAATATTTCAAGCAAACATATAATACACATAGATTATAGTAAAGTTGAAGAACTTATGTACATTATTCCAACAGAAAGGGCATATGATCATGTGTGACTTCTAAACATAGACGTGATCTAATATCGAATGTCACTCATGACTTGGCTGAAAAAAATATCACTGATTCTTAGTGTTATCTTGGCTGTACACATTCATTAAAAGAAAGCTTGATGCGGTTGAGAAAATGGTCGGAACGCTTTTCTTTCGGCCACTTTTTATTACGACGGAGGAAGTCGCCTAACTTTTGAAGCTCATCTTCCAAAAGTAAGTTGAACTTAAATGTATCTATCTTTAAAGAGCATACTATTTTATGAAATGTTTATTTGTTAGAATAAAACAATACAGGTTACTTATATAAACCTTAAACATACACAATATAGCACTGAATCAACTTATGAATAAATTCAACTTACGAACGATCTTGTTCAGAAGTCGGACGGTGTCTGTACACAATTGCGCGTTATGCACGAAAATATTTGCTACTTCTAAATAATTTCCCTCCATTTAAGTCGCTAATAAATGGACTTCCAGGTTCCTTGTTTTGTACTCCACCATTCTCCTTGACGTCCACCATGAAGCCAAATCAATTTGATGTTGTTCTAAATCCTGACTGGTTCCTCCCCCTCCAGGCCTACTGGAAGACCCTGAACCAAGTTCTGCAGAAGCTGAGCCATCGCTTGTCCCTGATGAGCCAGGGGGAGGAGAGCATCATCAAGGTGAAGGCCTCCCACATCTCGGACAAGCCGGTGGCCTTCAAGAGCAACAAGCCTCCTCCAGTCCACAAGGACATGCTCTCCGTCTGCAACGACTCTTACGCCCTGGCGCAGCAGCTCACTCACGTGGAACTGGTGAGAAGAAATGAGAAGAAGGTGATTATGGAGAGGAGAAACGGACGGTGAAGGTGTTTCTCTTCCAGGAACACTTGCGTCGGATCGGACCGGAGGAGTTTGTCCAGGCTTTTGTCCAGAAAGACCCGCTCGATGGGAGCCAGGTAAGGTTTTTGTTATATAGGGCTTTTTCCACAACTGAGGCTGATGGCACTTTAGATACATCCACATGTTCCTGTCTTAAAATTGAACAAAAGGAATTGTAATTTCCACACAAAAAAATCCACACAAACCATCTCATGGTAAAGCCGCAAGCGTGGTGGGTGATACCTGTGTCGATAGCTGTCCTGATTTATACTCGCCAATCTCCAGTGCTTTTTCTTCATGTTCTTTATGTTCTTCTTCTTTGTGTTCTTTGTTTTCTTCTTCATGCTCTTCCATGTATCTCTTTTTCTTGATGTTCTTAATGTTCTCTCTTTTCATCTTCTTCAGTTTATTCATATTCTTGATGTTCTTCATAATGTTAAGTTCTTTTTCTTAATATTTTTCACCTTTATGAATTCTTTGTGTTCTTTTTCTTCTTGGTCTTCTTCTTTGTGTTTTTGCTCTTTTTTTTTCTTCTTTCCTTCTTCATGTTCTGCATGTTCTCTTTTCATGTTCTTATTTATGTTCTTCATGCTCTTTCATGTATCTTTTTCTTGATGTTCTTAATGTCCTCAATTTTCTTCTTCTTCAGTTTATTTGTATTCATTATGTTCATCATGTTGTTTTTCTTCATCCTCATATTACTTTCTGGATGCTCTTCATTCTATTTATGTTATTTTTCTTCTTATTTTTCACCTTTATGTATTTTTCTTTGTTTTTTGTGTTCTTGCTCTTTTTTGTTCTCCTTTTTCTTCATTTTCTTCTTCATGTTCCGCATGTTCTCTTTTCATGTTCTTATTCATATTCCTTTTATTCTTTGTTATTCTTCTTCATGTTTTTCTTCACGTTATTCATGTTCTTCTTATTTTTTGTTTGTCATGTTCTTCATATTTCCTCTTATTTTTATTGTTCATCATACTATTGTCTTTTGCTTTCTGAAAACACATATATATTTACCCAAAACTTCGATAGATAGATAAATCAGATACTTTATTCATCCCTGTAGGGAAATTGACACTTGCAGCAGTATCCTTGTTTTGAAAAATAAAATAAAATAAAAGATATAGAATGCAAAAATACCCAATATAACGTGTTGATATAGAGTATTTTAATAGTGTTACGTATAATACACACTGTCATCAAAAATGGGGTAATATGCAAATGTGGGAATGGGGTTTCATGTGGGCTTTTACGACCCCGGGTGGAGTTCAAGAGCCTCATAGAATATATATATATATATATATATATATATATATATATATATATATAAACTTAATTTTATCATTTTAAATACAATTAGTCCTATTCAATTTCATTCTTATTTTCTTTTTAAATAAGATTCACCAAAATCTCCAATATAGAAAAAAATGAATGTTATGATATATTAAATAGAAGCAAATAGATGTTCAATTGCACAAACCCTTACGATACCAAACTGTATGTAACATCCTATATGCTGACATTTCTTGGGTACATTTTGTGTCAATGATAACTATAACCTTATCCTCCTTGTTTTATAACCTTATCTTCTCTGTTCCTTTATCTTCCTGGCTTTTTTACCTCACTGTGAATGTGTGAAACTGGAGTGTCATGCCCAATTTCGTTGTCACAATATGTTAACCCATTTTGTAACAATGACAATAAAGGTAGATTCTATTCTATTCTATTTCCCGCTTGCAGAAGCAGCCCCACTTCAGCGAGCAGAAGAAAAGCTCCAACCTGGAAGCCTACGTCAGGTGGTTCAACAGGCTCTGTTATTTGGTGGCCAGCGAGATCTGCATGGTGAGTCCCCGAGATCAGATGGGAGAAAGAAAACCGCTTCAAAAAAGTTCCATTATCCTGCTGTCGTTTCTTACAAATGACTACTGCCCTCTAGTGGTGCTTTGTGTACGCACACGTTCTCTGCCAGGATTCAATTGCCAAATGAATCGTTTCAAAGCACTTTAATCTGATCTCTCTCTCTCTCTCTCTCTCTCTCTCTCGCTCTCTCTCTTCTATATATATCGTATTTTCTGCACTATAAGGCGCGCCGGGTTGTAGGGCGCACCCCCCGAAAATAGTTTTCGGTCTTATATTTTCCGTACATAAGGCGCACCGGATTATAAGGCGCTACAATGGGAACGTGGACAAAACAGTCAGATAGTGCAAACTTCTTACCCCCTTAACATTCCCAAAGCTTGCAAATACGTGTCGTAGACACGTGCGTATGCGCTGTCCGTACAATGTCACCAAACAAACATTTCTTAGTTTCCATTTTGTTTTTTGCTGGCAACTGTATTGACAGCAATGTAAGAATTTGCTTGTGATGGGAAACGGGGTTCTTTACCGTGCATATGACAATAAACACTTTGAATTGAATTGAGTTTCAAAATAGACTCATCACAGAAACATCAAGATCGTTCTAAAACAAGATACCGGCAAAATATAAAGCCGCATAGCTCACCTAAGTTCTCTTGCAGCCATCACCTTCAATAATGATACGTAACCATCTTCTTACAACTGTGAGTGTAGTCAATCCACGAGAGTCAAATATTTACAAATACAGAATAGTCAAAAATGTTTTCTCTATGCCGTAGTGCAACCCAACGTGTGATTCACATTCATCTTTTTCGGCCAATCGCAGGCTTTGTTTCGCCCCTCTAGCCTATGCGAGCCTGTAAATGATAAAAAGGATCCGCCCCCTTTACCTCCGAATAACTTTAGCCAATAGTGACTGATTCAAATGATGATTGACACATTGGTTAGCCAATGAAACGACTTCGCTTTCGGGGGAAAATCTAGTGGGCGGCTGCTTGCCTTAGTTGCGACTTAATATTGATCCATATATAAGGCGCACTGTATTATAAGGCGCATGGTCAGCTTTCTAAAAAAATAAAGGCTTTCAGGTGCGCCTTATAGTGCGGAAAATATGGTGTATATATATATATATATATATATATATATGAAATTCATGATTTTATTCTTGATAAATGCATACGTGTGACGCTCCAGGGCTCCATGCCCTTACAAACTGTCATATTTTCCCTTACAAAATACAAAATAATCTTACACCATATTTTTTTTCCAAACGTGTTTATTGATGTCGTTGAACATGTTATAGTGTACATGTGTTTCCTTATATCATATATATTGTTCATGAACATTTTGTCGCAAGATCCTGAGTTGCTCGACATGAATGAGCTTTATTATAAAATTATCGCTTGGACGTTGACTGTAAAAGGAAAAAATACATGAAAATAGAATGAATTCAAATTATGAATTCATTTTCTGCATTCAATTATTGTGAGTAATATACTGATTCAAGGGATCACCACAAACCTGTCTTTTTTCATTTTCTCCTTTTATACTTCCTTTTTTTTTTCACTTCTTTATACAACATCATCATTCGTAATAGAATGCATCAAAGCAAGTGAGCCGTCTGAGAGCCGGTTCTCTTGAACGAGTTGAGCCGAAAAGGCCGGTTCTCTAAAAAGAGACGGACTTCCTTTCACTACACAACTCGAACTGGTTTGACTCGATTGATTTGCCGTTTGGTGATCGTCGGTATATACCGGATGGTACCCTTTGTTGACAAATTTGTGTTTTTCCGTACAGATTTTCTTCTACGTGGTACACGTCTTAAAATGCATCATAAATGTACTTTCTACGGCAAAAACCTACAGCTTGACAGTTATGTGAATGATCTAAATAATATTTATGAACGACTCAGATCTTGTGGTTTGTCCACGACAGCCGGCGAAGAAGAAACAGCGCGCCCTGGTGATCGAATTCTTTATCGACGTGGCCAGAGAGTGTTTCAACATCGGAAACTTCAACTCGCTCATGGCCATCATCTGTGAGTCCTTCCAGCCATCTGATTGGACGAAACTCCACCTTAACGATTGAAATATGTCTCTGTTTCAGCCGGCATGAATATGAGTCCTGTGTCCAGACTGAAGAAGACCTGGGGCAAGGCCAAGACTGCAAAATTCTTCATTTTGGAGGTACCTTTAAAGCCCTAGTATGGATTATAGGGTGACCCCTAGTGGTGGAAAAATAATTCACTCATTTAAGTAAAAGACTTGAAGAGGCCCGCCGTTTTCCTACTACGGAAGCCCAAATGACCATTTTTGAAAAGGTAGCTTATCCCAGTGGTGCTTTCAATCCTAGACTGCCAATTACTGCCCACAGCTAAGCCATGCATGTGATGGTCGCCAGGATTCAGGCACCTGACGCTTTTTCCCCACGGTTTTCTTCTCTAGCCACACATGTGGCTGCAGACTGTTGCTCGCCACCATTTTTTGTTGTTAGCTGCTCCTATTTGTCCCCCACAGTTGCTCATGTTAGTGAACATCGTCGAGTCCTGTGATTCAGGCATATGGGGCTTTTTCTCTACCATTTCCTTCTCTAGCTACTAAAGTGCTGATAGCTACTATGCTAATATTAGCTGTACACTGTGAAGCTTTGTTTACCTTTCAGTGTAACTCCCCGTTCAGAGCTGCTCATGTATAATGAAGGTCGCCGAGTGTCGTCACAAAGGCACCTTCAGCTTTTTGTTCCACTGTTTGCTTTTCTAGCCACTCGTGTTAGCCACTTTGCAGCTGCTAGCCACTATTGTTATTTTTAACTACTCTGTGTAAAGCTTGTTTCACCCTTTACTGTCACTTGTCTTCCATATTTTGGTCATGTAAGTAAAAGCCGATTCCTGTGATCCTGGCATCTTGAACTTTTACCCACTTTTCCCTTATATTAGCATTACCATTAGCCACGAATGTTAGCTACTCTGTGGAAAGCCTACTTCATCCTTCAATCTCACTTGCCTTCAACAGCTAAGCTCTGCATATGATTGTCGCTGCATCTCGAGTCAGACTTTTGACTCTTTTTGTTGTCCACGGTTTCCTTCTTTATCCATACAAGTTAGCCATTTGCTTGCCGGCTAAGACTAGCTGCTAACCACTCCTGATATTCATCCTTGTCCATACTAAAAACTATGAAAGTATGCATCCGAATTTTGCCAAGTGGTATCTTTCGGGCTCCCGTAGTATGTCTTCTCTGAATCCACACGCTTTAGCCAATCCCAAGTGACAGTGACCTCTAGTGGGGACTTATTACACACTGTCACTTTTAGCAATCATTATTCAAGATGGAGATGATTTTCTTTATTGCTTTATTGTGTTTATTTATTCAGCCAGTATAAACCATAAACATGATATATACAAGAAATCATTTGACACGCGAAATCTAAATAAGGATAATATAATGGATTTGAAAGAATAAAAAGAATAGAGTCAAAAAGATATTGTAGTGTATAATACAAGGTAATTATATAGAATAGTTTCAAAAGAAAGAATATGTAAATAACAAGACTAGAGTAGAATGGGTCGGAAGAACGCCGTTGGCATGATAACACTATACACAATAACCTAAATCAATTCCCGTTGAACATACGGATAGCGGAAGGGTAAAAACTCTCTTTAAGACGTGAAGTCTTGCTCAAAATGGAGCGAAGACGGCGACCTGACGGCAGGTCATCAAAGTACCTGCGAGCAGGGTGACTGGGATGGTCTATAATTTTTAGTGTCCATTTTCTAGTTCGATCAATGTAGATACTTTTGCAGGAAGGGGAGGCCAGTAGACCTATTATTTCATCTGCCGTCCTCACTACAGATTCCATCTTTGACCATTCCTTCTGATTGACCAAACTGTGATTGACCTAGTTAAAACGGATTCAATGATAGCACGATAAAAATGGACTAGAATGGATTGACGGACTCCGAATGATTTGAGTTGACGAAGGAAGTAGAGCCTTTGTCTGGCTGACTTTAGAATATCAGTAGCATTGACAGTCCATGTGAGGTCAGCTGACAAGTAAGTACCCAGAAACTTGAATGAATGGACCAGTTCCACCTTACTACCATTGATTGACAGTGGCACATGCGGGGGAGGCTTAGGACGGAAATCTATTATCCATCTCCTTAGTTTTACCTACATTCTATAACAGATTACTCTCATGACACCAGGTGGAAAGTGAATCAATTTCGTCTCCATTTGAAAATAAAGCCAGTAACCGTGGTGTCGTCTGCATGTTTAGCGAACAGTGAATGGTCAGAATTGGGTTGACAATCATGTGTGAATAGGGAAAACAAAGTTGGAGACAATGGACAGCCCTGAGGCGTACCAGTGTTGAGGACAATAGAACACGAATCTTTCTCACCAATGTGAACGGACTGTTGAGAAGGAAATCTAAAATCCAATTTGATAGTAAAACGGGAAAATTGAGGTCATGAAGAAGTTTAAAACGCAGTTTAGAAGGAATGATAGTGTTGAAAGCTGAACTAAAATCTATGAATAAAACCCTAACGTATGAATTCCTATGCTCAAGGTGACTTAGAATCTCATGAATACAAACCGAAACGGCATCATCTACACTTCTATTAGCACGAATTGGTACGATATTCCTCATCTTTTTGGACAGCATCAAATGGACCCGACGGGAAACTTCTACAACTACAGGACCGCTCTGAGGGGCGCCGCCCATCGATCCCGGACGGCCAATAGCAGCAGAGAAAAGGTGCGCATCCCTCGTTTTCTCATCTCCGTCTTCCTCCTCACTTCCTTTTCCTCTTTCAGATCGTCATTCCCTTCTTCAGCCTCCTCATCAAAGATATCTACTTCCTGAACGAAGGATGCGCCAATCGGCTACCCAATGGCCACGTTAACTTTGAGGTGACTTTTATTTTGAAAATTCAGACAGGAAACATCCTTGGTGACTGAAAAATAACATTTTTTTTGTGTGTGTAGAAATTTTTGGAGCTGGGCAGGCAAGTCGGTGAATTCATGATTTGGAAACAGGTGGAGTGCCCGTTTGAGGAGGATCCGGACATTCTTCATTACCTCCACACCGCCCCCATTTTCAGTGAGGATGGTAAGTGCCTTATTGTTTTGTCAAAATAAGATGTTTTTGTGTGTTCAATCAATTAATTCATTAGATTTGCAAAAAATTGAGATAGATGAATAGACTGAGATAATATATGCATAATAATATATATCCATCCATCCATATACAGGGCAGCACGGCAGCGCAGAGGTTAGCGCGTGTGTGGCACAGTTCTGAGGTCGTGAGATTGAACCTTCCTGTGCGGAGTTTGCATGTTCTCCTCGTGCTTGCTTTGGTTTCCTCCCACATTATAAAAAATGCATGTCAGGTTCATTGACCGGTCCAAATTGTCCTTAGGTGTGAATGAGCGAGCGAATTGTCTGTGTGCCCTGCGATTGGCTGGCAACGAGTTCAGGGTGTCCCCTGCCCACTGCTCAAAGATAGCTGGGATGGGCTCCAGCAACCCCGCGACCCTACTGAGGATAAGCGGCACAGATGATGGATGGATGGATGGATATAAATAAATATTTATAATCCAGTGTTTGCAATAACACACAGTAAGAAGGCTCAGGTGGGCCGCCATGTTTTCATTAGGCCTGCCGGGGCCTCATAAACTTGTATTATTTAAAAAAAATCTAATAACAGTGTCTGAAACTCAAAAAGTTATCGGACACCAGGGCAGACAACTCTGAAAAGTTACCTGCCCCGTTTTTCACAACTGGAAACGCAATAATACGACGCATTGCAAATAAACCCGTTGTTGCAAAGTATTAAGGATAGATCATCAGAATATAGAACAGAACAACACTTTAAAATGAAGTTTATTAGAAATCTACTTAGAGCATTCATTGCATGTATATGACATCTGCCATCCGTATGTACCTGTGTTTACTCCTCTTCATTCATGCAATGGTTGCGTCGTCTGCGACAATCCACGTGAACTCCTCTTTCCACCGTGCTTTTAATGTATGTTTACATTTTGTAGCGTCTTCAGTTTTGATAGCTTCTTTTGAATTTTTCTTCTGGGGCTGAGGTTTTGGCTCGATTCCTAATCACTTATCTATTTTTCTTGTGTTCTCTGTGCGTCTACTTTGGAAAATGATATGCAAACGGACGACCTTATAACGCTCGGGAAAGTCCGGAAGCGCGAAGTTATTCGATGCAGGCTTCTGATAGGCTGCCGTGTAAGCAAATTCCCAAACGGACGGAAATTTCCAAACGGAACGAAGATTTCGAAATCGGAATCAAGCAAATGTTTGATTTTCCATAAAAATCTTTCGGGTTTTTTTTTCCTTTTTCTTTTTGTTTTTCTTGAAAAAGTTGTGGTCCACCCGGGCCCCACCTAAAAGATGCACGCCCCAGGCATCCGGGCAGACGTTAATTCAGACACTCCTAATAATAGTTTTAAATGTAAATAAATATGAAAATAATCAAAGAAACTTTAAGATATCTCGCAGCACAATTATTTAAAAATGAGTCTGACTCAGACTCATTTTATTGTTTTTGATGGCTCCAAAGCGGAGTGCTGTTACTCTATGCCAAAATGATCTTTTTCTTTCTGTTTTATACAATTTCTATTCTTTTCTGAGCTTCTGTGTTGTTTCAGTCTACAGTTGAATTGTAAATAGATACAAGTTGCTATTTTTAATTTTATTGTGTAGTTGTTTTTTGTCAGAGATTCTGTATTGCTTGACTTTAAAGTTGCTCAGTCTAAAAAAAAAATCACATTTTCTCAGGTCTCTACCTCGCATCCTACGAGAGTGAAAGTCCAGAGAACCAAGTGGAAAAGGACAGGTGGAAAGCTCTCAGGTATGTGTCCTTCACAGCCATTCAACTATTGGCTCTGTATCAATTTTGAATCATTAAATGAATGGCTTTTTTGCCAAGGTACAACTTTAAATATTACTTCTTTTCTTCAATATATTCAAATCATCCAATAGATAGATAGATAGATAGATAGATCTAGCATTCTAGATAGGTAGATAGATGTCTAGATAGATGTCTAGATAGATAGATGTCTAGATGGATAGTTAAATAAATAGATAGATACTTCACACTTCCAGCAGTATCCTTGTGTTGAAAAGTAAAATGATAAAATAAAAGGCATCGAATACAAAAATACCCAATGTAACGTGTTGATAAAGAGCATTTAAATAGTGTTATGAAAAAAAACACTGTAATAAGAATAGGGTAATATGCAAATGTGGGGGTGTGGTTTCATGCGGGCTTTTACTCCCCCGGGTGGAGTTAAAGTGCCTCATGGCATGAGGAAGAAATGATCTCCTCAGTCTGTCTGTGGAACAAGACTGTGACAGCAGTCTGTCGCTGAAGCTGCTCTTCCGTTTGGAGATGATGCTGTGTAGTGGATGTGTTTATCACATAATAATAATTTCTCGGTTTCTGGTTTATATTCTAGTGAAGCCACCGGCGGTCGTCTTTCTCGCTAGTTGCTACGCTTGCTAAACTTAAAGGGACAGTGTGTCATATATGTGACCTCCTAACGGTACAAAAAAACTCCCTGAACTATCATTCCAATGTTAAAGAATAGGTCGATAAATTTTGTTTATTTTATTTAATGGAATCCCTCGCTGCATTTTGCTGCTACGCTGTGCTCTGCGACACTGGTTTCTGTTCGTATTAGACAACAGTGCCATCTAGTGGTCAGATATTAAACACTTGGGCTTTAAAGGGACAGTTTGTAATATTTAGCTCCTTTTAGTGGTACATTGTGCAATTCCTACCTAAAGGTCACCGCCATGTTTGTTTGCCATCTTGCTGCTACGCTTTGCCTTATAGAATAGAATAGAATAGAATATACCTTTATTGTCATTGTTACAAAATGGGTTAACATATTGTGACAACAAAATTGGGCATGGCACTCCAGGTTCACATACTCACAGTGAGGTAAAAAAACAAAACAAGAAGATAAAGGTTGTCATTGACACAATATTTACACAAGAAATGTCAGCATGTAGGATGTTACATACAGTTTGGTATCGTAAGGGTTTGTGCAATATGCATTTGCTGCAAAAATAGTCCTAAAAGATGAGAGATAAAAGAACACTAAAAGTAAAAAGATTTACTGGAGAGACATATGAAGCCGCTGCACTCGCGCGCGCCGCCATCTCGAATAACTAGATTTCATTCGCATTAGACAACAGTGCCATCTAGTGGTCAGATACTAAACACTTGAGCTTGAAGCTAAAATACATGAACTATCATACCAATGTTAGTTTTAATTTAAAAAAAATTGTATTTCTTCTTCTCCACCTTGTTTACCTAGTAGTGCCATCTAGTGATCAGATTTTACTCACTGGGGCTTTTACTCCACAACTTCCTCTCCATCTTTTTCTTTTTCAGGTCAAACGTTCTGGCGAAGACTTGAGTCTGGGACGGCAGCTTGTCCTCATTGCACTAAAAGGAACCGTGAAGGAACCAAGCTGGCACTTCGCTCGTTTCCAACAAGAAAAGACGGAAGATGAACTGGATTCATCGCCCAAAAGGTCGGACGGAAAAATGTGAAAATAATTAAGCTACTGAACAAAATGAGATAGTGTTTTGGTTTTTGCTTCTCTTTATTTATATCTTCGGTCCACACACTGGAAAATCAATCTTACTCTGTCGGAAGAAAGAAAATGCTTATTTTAAGTGTGTTTTTTTTGTTTGTTTTTAAATATTTTAACTTATTCTTTAAGTAAGGTTTATTTAATATAAGAAAACATATCTAATGTAGCAGCACGGCGGGGCATTGGTTAGCGCGTGCGCGGCACAATTCTGAGGTCATGAGATCGAACCTCCTGTGCAGAGTTTGCATGTTCTCCCCGTGCTTGTGTGGGTTTCCTCCCACATTTTAAAAACATGCATGTCAGGTCGATTGGCTTAACCAAAATGTCCCTAGGTGTGAATGAGCAAGCAAATTGTCTGTCCCTGTGTGCCCTGCGATTGGCTGGCAACCGGTTCAGGGATGGGCTCCAGCACCCCTGTGACCCTACGGATGATAAGCGGTGCAGATAATGGATGGATGGATGGATCGTTTTGATTATTGTAATGTTATTTTTTTCTTTTTTAGAAACAAAGAATATTAACTGAAAACAAGAAAATATTCTGCCTTAAGGAAGGGATTTATTTGCCACATTATTAGTTATTTTTCTCGTTTTACGTATATTTTCGTGTATATGTATATTAATAAATGTATAAATAAATGTATAATAATAATAATAATAAATAAATAATAAATGAAATAATAAATAAAATAATAAATAAAATAATAAATAAAATAAATAAATGAAATAAATAAATGAAATAAAAAATACATAAAGTAAATAAATAATAAATAAATGTATATTTTTATTAATTAAAAAAAAGCCCATTTTTAAAAATGTCAACAGTACAAAAATGAAATTCTTATCACATTGACCTAAAGGTTTATCTTCAGTATTTTTTTTCTTGATAGAAAATAAATATTTCATATCATAGAATAGGGGAAATCCATCCTCACAAAAATAAATTATAACATAAGAATGTAAAATAAATAAATACAAATTCAAAGTGTAAAAAGATTTATTAGAAAAGGCAAAATAATATTATTTCCGGTCTTTTCCAGGAAAAAAAAAGAAAAACACTGAAAAAATACTTAAAATTACAATATTTTCTCCCATTAGGTAGGAATTGAACTTTCTTAAATTTGTATCTTATTTTAAAAAACATTTTTTATTTTAGTGTTTGTCTGTATAGAGTAAGATATTTTCTAGAAATGTATATAGCACAAGGTTAATATTTGCAACTGGCTGGCAACCAGTTTAGGATGTCCCCTGCCCACTGCCTGGGATGGGCTCCGGCACCCCCGCGACCCTACTGAGGATAAGCGCTGCAAATAATAGATGGCTGGATGGATGGATGGTATATAGCACATGGTTAATATTTATGTTTCATTCAAGAGAAGCTGAGTACATTCTAATTTTCACCAAGAACAAGTTCAAAAGAGGAAAAAAAATGAAAAAACAACATTTTGAAATAAGCATCATTTTCTGCTAAGGGGGTAAGATTTATTTGCCTGCGTAGATATTCAAGTTGTGTTTTTTCTTTCTTTGCATTTGTCATGAAACCTTCCGAGATGCGAAGGGCGCTGGCTTGCCCGTAGCAAATAGTGACTTTTATACCGTCGCTCTTTTTTTTCCTGAAAAGGTTTTTGCGGGAGAGAATTGAAAAATATTTGAATCGTCAACCCAGATTGTTTATGACGTGAACGACTGGACCTTCTTATTTATTTTCAACTCTTATTTATTGTATTTTATTGTTCAGGGTTGAGTCATGTATGCTGTTGTCAGAGTAAAAAAAAACGGTTTCCTTTCGTATGTATTTTTTCCATCATCCTTTCATGTTCTGTACTTTCTCCAATGTCATGTTCGAGATTTACAGAAAAGGAAGTGAATGGTGTCCAGGGACAAAACAAGAAAGTCAACTAGGATCGTCAAAATTGAAACACGTCAAAGCTGCACGAACTTGTGCCCAAGAACACATTCCGGCGATATAATCTTGAAACGCTGACAAAAAAATAACCTGACACAACTTGAAAGTCAACACGGGATATATTGAAATACCATCTGGTTTCAACAGAACAAAACACAAAAGGAACAATGCAGAGAACATACTCGCGCGTGGAAGGAACTAAATTATGTTTCATAACCTTCGAAAATGTAAAGGAATAAAACATGAAAGAAGGATGACTCATGGACAGAAGAACGAGAGTGCCATGAGGAGGAGACCAGCAAATACTGAATATTGTTGGAACATAAACTAGCTCTTACTGAACTGAACCTTAAAGAATGACAATCCTAGATGTGTTGGAACACCAGCTATCTTAGTCTGTGTGGGAATGTTTTGTGTGTTGTCTATATATCATGTTTTGTTCAGTTAGTGCTAGTTTTTCCCCCCCCTCAATATATCCTGTGTCTTAGTTCTCTTTCATGTTGTATTCTGCTTGAAATAGTTGTGTTGTTTTTCATGTTTTGTTCAGTCAGAACACGTTTGTATTCCAATATAGTCTGTGTCTTTCATTTTGTCTTATGTTGGAACGACTTGGTCGTCTAGCACAGCTTTCGGTGTCTTTCTTTTATATTTTGTTCAGTTAGAGCTCGTTTGTGTTTTAATATATCCTGTTTTCTTCATTTCATGTTTTGTTTTGCCTTGACTAGTTGGAGTTCCAACATAGCCTGTGTCGTCCTTTTCATGTTTTGTTCAGTTATGGCCATTATGATCCAACATGTCTTACGACTTATTTGTTATAGTTTTGTTCTGTTAGAACCTGTTCCTGCTCTATTTCTCTTTCATATTTTGTTCGGTTAGAGCTAGTTTGTGTTCCAACAAATCCTGAGCTTTCTCTCTCTCTCATGTTTTGTTACTTTAGAGCTAGTTGCTGTTCTGACATTGTGTTGTCATCCTTTCACGTTTTGTTCAGTTAAAACTACCTTTTGTTCTACAATATCCTGCCTTTTCTACCTCTCTTCATGTTTTGTTCAGTTTATGTACACCATCCAATACTCATTACTCTTTGCTAAATACATAAACTCATGTTTATTTGTATAACTCTTATTCCTTTCTTTAACAAAGACATCAGAACAAGATTCTACCGAAAGCACAAGAACAAAACATGAAACTATAGAAGGTACAGAACATGAAAGTAAAGGTGTGTGTCGTCCATCCTTTGTCTTTCTGCTCTTCGGGAAGTCTTTTTCTCTCGACTGACATTCAGTTATTATATTTATGGAGATTTCTGTGCTGACAGACGTATTGTTTTTTATCGTATTTTTACTTTCAGATGACGTGAAATGTGACGTGGTTTTTTTTTTGTATGTGTCCTATTACATTGTTACGTAACAAAGGGAAATCGTGCCATATGAATTTTCTGCTTCAGGTGGATCTTATTTGAGGTGTTTTGTGGGTTCCTTCTTGGCCTTTTCTCATATTTGCTTTATATTTTTAGCCTTTCGTTAGAATGTCCTTATAAGGAAGTAAGAGGAAACATGTCATTAGAAGCATTAAAAAAAACATCCTCATAATTAAAATAGCTAGATGTCAATATGTTCTTCGAAATGACGAAGTCTGCTCCTTAGCCGAGTCCCGTGATTCTGCTCTTTTTTTCCCCAGTTTTCTTTTCTAGCCACTTGGCTGGACTACACCATTGGATTACATTTGATATGGAGTGTTTTTCTTTTGTTATTGGAGTCAAACTGAAACTTGCCAAATGTGTGTTACTGAAAACCTTTAATAAAATAAGCCATGCTGAGGAATTTGTCTTGTTATTTTCATGCCGCACTGCAGGACAAACTTTTTTTTAAATGAATGTACGAAAAGCAATTGAAAATAAAAGGTCTTATGTGCAAATAACCACAAATAAATGGAAACAACAACAAAAATTAAATTGACACATTTAAAATATATAAATTTCCATGTATGTTTTTGTTTTGAATTTATAATTATTTTTCTTACAATTATTTATTCATATATTCATACATTTTTGTTTTTATTCCTATCTTCTGTATATCTAAATAAGTCAATATGTTGTTTCCATTCACATTTGGACCCATTCGGTATAGTCACATGCGGCCTCTCGTCAATACTGAGATCCGGCTCATCTCTGAAAAGCCCGATGACGAAAAACAATGGCGACCGGACGATGAAGGTGCTGTATCTGAGTCAGATCAGGAGGCTGTTTCGGCTACTGGTAACTACGGAAACCAACACTATCTGTTCTATGTGGGGGAGCAAACCCCTACCCATAAAAATGGCCTGAAGTGGGATGGGCACCGGCATGCTGTACCTGCCCAAGACACACCTCGAGAAGTGGTGCCCGTACGACCCTGCAGGGTAAGTGAGCATCTGTATTTAAGTATTTTATTTTAATTTTATTTTCAAACAATACAGATAAAATGTCTAAATAAAATGCAAATGGTTCGAAATAAGCAATACAACCAGGAATTGAATTCAATATATACTAATATTTTTATACTTTCAATTTTCGTGATGTTTGAATTTCTATTCACTTTTATTTGGTTGGTTGCTTGGATCCCTTAACACAGTGTTTTTAAATCCTTTTTGAACCAAGGTACACTTTTATTTATAAAAAGGTTCCGTCCGTCAAAAATGTTTGAAAATAAGGTGATGTCAAATATTTCACTCTACTACCTCATAAGCAGATAAGTATATAAAAAGAAGAAAATAATACTTAAAAGAATAATGTGCTTTGTTTTATTTTTTACAGTGCAATTTTAAACCGCTTTGTTAAACATATTCAGTTATTAAATGTACCGTGCTACTTCATGAGCAGATGATGAGTATATAAAAAGTATATAAAAATCTACTGCCACCTACTGATATGGATTATCACAGTTCCTTGTCTGAAGATAGCAAAAATACTGAATAAAGGCCTGATTTTTTGGAAAGATAAAATTCGGCAAATTCCAGCGGCACACTGGTTTAAAAACACTGCCTTAACCAGTAGGGGTGTAGGGGCACCATTTCCTGTGGTGTGTCTGGGGCACATACAGCCTGGTGGTGCCCATCCCTCTCCAGGCCAACATAGACTCCCACCTGCTTTTGAACCGGTGACCGTTCGCATTAACTCTTTGAATTACAAATGATTTTATGACATTCATTTTTATTGATTTAGCTTGGATTTTGACAGTTGATGTACTCCATACTACCACAGATCTATCCTAAGGATAAAAAAAATCCTAAGTCCATAATGTCATGTACAATAATAAAATGTCTTTTGTGTATCATGTAGGTATTTCAATGCATTAAAATATCTGAATTTTGGGAATTATTATTACAGGTAAAGGATTCTATACAAGTTTCATTTATTGAATGCGATGAAGATTTTTCCACAGAGAAGGCTTACGTTGCGCCGTTCCAAGTGTGGAGTGTTTTGGCTGGGGAATTTTGATAACAGGGTGCTGACGAAGGACGCGAGGCATTGTTTTGATAAACGCTTGGTGTTGTTTTGAGTTTCTTCAGACATCGAGGAGACGAGGCGGAGTCCACGTGGGGAGTCTCCGGCCCGCCCGTGGGAGGAGCCGGCACGCCAGCTTGTGAAAAGACGCGGGCAGAAGAACTTCAGAAGATCGATCGAGAGGGACAATCGAGAGAGAGGCTCCAAGTAGAGCGAGACTAATTTGATGGAATTCACTTAAATACTTTAAAGAAAATAAATCTGCCCCGTGTGAAAATGTCGGCTATTGTCCATCTTTTCCCAGAAAACAACCAGCATGCATTGTTAGGCGAATGAAGTTTGTGTTTGGTTAATGGAGTCAGATAACTCATTGGAACAATTTGGTGAACGATACATTTTTTAATAGTTTCATTCCGAACACAGGCTACAGAATGATGCTGATCTGAAACATGAAATAAGCAGTGGATCCACCTGCGAGTTCCTGAAAGAAAAAAACAACACCGAATAGGAAATCCTTTGCACATTTCATTCGTTCAATTCCTCAGAATTCATGCCCGAAGCGATCTCAGCCAATTTTTTGTAGCTTTCAAAGTTCCTGGAGCTGAGAAAAACCCCAAAGAAAGCCTGCAGGACGACAACCGCCCTCATCTTCTTCAAGATGGGCCTGGAGAGCTGCATCCAGTACCGCAGCACGTTTCCCTTCTCCGGCATGGGCGCGGTGTTGTAGCGGGCAGCCAGGCCCATGTTGACGGGTAAAGCCAAGAGGATGGGGTAGAGCGAACCCCCGATCACACCCACCAGGCCCCCCCTCATCAAGACGCAGGTAGGACAGTTGAGGTCACCGGACAGGAGAGGGCTGAGCACCACGGCGTTATAGAGAGCGTAGGTCGTCAGGAAAGGGAGGAAAGCCATGGGGAGGCTGGAGCTGATCCTCCCCTGGGTGACGTGGAGCGCTCGCCGGTACAAACTGTTGGCGATCAGACCGGCGAGACCCGCGTTGCCTCCGAAGTAGACGGGCCCGTACTGGAAGATCTTGCGGTCGACTTCGGGCAACTTGTCGTAGTTCTTCATCAGCAATTCGGCGATCGTTTCTCGCATGTGCCTTTTATCGGCAACGGTGTTCTTTTCTATGTAATCCGACATGATTATGGCGATTAAAAATTATTTTGTACGATTTGGGTCGAGGTACTGTTTCCCTTCTGTCGAGCAGGGCGCTGCCATTTTTTACCCACAATCCTTACCGCCCGACACATGTTTTTTTTCTCCTGATTTTTGTCTTTCAGGACAACAAGGTCATTAAAAAGTAAAGAACTGGTATGAATAAAGAGCAACAAACAGTACAGTTGTACATTTATGAATCAAACGCTGATTTGCTGTAATTTATATCTTAATAATAGTATTACTAATCAATTTGAGCTTTTGGATCTAAAAATTGGACACACTTTTTTAATGCTTTATCAAAAAAACGCATAAAAATGTCCACACAAATATTGCATGGCAACGTTGTGTAACATTATAATCGAACGTACAACAAAAGAAATACAGAATAAATGAATGGTAAATGGTCTGCATTGCTATAGCGCTTGTCAAGTCAATGAAGACCTCCCAAAGCGCTTTAAAATGTGCTTCGCACTTACCCATTCACACACACACTCACACACCAATAGAGAGTCAGCCATGGAAGGCGCGAACTTGCGACCTCTTGATCCCAAGACCATCAATGTTTTATGAAAAACCTGAAAAATTTAAGGAGCCGCTTGGGAGCTGTAAGAGCTGACCGGGTCTACTCAGACCCCAAGATACTTGATCTTCTCCACTTAAAGCAGGATCTCATCCCCAGCCTGGAAGGAGCATGCCACCCTTTTCCGGCTGAGTACAATGGTCTCGGATTTGGAGGTGCTTCACACTCGGCTATAAATAATGGTCAGGTAATAGAACGTCTTGTCAATAAATGTTAAAATTCACATTTCACTAATTATTATACGTGAAGGTTTTTATACATTTGACTATAAAGGATTTTATACGATTGACTACAAATTACATTTAATGGAAAATATATTCACTGACAGGGCTGTAGTTCAATGTCAGGGCACCCTGGTGGGAAATGTTGTTTACAGGAACAGCGGGAACGGGACGTAAGGCTGACGAGATAATCAGCACATCCAGGCACAGAAAGGCCCCGATGACGTAGAAACGCTCAGTGTTGTTTTGAGTATTCCAGAGATCGCGACGCCCAGGGGGGGCTTCCTTGGCACGCCCATGGGAGGAGTCGGCACGCCATTATGCAGGGAGAAGATGCTAAAGGACTTCCCAGAGACTCCAACGACACTACTTCGGCCATTTTCGATGGAGTACACTTAGTTAAATTGTTAACGAAATTAAATCCGCCCCCGTGTGAAAATGTCGGCTTTCTTGTTCATCTTTTCCCATCAAGAAACAAGCGCGCATAAATTGTTGGGTGAATGTAGGTTGTGTTTGGTTAATGGAGTCAGATAACTGATTCCAACAATTTGGTAAACGCTACATTTTGATATTAAATTCCTAATGTAACCGCGGTGTACCCGTCCCGACGATCCACATTCACGCTGGACTGGATGATGAGGTTTTTCTTACAGTTGCTGCAAATAAATGAGTCACACACAACATGTGGTTAGCTCCTCTGCTGACTTTCAACACGTTAGCAGCGCGCTGTAGACTGCCCAAAACACATCAAATAGCTTTCTTTTCAGTTTACATAAAATACATTTTAGAATATCAACCATCGCAATACATTTTTACATCCATTTTAACAAGATACTTTTAACAAGAGATCGTATAGTGTTTTTTTAACGTTCACAATGAATTCAACATATTTTTCTTTAAACTGAATTTTAACCAACCTCATCCTTTTTATATATATGAGAAAATAGAAATGATAATAATAACGAGTATAAAAACGGGTAGTATTTACCTGCAAATGAATGAGTTACACACAACACGTGGTTAGCTCTTCTGCTGGCTTTCAACACTATAAGGGGAATTAGCATTTTAGCACAACATGCAACGTCCGGCAAAACTAACATAAATGGCGACAGAAACAAAACGAAAATAAATCCAAACAGCTTGACAACATCAATCACATTACTGTGCATGTTGAGAGATTTGCCAGCTGTGGTTTTAATGTTTTTTTCGGAGCACCAAAAGATCGTGGCTTAACGTTAGCAGCGCGCTGTAGACTGCCAACGGCATCCGCCTTCCGGTCACAAGATCAAAAGCCAAACCAAGCCTTACCCCATACCAGCAGGTGGCGCTGTTGGACTCATCATTGCAGTACACATACACAGAAACGATATAACATATTTCAGCAGGAATTTCAACAAAACAAAAGTTATTATTACACCCGTTACACCAACATACGGGATTTAAGAACATTTCTTCGCTGGATTCCGAATATTCAAATTGCAGTCAGTTTCTTGACTACCTATTTTTTACTCAGCGCTTTGATTTTTATCTTTCAGGACACACATATCAGAAAACAAGAATTTACATAAATAGAAGTTTAAAAAACGCAATAAAAAGTCTTATTTATAGTCATTTTTAAGTTTTGGCAACAATGCTCTTCTATTTTGGATATTAAACCTTGACGTGGTTCTTTGTCACGTGACACGAGGGGCGGAGCAAGGATTCTTCGTCAACTTGGTAAGGGAGATTCAGCATTCGCCATTTTGGAAGAACGTCGTTCAAGACACTTGTCGTTTTCTTTCGACGTTTCTCTTCATACGGTTTTGTTAATCCAGTGTTATAAGATTGAATTCAATTGAGGTAAGTTTTGGGTCCTTAAACTTGCCAAAAAAGTGGCCACGGAGCCCTTGAGGGTGTTTTATTTTTTATTAAGGCTAAATTTAGCATGTTAGCTTCTAACGTCGACTGCAGGGCCAACATGGCCGCGAGGTGTTTCAGCTAAGCTAATGCTAAAGTTAAGTCATCTATTCCTCTGTGGAATCGACTTTTGCGCGATTATATACCTATTTTGAATCAATTGGAGATTCATATATATATTTATCAAGCAAAATAGGAAGATTCACGTCATCTTTGTTCCTGCGCTGATAGGGCCCAGGCAAATAGTGACGCAGTTGCATAAGACGGCCAACGTAATCGCCTCGTGTTTATTGTTGTACTCTGTGTTTAAGTCATCGATCATTTAATTTGTATTGTAATCAATGTGATGATTTTCTAGATGCGCCATTGCACGCGAGTGTACTCTCCGGGTGTCTGGCTTGACGAGGACAGTTGGCAAGAAAGAATGGAGTATCGGAAAAGGAAGGCCAGAGACTCGCACAGCAGCGAGCGAGAGAACAAGTACAGAAGGACTCAGCGATACCACAAAACTAATGATGGGTACATCAAACTCATTTCAAATGACATGCATAAATGTGTTTATAGCCATAATCACCTCAAGGAATCTTAAACTATAGAGCAGGGGTCTCATGCTCAATGTACTAGGCCGGGGGACATTGGAGTTAAGGTCTGAGTGAGGTTGGGCCCTAATGTCTTTTACAACAATGTTTAAAATCCAGACCCGATATGAATAATTTTAGATGTGTCAAAAAAATACATCTGTATTAAATAACTAAAATGTTGGCAAAATAATATTGTCAATGCAAAAACTTGAAACCAAACTTGCCTCAGAGGCAGAAACTGGTTTATGCTAGGTGCATCCACCGTCCTTTTAAGCTTCAGTTCAACAATGGTGACGATATTTCCCCACATCCTTATCGCGTTTTAATTTAAGTACAACATTTTGCAATTAGATTGAGAATAAAATCAATCCAATGATCTGTCCAAACTGATTAAGGTCGAATTGGGAAGTAGCTTGCCATTCTTATTCCAGAGCAAACGTACATCAATTTGAAAACATTGTTGTGTGTATGTTGAGTCCCGCCTAACCAAGTAATAAGGTAGTAGCATCCATATTGAATTCCCTCTGGCGGTAATAACATTAATTCCAGACAAAGGTAGGGCGCCACAAACTATTGCCCCGCGCAGCGAGTTTGAGATCCCTGCTACAGAGGCTTCAAAGGATCACGTCATCTGTTTACCATATTGGATCGCAAGCAGTGATATTAATAAACGAGTGAATTTAGGGATACATGTATTAATAGTAGTGAAATGAAGTGCTGTTTATTGATGTGGGAGTTGGCGGAATCAGGACAAATCTGTTTGTCAGCCAGGATAACAAATATTGTGATAATATGAGTTCTCGTCAAACTTTGAGGAAAAATGTCTCAAACATAAAGAATATAATTAGAATTGTCATTGATGACAATCTCTAATGAAGTTTGCAATGAGATTAGATGTGGCACTCTGAGATAAACATGTACACAAGGCTTACTGGTGGAAAAAAAAAAAGAATTGTAACAAATAATGTTTACAAATCCGTTCTTGGGAATGGCCTAGGTTGGAAGTGCTGATTCCCTTACCCAGTCATTACCAAATTGGTTATATTTTTTGGAGCTTAGTAGGATTTACCCCCAACTTTTCCTTGCAATAAGTATTTAAAACCCTGTCTGAACTTGTATAGTACGCGGATCTATTTGCAGCTGCAGGTTCTTCTCGTTTTACTTGTCATGTAATATGGCAACGCTTTAAAAGTCACGCGACTCTCTGAAGCTTGTTTTGCTAACTATAGCTCATTTGTTGAGCTTTTACACTTTAAAATTGGTGGAACAGTCAGGCATTTGGCATCAGGATTATAACTACAGCATTTGTGATATTATTTGAATAAATGGCGTGGCAATTTAAAAATGCCACATTCTTTCAACTCGGCATTAATGCTTTCTGGTACATTTTAGGTACTACCTAGAGAACCGGAGTTTGAACCATAGTGTGGAATCCCGGGATCGGGAGACCTGGGAGCAGCGCAGTTTGGACTTTGTTGGTGCAGAGGACAGCCGTGATTGCGCTTTCAAAGACCCAGACCGCGACTGGCACCATTACAGCAAGTCATCGGGGCGAAGCGGAAGGAGCGGACGCAGTAGGAGAAGCAGACGAAGCAGGAACAGAGACAGGCGGCACAGACGGAGCTACTCTCGGCACAGGTCCTCATCGGTACGAGTAACTTCTGTGTCTCTACCTTAGTTTTTTTAATCACACCAATCAAAGGGGTCATGATCACATGTGCTTAGCCAAGCTGTCCAACAACTAAGTTTTTTTTGTCATATAAAATGTGAACATAACTGCTTAGAAAGAAAATTCTAAAGAAGATCTTACATGGGTGCCGTTACGAAATCTCATGAATGATTTGCAAAAAGATACATGAAAAAGACATTGTCATTAAGTTCAATTTTGATCTGCACTACTTTGAGAACGTCTCATCTGAAAATCTTGTTGCCATGTTTTTCTTCTGTAACGCACACTATGTGGTGGCTGGCGCCCAATTTCTCGATGGGTCCCGAATTTGAAATTGCTGCTCCGTCCGTCCAATCGCCCGGCTGTGTTACCGAACGGGGGCCGAAACTATCCAACCCTTCGCCTACCCCTCGGCCTGCTTGAATGAATGACGGTGTCGCGTTGTGGTGGCCTGGTGCCGGCTGACTGATGGGTTAATGATGTGATGGCGGATTGCGGCCGTGCAGAGGAGGAGCCGTCGCAACAGGAGCAGGAAAAGATCCCGGAGTGTTGAGGATGATGGCGAGGGTCACCTCATCTATCACAATGGAGACACGCTGAAAGCCAGATGTATAGAACATAAACCTTTTTTTCTACTGTTCACATTTTGTTTCTTTCACACAGTGGTCAGATTTTTTTTTTTTTTTAATATCAATCAGATAATACATGTCTGCGTTAGATGCAATTTTTAGGTTTGCTACTTCTCGTGTAACCTTTAAACATTCAATTTCATGACACTTAGTGTCATTTTTTTTTTTTTTTTTTTTAATTGTAGTGTAGCTATCTAGAAGCAGCCGATGGGCCGCCTTTGACTCGCCATTGCTTGTGTTCTAACGTGACTTCTCTATTTTGTGTAGATGAGATTGTGTGTACTCTTGGAGAGGGTGCCTTTGGGAAGGTCGTCGAATGCCTAGATCACCAAAAGTGAGAACCCATATAACTCGGGTGTTCTGTTTTCCCCGCCGTGTATTCACGGTCTTCTCGCGTTGCAGCAATGGAGCTCGTGTGGCTCTGAAGATCATTAAAAACATTGATCGCTACCGCGACGCGGCAAAGTCCGAGGTTGCGGTGCTGGAACATCTCAAGTCCCTCGATTCGCAGAACAGATAGTGAGTAGCGACGGGCCGCCTTGATTCAAGTCTGCCGGCGGAACGCTTGACGGCGGTTTTGTTTCGGAAACAGTTCGTGCGTTCACATGCTGGACTCGTTCGACTACCACGGTCACATCTGCATCGCCTTTGAGCTGCTGGGCCTCAGTACCTACGATTTCCTCAAGGAGAACAACTTTGCTCCTTTCCCCGTCGAGCACATCCGCAAAATGGCCTATCAGATCATTCGTGCTGTCAGATGTAAGATTTTTTTCTTCTTCCGTTTTTGTGTCCTTTTAATGCACTGACGGTATTTTCCTTTTTTTCCAGTTCTGCATAAAAATAAGTTGAGCCACACTGACCTGAAGCCAGAGAATATTCTGTTTATTAATTCAGAATATGATCTCAAGTACAATCCATCAAAGGTAACGTCACTCCTTTTTTATTGTCCCAATCTCATCTCATTAGCTGCACCGCTTATCCTCAGTAGGGTCGCGGCCAATCGCAACTCGTGGTGTAAAAATACTTCATTCATTAGTATTGATTCAAATAGCAAGCATAACGCATAAACATTTTTTTAGGTTTAGAAATTTGTCATTTTATTCCACAATTGGAAAAAGGGGAAAGTTTTGGCAGTCATCTTTTGACTGCGGAAATCTTCTAGTGAGCTTGTCTCGATGGTGCTATATTTACGTTACGGCCACTTCCCTTCTACACCTGAAAACTGCATAAGTCAGCGGGTTGTTTTTCTCGCATTTTGTCTTTTTTTCTTCTACATTTTGTATACTTTAACCACTCATGTTAGTCGCTTGCCTGCAAGTGACGGCTTGCTGCTACTTGTTATTGGGATTGCTAGCGTCTTCTGCTTCGTTTTTTGTGTCATTTGCCTTCCGTGACTGGTCGTGCATTTTAGGTAGTGCTAACGAACTCCGGTGGATCCTATTTCAATTTTTCTGAATGTATCCAGTTCCTCTCAAATAATACCACACTGTTGTTTAACACCTGCTCGGTCGCTGCAGTTTCCTCACTCGGTGTGTTGTCGTTCCCAGAAACGAGACGAACGCACGTTGAAGAACCCCGACATCAAAATCGTGGATTTTGGAAACGCCACCTACGAGCACGAGCATCACACGTCCGTGGTGTCCACGCGTCATTATCGCGCCCCTGAAGTCATTCTGGGTAAGAGAACGCTCAAACTGTACCGGGTGCCGGCAAACAATGGTTCACGCGCTGGTTTTGTCCCTCAGACCTGGGCTGGGATCATTCGTGCGACGTATGGAGCGTGGGCTGCATCATCATCGAATACTACCTGGGTTCCACGCTTTTCCAGGTGCGAGTCGCGAACGTCGAGCGCGGCGATCCGAAGCGCTCATCGCCGTTTCTTTCTTTCAGACGCACGACAGCAAGGAACATCTCGCTATGATGGAGAGAGTCCTTGGCCCCATTCCCTCCGGCCTCCTTCAGAAAAGCAGGTCAGCTTTCGGAGGATAGCTGTAGGAAAGACTGGCGTTGCTATTGGAAACCACCACCTCTGTTTTCCTTACAGGAAGCAGCGCTACGTCCGTCGCAACAAACTGGACTGGGACGTGGAGAGCTCCGGGGGACGATATGTCCGCAAACACTGCAAACCTCTCAAGGTAGGAAAGGCGGAGAAGATATGGCCAATACAGATTTAAAAATGAAAATTGTTTGAAAACTTGGATTTTCTTGCTCTAATGGCACTTTTTAGTGTTGCTTGATCTCATAGGCATCATTTGTCATATGCACGACCACAGCAAAGTTTAAATTTGATATGTATGTGGGAACACCAAACAAACGGTGCCTCGTTGTCATGCAGCGTTACATGGCGTCCCAAAGCGAGGAGCACCAGCAGCTCTTCGACCTCCTGGAGAAGTTGTTGGAGTACGACCCGGCCAAGCGCATCACGCTGGAAACGGCGCTCCAACATCCTTTCTTCTCCTGCTACCACCAAAACGGCGACGCTTCCAAAGAGCACTGAGCGTCCGAAAGGGGGCGCTCTTTTTTTCCCGACGTGACGCACTCGCTGTCCGGGAGAAGTCAACATCGCGCGTGACTGTATCAGTCAATCGTCAGCAACTCGTGTCTATTTATTTGCCATACTTAGACTTAACCGTTGTTGTTTTTTGTTGAATCACGGTTTCCCAAAAATTCCTTCTATTTTCTTCTCGCGATGTACAGTTTGTAATGGGCTCAATTGAATTCTCAGCATTGGATTGTAAAAAGTTATCAGGCAGGAAATGTTTGTATTGTACATAGAATTGGTGCTGGTCTCTTGTAATATCATGTTTTCTCAATAAATATGAATGATATCGAACGGATAGGTGTGTTGCTAGGTGACAAAACCACTCTCGTGAAAATACATTGCGATAACGCTAGGGGGCGTCATCGTCCTTTGGTTCCTGTAATATTTTTGGGCCAAAATAAAGCCGAATAGATGATGCCAGTAAATGATGATCGAACAAAATCAACAAAAAGTGGTAATTAAACGGTAGAGAACAAAAAATATATATTTCCTCTGGTAAGGGATGTAAAACCATTACTTTGATGAGGTTTATCTTTTGTGCTCCTGCTACATGATTCAAATTGAATCGTTTCTCCGGCGCCGTCACGAATGGCAGCCACTCCAGCAGCTCCCGTGTTATTTTCGATTGTTCTCAGTTATTTTCGATTGTTCTCAGCTTAGGGATGCTGCTGGAAAAGTGAATTTCCCTTCGGGGATGAATAAAGTATCTATCTATCTATCTAAGCAATGCCCTGTATAGAGAAGCACGAAGCTGGCCTTAAAGGGACAGTGTATAATATTTAGTGCCCCAGAGAGGGACAAAAAAACTTTCAAAAACATAACAATGATTCTAATAATAGGCAAAATACATGACCTATCATACCAATGTTATTTTTCTATAAATATTCATAGGTCAGGAAATGTCTTTTACATGGCAGAATCCATTTCAAGTAGTCGTCGGCATGTTTGCCTCACTTGCTGCTATCATGTGCTCTGTGGCACCGGTTTTCATTTGCATTAGACAATATACTTCCATCTCGTGGTCAAATATTACTCCATGTACCTTCAAGACAGCCATGTCCAAAGTCCGGTGCTGGGGCCAGTTACAGCCCACGATTAAATTTGTACTGGCCCGTGTCCTCTTGTCATAAAATTGATATGTGACCCGCATTTATTGGCCTAGAGAGGAATGGGGGCCACCAGGCTGTACTTGCCTAAGATACACCACAGGAAATGGTGCCCATACGACCCTAGTGGTTAAGGAATAGACATAAACACCCAGTACGTGGCCCTTCAGTAACGTTGACCGCAGTATTAAATAAATTTGAACAAAAAAATAATAATTCACCATTTCACCAGATGATGGCAGTAGCCCTTTGGCCACTTTGTCCTTGGCTTTCTGTGAGACTTTTAGCCCACTGCATTTCTGACATGCCGACTGTAAATGAAAAAAAAAAGGAAAGTTGACTTTGAGGGCCTTAACTTCAAAGGCAAGTGGACGCCGGAGTGTTTTTTTTTCACTGAAATCTGACAAAAAAAAACAATTTGTCAGGCAAATGTGGATGTTTTCAAAGAGTATAATATCAAGAGGCACTGCTAGACAAAACATGGTGACTTCGACAAGCTAACTGGAAACAAACGATGTGAAAAGGCGAAGCAACTAGAAGCTGTTTGGAGGGAACAGCAGCGCTTTTTTACGAGACCCCGCCAGTCAAATGGAAATGCTACAAAGGCAAGCTACGAAGTTGTGACGCCGATTGACGAACAATGCAAACCTTTCTCGGAAGGTGAGTTTATTAAAGCCTGTCGAAAGAATGTCAGGGGCCGAATAGTCGGCCCTCAAAGATTTTCCCCTTATTAAATCTGGCCCGCTTTCTGAAAAGTTTGGACACCCCTACGTTAAGAACATACCCTTTTAATGCCAACAAACCTGAATTTATCTTGCCGCGGTACCAAAACAAACAAATTCAAGCATATTCCTTTTTTGTTTTTCTTCCGTCAAAAAAGGAGGTCGAGGTAAGGTAAAGTCATTCATTTTTCCTTAACGATTCTTTTTTTTAATGCAATGAAAAACATACTTTTTTGTTTTTTTATTTAAAAATATGTTATTGTAGGATGCCCTGCGACAGGCTGGAAAACCAGTTGAGGGTGTCCCCTGACCATTGCCCAAAGGCAGCTGGGATGGGCTCCAGGACCCCTGGTGACCCTGCTGAGGATAAACGGTGCAGATAATGAATAAATGAATGTATTATATTTGATTGAATATTGTTTTTATATGTCTATTTTAAATCTATTTTAGCGATGGGACTGTGGTAGGGACCAAACAATTCTTACTTCTGACCACAAGATAGCGTCCTTGAGTGAATAAGATAAAAAAGCTTAGTGACCTCAACTGAAATTTAAAATGCACTTGCTGCGATATCTTATTCAAAATTAATAGCATGCATAGAGGGGGAGGGACACATTTGGGAGCAATCAATCTTAGCCAATCATCCGTCTCCTTATCAGCTGTCAATCTTCAGCGTCCCACGTGTTGTGGGCGGGGTTATCCGGAGTCTCTGCAAACTTTTAATGAAGCAAACAAACCCATGCGCTTCACTTCGAGTTCCAGTCTGCAGAACACAAGACGCCCCTTTCTCCATTAAACTGAAGAACATCTACAAAGGAGACCCCCCTCCCAAATCATGCATCTCGCGCCGCTTCCATTCCACGGAGACTTTTAAGGAATAGCCCCCAATTTCACCTTCCTTTCTGTCAAGATTTAAACTCCAGAATGGAATCCAGCCGTGACGAAAAATGCCCCTCCAAGCCCGAAACTTCTCGGTGGTCCAGCGGAGTTCCGATGTTCCTGTGCATGCTCTTGTCGCTGTGCTCGATCAGCGTTTGTCTCCTCATGAGCTTCAAGACTTTGCAGCTGGAGCAGAGACTGAAGATGGAAGTGGAAAGAGCCCCGCAAAGCATCCAGGGGGGGCAAGGGACTTTCCGGGACCAGGATGGGAAGCTGTTGGAGGAACTCAGCGCTTCCGTGGGGAAGCTCGTGGAAGAGGTACTCAACTATATAGGGGATTGTGTTTATGGGTTAAAAACGACATACATGTGGAATCTGAATCGGTGTGGGTGAATGGGTCAGTGTGAAGCACGTTGTAAGCCCTTTGGGAGGTCTTCAGTGACTGGATGACTGCAGATCATACATTATTTACTTCGTAGTGGAGAGTTCAATATGTTGTTAACTTTTTAATAATTGGAAATAGGGTTAAAAACATTTTCCTAGAAAATCACAATGACCCAGCACTGGGGAACATTTTTCAGAATAGGTCGGCGGGCATCTCCGCTGTTCTTAGAGGGCACCACATTGGAGACCCCTGAACACTAATTAATAGTTTAGAAATTGATTTAGTTGTAGAACATGAATCCAATATTGGATTGTGTACAGAAAACATTAAAAGACGAGGATACTGGGAACATATTCACACATAATTTAGGAACACTTCATGGATCTAAATGACCAAAACATGAAAGAGAAAAACCCGAAATATAACTGAATAAAACAAAAGGAAATGATATAGGGAACATACGCACGCGGGTTAAAAAAGATGAAAAACATACTATTTCCAAATGAGCGAAACGTGAAAGTAAAAAGAGGCAGAACATGATGGAAACTTGACTTGCTTCAACTGAACAAAACATGAAAGGAAAAAGACGCAGGATATAACTGAATAAAACAAAAGAAAATGATGCAGGGAACATACGCACACAGGTTAAAAAAGGTAAAAAAACGTACTAGATACAAATAAACAAAACGTGAAAGTAAAAAGAGTCAGAATATGATGGAAACATGACTTTCCCTAACTGAACAAAACCAGATAGTAAAAAGACGCAGGAAATAACTGAACAAAACATGAAAAGCAAAAGATGTAGGATATAACTGAAAAAACACAACAAAAGGATGCAAGGAACGTATACACAACGTTATAAAATTGTGACAAACCTATCTTTAAATGAACGGAACATGAAAGGGAGTGGATGTCGGTTATTATGAAATATTGAATGGCTCTAACTGAACAAAACCTCCACTCCGTCTAAATGAAAATAACTTGGACGATGCAGGATATGTTGGAATATGAACCTGTGTCAACTGAACAAAACGAGGAAGTAAATGACACAGGGAACATACTTACGCATGCTAAATATTAGTGAAACCGGGGATCTAAATGAACAAAACATGATAGGGAAAAAGATGCAGGATATAACTGAAAAAACAAAACCGAAGGATACAAGGTACGTACACACAAGGTTACAAAATGGTGGCAAACTCACTAGCTTTAATAAAAAGAACATGAAAGAGAGAGGATGTGTGTTATTATGAAATATTGAATGGCTATACCTGAACAAAACCTGAAAGGAAGATGCAAGATTTGTTGGAATAAGAACTGGTTCTAATTGAACAAAACAATAAAGGAAGGACACAGGGAACATAAAAACCTTAACCCAGAACATGACAATAGTTTTTTTCATTTTGTTTTTCTGTATATTTATTTTAAGAACATTTTTCTAAAAATGGCAAAATTCGGCAGATTATGTTTATTATAACTCACCAAAAAGTGATATTGTATTTCACTCATGAAATGATTCTTCACAAACATGGTCTGGTTACATTCACGACAGTTCAGTCAATTCAATCATGTCAAATATATAGTCCAAAGCACTGGATCGTGCCGACGGATACAAAAAAAAATCCGCCTAAAAGCATTTCTGCATTGTTTGACGATCCTTGATGGAATCTGTTCGCTTTGCCTCATAACTCCCTTTTCAAAGATGATTTCCAATATGGTCCTTATCTTCTGACCTTCCGATTGACACCGCTCTCGACTAATTGCAAACTTTTTTTCACGGCCCTTAGCCTGCGATAGCTTGTGAGTGCCTGTATTGTAAAAATGGACATGACCTGGCTTAAAAAAACAATGAAAGCCAATCAAATTCCCAACACGTGTTCATATATTCATATTTATGATGTGTGTTGAAATCACAGGCAAAAATAAACGTGCGTCATGCCACTCGGGATCCATTTTCACGCATGATTATAACGTGCAAGTGTGCAAAATCAGTGATAGACACGTGACAAACATTTACAACTCTTTCACAATGTCCAAAATTGGCCAGAGTAAAATACACATTTGCAAAGGTTTTAGTGTTGTTAAGTCGTAGTCTCAGATCGGAACTGTAGGGTTAGGGTTGGTGTTAGAAGAGGGATAGGGTTAAAGAGCCTTCAAGGAGATCCTGGTGTAACATTGATTTTTATATTTCCAGAAAGTTGTCAGGAAATATAAATGTTGTCTTTGTTTTTCCAGAAAGTGTCGGTTCTGCTGCCCAAACTGCGAAAAACCCGAGACCTGGATCAAGAATGTGTCTGTCCTCCAGGTAAGGGACCCTATTCCATTCTAACCTGCTGATTTTGTCCCTGCTGATGATGCTTTTGGTACCCGTGGACTTTCTTCTCTGTGCTTTGAGGACTTGACTTTATTTATTTAGGGATGCATGATTTTTTTTCAGCTATCCATTATCCCTGACTGCATATTGCTGAGAGCAGAGGCCAGCAGAGCGCTTTTTTCCTGGAACTTGTGTTTTTTTTTTTTTTTTATGCCAGTTTGTCCAGCAAAAAGTGAACTGCACTTGTGCAGCCGCAACCCATTATCCCTGATGTCATATTTCCTCTCAGCAGGTGCTGGCAGAGCACATTTTTTGCCAGGCCTGTTTCTTGTTTGTTCTTATTTCCACTTAAAATGAACTGCACCCGTGTGACCGTAATCCAGTATTCCTGATTGCATATTGCTGTGAGCCAGGATCAGAAAAAGGTGGTCTGACGTTCCGACTTGCCTGAAATTAAAGGCACAGTTGTGATCGGAGCTATTATCCCCTGAAAGCAGGTGCTGAAATGTGTCGTTGTGGCCAGCCTAAAATGAACTGCACTGTTTTGGACGCAATTCAAAATCCGCTGTAGACTATTACTGAGAGCGGGGGCTGAGAGGGCAATGTGTGTCATGCTTTTTTTTTTTACTGTTATTTCTGTTTAAAATGAACAACACTCACGCGGCTGTGATTCATTATCCCTGGTTGACTATTGCCGAGAGCAGGATCTGACACAGCGCTGGTTTTTGTTTAGCCTAGTGAAGCGTGTTATTGTGACTCGCCTAAAATAACTGGCCAAGATCCTTTTTCCCCAGTCGACAATTTCTGAGCCTGGGGGTCGACGGAGCAAATTTGTGTCATGCGTGGTGTCTCTTTTTTTTAACTCTTGTTTCTGCTTAAAATGAACAGCACCCACGAGGCTGTTACCATTATCCTCTGTTGACTATTGTTGAGAGCAGGGTCCAGTATAGTGCCTTTATTTGCTCAGCTTACTGGAGCGTGCTATTGTGACTCGCCTAAATACTGCACTCTTTTGGCCGCGCTCCAATATCCCCGGTCGACAATTTCTGAGCCCGGGGGTCGACGGAGCAAATTTGTGTCATGCGTGGTGTCTCTTTTTTTTTACTCTTGTTTCTGCTTAAAATGAACCGCACCCACGAGGCTGTTACCATTATCCTCTGTTGACTATTGTGGAGAGCAGAGTCCAGTTTAGTGCCTTTATTTGTTCAGCTTACTGGAGTGTGCAATTGTGACTCGCTTAAAAAAAATGCACTCTTTTGGCCGCGATCTATTATCCCCGGTTGATAATTGCTGAGACCGGGGGTCGACATAGCAAATTTGTGTCCTGCGTTGTAGCCCCTTTGTTGTTTGTTAGCATATTTTTCAATTCCAGCAAAAAACAAAAGAAAGCCTCTGTAAGTATCTAACGAAATCCAGCAGCTTGATTATTTTTCCAGGTGCTTATCTGGTGATTCGCTGGCTATTCTCTGGCGTAAACAGGTGAAAGTGTTCTGAAGTGGAATGCTTGGCGCCTCGTCAACACATTCTGGTTTGAAGCGCGAGCTCTCGTTTGCCTAGACGGAACTTCCACAGCCGAAGCTAGCCTCGTAGCGCTAGCTCATCAAATCTCCATTGGTTTTCCTTCCCCTGGATTTTGATTATACTACTCTAAGACCAAATTTGGGGATCATTTGTTGAGGTTGGTCATTTCTAACATTTCTGGCAAAAGGTTGTCGCTCGCGGCGATGTGAGCTAGCTTAGTTGCATGGCTTGTTGAGCGGGAATTTGTTGTCATTATTCAGCATTTTTTGATGTTTTGTGCCTATTTTAGCTGTTATTCAAATCGTCAGACGATGACGCATTTTCCTTCCTTTTTTGTTGTCGCTATTATCTGTCATTGTCGGAATATGTGGCATTTGTGTTCGTCATTTGTTGAAATGATTCGTAATTAGAGAGATCATTTCTCTCTCGTGCCATGAGGCTCTTTAACTCCACCCGGGGGAGTCAAAGCCCACATGAAACCCCAACCCCACATTTGCATATTACACTATTTTTATGACAGTGTGTATTTTTTGATTTAAATGCTCTTTATTAACACCATACTTTGGTTATTTTTGTATTCTATGGTTTTTATTTTATTTTTTAACACGAAAATACTGCTGGAAGTGTGAATTTCCCTACGAGGATGTATAAAGGATCTATCCATCTAGACATCTACACATTTATCTATCTAGACATCCATCCTACTAGACATCCATCTATCGATCCATCCATCTATCGATCCATCTAGACATTTAGACATCTATCTAGACATCTACACATTTATTTATCTAGACACCAACCTACACGTCCATCTATCTAGACATCTATCTATCTATCTATCTATCTAGACATCTTTCTATCTAGACATCTATCTAGCTAATGATCTATCTAGACAGCTATCTATCTAAAAATGTATGTAGACATTTAAAAAATATCCGGACATTGCTGTAAGTTAGATAATGTATTTCTGAGTACAGGACAGTACTGTAGTGCTACTTCCGCCGCTACCAGCGTGTGGCGCTGTGAGAGCTCACCCAGCATCCACCCCGAAGAAGAAAAATCCGCTTCCTCTTTCTAGTTCGTGTGTAAACATTCTATACTGTATCTCCAGCGCGCTAAGAACATTTTTTTCTGTTTATTATCTGGTGCATCCATTCAATAGGGTTGGTGTCAAGTGTAAAGAAGAGGCCAGTCGTTTCTTTTGAAATGAAAGTTGAATAAGAAAGCTTGATGCGGTTGAGAATAGGGTTAGATTGCTTTCTTTGGCCACTTTTTACTACGGAGGAGGAAGTCGACTAACTATCGAAGCCCATCTTCCAAAAGTAAGTTCAACTCAACTTTATTTATCTTTATAGAGCATATTATTTTATGAAACATTTCTTTTTCAGTACAAAACAATACAGGTTACTTATATAAACCTTAAACATCGAAAATCTAGCACCGAAGCAACTTCCCGACAAATTCAACTTACGAACGATCGTTTGGAATCTCGATTGTAAGTAGGGCAGCGTCTGTAAACAGCAAATTTGGCAAGTACTTATCTCAAATATTTTCCTTTTTAGGCATGGTAACTTATGGATTTACAATTTTAACTTAAAAGTATTCTTGTTTTTTAAGATGTATATGTTTTAAGAGTTTACAAAATGGCTGCTGACAAGTCGACTGGAATTTTGGCGGGTACTCGAAAGTTTTGAATGAGTTTTCCTGGTCAACCTTGTCAGCATGTTGACCTATTTTGTTAACCAAGGGTTTTCCGGTTGTTAGCGACAGTTTTGTTTAAAGCATTCTTGTTTTTAATTTTTATTTTTGAATGTTTTTTTTAAATGGCCACTATGAAGCAGACAGGAAATTTGGCATGACTTTTAGTTGTTTTAATAAAAATGACCTAAAAAATAAAACATAATAAAAAAAATAATATGTGCTGTTAATGGGTCATTTGGCGCACGCTCTGCTGCGATAGCACTGATTGTACTCCTCAGTATAATCTGTGCAAATGAATATAGCAAAGGGGACCAAATAAATTGATTTATTATTATTATTAAAAGTAGAAAAACATAGTGCAAAGGCTTATATTTTTACTTTGTGTTTTCTGGTCGTAATTGGCCTTTTTGTTTCTGGTTTTCCGGTTCCTACTTTTCATGTATTTATTTTTGAATGCGATTTCAAAATGGCTACCGGGACCATAAAGTCCGCAGGACTCGGGGCCAAGTCTTTGAGGGGCCGACGCAAGATTTTTTCTCCGCAATTGGAAACGGACGGCTCTCTTTTAGAAGACCGCTTGAAACCCGAAGCTTCTTTCCAAGCCTCGCTTGCGTGCGAGGACTTCAAAAAAACATGCACGGAACGAGCAGTATTCGCTTGCATTCCCATATTTGGCCAACAGGGGGCGCTATTTAGACCACTTGGGGTTTTGATGACGTTTGTCACGATGCTTTTTCTATTTATCATTTTAATTTGTTTCTACACTCTTTACCAATAAAAACAATATACTCTATTTTCTGGACTCGCTTCGGTTTATAAATGGAACCAGCCAAAAATATAAGAAGGGAAAACCTGTATAAGTCGCATTTTTGGGAGGAAATTATTTGATAAAATCCAACACCAAAAACACACATGTCATTTTCAAAGGCAATGAAAAATAAAATTGAGAAAAACAGGGTGAATAAGTGTACGCTAGGCACGGGACGCGAGTCGTTCTCGTACTCGGATTGTGATCCGACACGGAAGTGGATGTTCTGAAGCGAGCGATGGCGGTGTCAAGGACGGAAAAACAGGTCGATCGCCGGGACAGGAGAGCCAAAACGTGGTCGGGGTCGGAAACGGGTCGTAAGTTGGGACAGGAGAGCAGACACGGTCGGCATCCAAAAAACTGGTCGTAAGTCGGGACGGGAGAGCAGACGTGGTCAAGATCAAAATGGGTTGTCGCCGGAGACAGATGGGAGCAAAAACGGGACTGGTGGGAGTCAGGGTCGAAAAAGGCTTGCCTAGTATACACTGAGGTTTGCAGACGGACTGACAACAGGGGACTGACAGGACTGAGTTGAAATAGTGAGAGGGAGCCAATCAGAACCTGCGGAAGTTGGCGTCAAATGAGTGAATGAATTATTATCCAAAACCCGTAGCGCGTGTTTGTAAACAAGGGTGACATGGCCGATGCATGCGCATTGTTGAAGCGGAATGGCGGAATCGATGTCATTTTAGAGCAGCCCAGAGACACAAAAAGAGTGTAGATCATAAATAGGAACAGCACAAAAAAAGTATGTGCTAGCGGCAAGATGGCGGCTTTATTTGAGTCAACAAACTTTTGAAGGGACTGGAAATGATTTAAAAATGGGCCTTGAAAGTGCTTGAATTTGGCTCTGACAAAGGTGCAGAAACTCTGGTTATATCATCATCCTATACGTTTCCAAAAGGTTATTTCAACACGTGTTTATGTTTATTCCGTAGAGAAATAAAGCTTGAAGAAAGAAACAGGAGGACACTAATTTTACAAGGCAAGATTTTGGGCTATTTATTGGGTTAGTTGGGCAAACATGCAGACGGCATGTTACAAGCTTCAGGTGTTTGCTATTAGCACCCGCCTTCACATGCTAACAAAGACTCGGGCCTAATTGCTAGCATGTGAGCGTATTGTCATCGCCGCCATTTGCTTTTGGGGGTCTTTAACGCGTCTGGGAGGGGGGGGGGGCGTGGTTTTCGGGCACCCGACCAAGTTTTAAATGCCAGGCGGGGGTGGCTGCAAATACAAACCAAGGAGAGTTTGTCCGTGGGCAAAAAATGGGGGTACAGACGGCTAAGGAAATGGGTTTTTGTGTCAGGACCAGAACAGAGACGGGACCCACTTGCGTAACGTTACTCACAGTTTTATTGGGAAGAAGGGAAAGGATGGATCGCTGGTCACGGGAAACAGGTCACTCTGAATGCGGAAGTGGGACTTTCGTGGTGAGCGATGGCAGTGTCGGGAACATGAAAAAAAGAGCAAAAAACAAGGTCGGGATTGGAAACAAGTTGAAAGCCAGGTGCGGAGAGTAGATGCGGTCGAGAACAAAAACGGATTGTTATTCGGGACAGGAGAACAGACGTGGTCGAGATCAAAAACGGGTTGTAATGCGGGACGGGAGAGCAGACGTGGTCCAGATCCAAACAGATCGTAGCGGGAGACAAACGGGAGCAAAAAACAGGCGAAAAAGGACTTGCCGTATTTTGCAGACGGACTGGCAAAAGGGGACTGACGGGACAGAGTTTAAATACAAGCCGCAGCTGGCGCCACACGGGCGGGGCCAATTGGGCGCCATGGCAACCGTGACATTTTGAAGCTTTAGAGTTTTTTTTTTACAAGTAATTGTTTTTGTTGCCTTCATTTTTCATGTTTTAATCATTGATACATTTAAAATATATATTTATTTGCCATTTTTAGGTCATATTTTTTTAAAATTTTACATTTTGCATTTTTGTTTCTCTTATATTAATTTTTGGGGGTATTTATATCGATTCATGTGTCTTTTATGAAATGATTTGTTCTTTCTTTCATGATGTTGTTCATTTGTGTTTATCCGTTCACATGAGTTCCTTTGTTTCCTTTGTTTATTTTTTTTATTTAATTTTAAGTACATATTTTTTTATTTTACAAATGTGATTTTTGTTTATTTTCCTGATTGATTTTAATTTTTTTTTTAATTTCATGCTATAATTCTTTATTTTTTTATGTCATTGATTAAAAAAGTTTTATATTTGTATCATTTTTTTATTATAGTTATTTTAAAACTTTAATTATAGAATTTTCAAACATTTCATTTATTTTTATGTATTTCAACGTTTTTCATGTATTCATTGTTTATGTCTGTACATATTTTCATTTTTTTAACTCTTTTTTTCTATTAATTTATAAATATGAATTAAGTCATTGATTAATTGTATCTCAGATTTTTTTTATAATATATTTATTTATTGATTATTTTAGTTTATTTTCTTAAATATTTTCTATATATTTAAATGTATTATTTTTTACTGGATATGTTCATCGATTATTATTTTTGGTATGGTTTGATTTATCTATTCATTTATTTAGATTAGATTAAAAAACTTTTTTTCCATTTTCAATTTATTTACTTATTTTTTTTCTTCATTATCATGTTTTATTGTTGTTCTGGGTTGTAAATAATAATAATAATAATAATAAATTGTGAAAAGGGCAGCACGGCGACGCAGTGGTTAGCGCTTGTGCGACACAGTTCTGAGGTCATGAGATCGAACCTCCTGTGTGGAGTTTGCATGTTCTCCCCCGTGCTTGCGTGGGTTTCCTCCGGGTTCCCCTCCACATTCCACAAAAACATTCTATATTTATAATATATATAAGTTTACATTTATATTGGCATTATCCTTCCTTTTAAGCTACTGTACTCTGAATTTCCTTCACAATCTACTTTTCGGGCTTCAGGGCGGACGGGGTCACCCGAGTGTTTGCACGCGAGACGGGGGTTCACAGGTCGGGGGACCCCTGACCGTGCCTCGGGATCCATTTCCATCAGATAAGAGCTCATTAACACGGCCGAGCCCTCGGATAAGAGACCTGCTGTGTATTTGGATAACGGGGGGGAGCGGGAGCTCGTGTTTGTGGCGAGGATCTTTGACACCCCACCAGAGAAAACAAGATCAAATTTCCGTTTTCCCCCGCAACCTCGTAGCCCCCGACTCGGGTTAGGATGAAATAACCCCAACATTAGGGTTAACCCTAACCCGCGACTCGCTTCTTGATCCCCCGCGTAGAGCTGGGGTCCGAGACGTGGGCCGGACGAACGCCCCGGTCGATCGGGCAGGAAACGCCATCCATCTTACGGGGGAAGAGAGGAAAGCTCATGATTGGACGTTTATAAATGCAGGAAATTTGGTGTCATTTTTTAAATAGTTTTCCTTCCGCTTACAGGGGTGTCAAACTCATTTGAACTCGGGGGCCACACGATACAACAAACATTCTGTCAAGGGCCGGACTAGTAAAGAGAAAGAAAAAGAGATAAAGAAATAAGAGAAAGAGGGAGGGAAAAGGAGAGAGGGCGTGATCAAGAAAGAAAAAGAGGGAGAGGGAGAGAGCGTGAGAAAAGTCATGAGAGAGGGGGAAAAGAAAGGGAGAGGAAGGAAGAAATCCAAAGAGAAATAGAAAGACAGAAGGAGAGAAAAGACAAAAGAGCGCAAAGGGTAGGAAGAGAGAAAGAGAAAAGAGAGAAAAGGAAAAAAGGAAGTTACAGCAAAAGAAGTTAAAAAGACACAGAGAAAGAGACAAAGAGCAACAAAATAAGAGAAAAAGAGTGACACAGAGAGTGATTGAGACAGAGAGAGTGGGAGAAAAGGGGTGAGAGAGAGAGATGAATACAAGTGCAGTGTCTTTGTTGGAGGCACCTGGCTTTGGCAACATCAAGTTGACCTATTTCAACCTGCAGCTTGTGTTTCTCTTGCGCTTCTCTGAGTGTTGTCTCGCAGGCCGGATTCAATCCCTTAGCGGGCCTGATCTGGCCCGCGGGCCGCCTGTTTAACACCTATGCTCTATAAAGATAAATAAAGTGAAGTTTAACTTACTTTTGGAAGATGAGCTTCAAGAGTCCGGCGACTTCCTCCTCTGTGGTAGAAAGTGGCTGAAAAAAGGATCCAACCCTATTCTCAACCGCATCAACTTTCTTATTCCCTTCATGATAAATTTTTACTTGACTCCATAACGTGTACTGCAAATAGGCCAATATTCAAATTGCTGTTTTTTTTCCAGTACCTTTTTCATCATGTATATATTCTATTTATCATGATGTTTAACTTTCTACTATGAAAAAAACATTCATTTGACTGTATTTGTTCAATTTGGATCGGAAGTGAACTAAAAGCCAGGAAACATCTGCAGCACATCATGGCTAATTGTCAATACAAAGTGGCGGTTGCGGGTACAACCCCAACATCTTCTCAAATGACTCCATCTTTCTCCGCAATAACAGTTTGCATATCGAATGGAGGGGGGGGGGGGGAGTAAGGTTAATTGGACAGGAGCGGTGGCGTACCCCGAAAACCCAGTACCCCCAAAAGCCCCCCCCCGGCCTCTCATCACCCGGCCTATTAAACTCGCCTTTGTGTGTTTAATAGTCCAGCCCGACATTCTTTCTGTTTGAAAAAATAAACAGTAGGCCCCCAAAGGGCCCCCGGGGACCCAAACTTCTGGCACCCATGCTCCGCCCACTCCCAGAAATACCCCGCCCGCCCCCTTCCTCGTTAAAGAAAAAAAACCTCATCATAAATAGGGCTGCAGCTAACGATTATTCCAACAATTATCGAATCAGTCGCTTATTTTTCCTGTTCATCCATGGCTCTGAAACTCAACTTTCTTGGGGGGGGCGTCGTAGAAACCTTATTTGATGTGTTTATTTGTTTACTACTCAAGAATAAACACTATATACTGGCCTAAGTATTTGTTTCACATAAATGTTTACGAAGTTATTAACGTTGCCGCCCTCATGTGGATGTTTCGGAAAACGGCATTTACTTTCCAGCTCTGTCCTTTCAACATCAAATATTTTTGAAAAAGCGCCAGGAAGCCATTAGGGAGCGCCAAAGATCCGCATGTAGCTCTTGAGCAGGTTTAGCAGGTGGAGAGGTCCACTATGTTGGCGGTAGAAAGCGTCTCCCTCTGTTGAGCCAATCAGAATGCAGTGAACCAGTGATGACTGAAGCGCAAAGTATCTGTGTTTCTGTAAACAATATTAGTATTCATAGAAAAATAAATATTTCACTAATAACATTTTTTTTTAAATTATTTGGCCAAAAGCTCTGTAGTTAAAAACCTTTTCTACACAAAAAAAAAAAAATTTAAGATGAAGTCGGGGGCCTCAGAGCATCCTCCCAAGGGCCGCCATTGGCCCGCAGGCCGCAGGTATTGATCGATGAATTGGATTTCAAAACATATTTTTCAATATACTACTCTCTTCAAATATTGGACTGATAGAAAAAGTGTACACAAAACAACAAAATATTCTATAATACTAAAGAAATAGGAATCAAAGTTTTTGTCAAATAGTTTAACAATAAACAAAAATATACAAGATACTTTTTTTTTTAAAGTGCAAAAAAAAGAGAAGCAAGTCGCTCTGAACGCAGAAGTGGGACTTCCGTGGCGAGCGATGGCGGTGTAGGGAACAAAAAAAACGGGTCAGGAGCCGGGACAAGAGAGCGAAAAACACGGTCGGGATCGGAAACAAGTCGAAAGCCGGGACGGGGGAGTAGACGTGGTCAGGATTAAAAAATGGATCGAAGCCGGGGAACAGACGGGAGCAAAAACAGGTGGGAGTCAGGGTCCAAAAAGCTTGCCTAGAGTACACTGAGGTACGCAGACGGACTGACAACAGGTGACAGAAAGGAGTGGGTTTAAATAGGGACAGGGAGCCAATCGGTGTCCGAGGCAGTTGGCGTCAAAGGAGCGGGCACAGGTGAGTCACATGACAATAATTTAAGCCAAATTTGGGCAAAACTGCCAAACCCGCTTTCCAGACAGAAGCACTATTGTATATGTTATTTTACTTAATTTATTTAATTTAATTATTTTCTGATATTTTTCTGCAGCACTTTCCGTTCCCTTGAAAATGGTGAACGTTGTTTCATGAGGGAACGGTCAAACGCTATAAAGTTGAAACTTTCACACCAATTTTGTTTGTAATGCGAGTTAAAAAAAAGATTTACAAAATGCAAGATAACTCTTTTATAAAAACAACCTTGGCGCCCTCTGCTGTACCAAAGTGGTACCCCAACTCTCAGCATCACCCCGGAATCGTGTGCACTCTTATCTCCATCGATATCATATACTTTGTGTTTCATAAATCACGTGATACAACGAATCCATGATCTAATGAGGTACCATCATTTTCAAGAATCGCTATCGTCGATGATACCGATGAGTTGGCGCAGCCCTAAACTCTATCATGTTCAAGTAAATCTCAAAGAAAAAAATCATCTGTACCTGAGAACTAAAGCAGACGAGTATGGAAAGCGTTAGGAAGGATCTCCAGCGACAGGTGAGAAGCGGAAAACGGCGAGGAGGAGAAGGTCGAGCTTTCGATCGCCTTTGATGTGAAAAGTGACATGCGTTAAACGTGGAGCTTCTTGAGCAGATTTATTATCTATTTGGCTTCTTTTCCTGATTTATAATCTATTTAGCGCATTTGGAATGCGGCGCGTTGGAGTCCAGCTGCGCTTACGATCCGAATCCGAGATAAGAGACCGCCGACGCTTCACCTTTGAAACGAAAAAACTTGATGTTTTTACTCTCGCGCTCCTTCCGAGAAAATATTTCTGTTTTTTTTTTAAATATAAGATTTTTTTACCCCAAATACTTTGATATATTTGCCTATTTTAGTCAGTCCTCCGTCTCTCTTTTTCTTTCTATCCCTCTCATTTATTTTTTCAATTTCTGTTTTTTTATGATATAGTGCTTATTTAAAACATTTGTTCTCAATGTCATTAATTTTTTAATGTATCTTCTAAATACATTTACTAGATTTTCCGCAAGCAAAAAGTCGAGCTAAACTTTGAGAAAATAAAAGCGATATTTCAATATGTATATGCCGACTGCCTCGGACTCTGATAGGCTCCCTGTCCCAATTTAAACCCACTCCTATCTGCCACCTGTTGTCAGTCTGTCTGCGAACCTCAGTTAACACTAGGCAAGCCTTTTTCGACCCTGACTCCCACCTGTTTTTTGCTCCCGTCTGTTCCCTGGCTTCGACCCTTTTTTTTTATCCTGACCACATATATTCTCCTCTCCTGGCTTTCGACTCGTTTCCGACCCCGACCACGTTTTTGCTCTCCCGTCCCGGCTTCTGACCCGTTTTTTCCGTTCCTGACACCGCCATGGCTCGCCACGGAAGTCCCACTTTCCGCGTTCAGAGCGACCTGCTTCCCGCGCCCAGCGATTACCGGATCGTTGGTGCAAATCTTTCCTTTTTCCAATACAACTGAGAGAAACGTAACGCGAGTGGGTCCTGTCTCCGTTCTGATCTTGACAAACATGAACACAATGAAACGTTTCTTGTTTGCAGGTAAATTTCCTCCTTTTCTAATGTTACTGTTTTTATTTTATTTTTTCTTATACTTTTTAGGTGTCACGGTTGCCATGGCACCCAATTGGCCCCACCCGTGTGGCGCCAGTTGCAGCTTAACAAATTGCCCAAATCGCCCAATTTCGTTGTCACAATATGTTTATGTTTTGTAACAATGACAATAAAGTATATTCTATTCTATTCTAAATTGGCTTCCCTAATATTTAAACCCTGTCCTGTCAATTCCCTGTTGTCAGTCCGTCTGCAAACCTCTGTCTTACAAGGCAAGCATTTTTTCGACCCCTGACTCCTGACTGTCCCTGTTTTTGCTCCCGTTTGTCTCCAGCTACGACCTGTTTTGATCTCGACCACGTCTGCTCTTCCGTCCCGACTTATGACCCGTTTTTGATCCTGACCACGTCTACTCTCCCGTTCTGGCTTACGACTCGTTTCCGACCCCGACCACGTGTTGCTCTCCCAGTCCCGGCTACCGACCAGTTTTCCGCCCCTGACACCGCCATCGCTCGCTACGGAAGATCCACTTCCGTGTTCAGATCACAATCCGAGTACGAGAGCAAACACCGAATCGTTGGCCCGCTCCTTCTCGTTCCTTCAATAAAACTGGTAAACGTTACGCGAGTGGGTCCTGTTTCTATTCTGGTCCTGACATTAGGATTTTCATCTATATCCAGTTTTTCTTAATTATTTGTTTTGATTTACTAGATTTTTCTTAAACACCTCAATGCAAACAGTCCCAGGAAAATTTTGAAAAATAATACAGTAAATTAAAAAAAAATATATATATATATATACAATACATATTAAGATAACTATATATAATGATTTTATAAATTTGTTTAAAAAAAAAAATGAATCTTTTCTTTTTCCTAGCGATTAGTTTAGCTTTATTTTAAAATATATATTTTTTATTGTATTTTAGAAATTAAAAACATGTTTTTCATATTTCTATCAGATGCTGTTTGGTATATATATATATATATATATATATATATATATGATATTAAATTAATAATATATCGAAGTCAGTGTTAGCTTAGCATTAGCTGCATAATTTTGCATAGGGTCAACATAGAAACCGTAAACAAGAATTGAATTATAATCTGAAAGAAAAACAATTTAGTTATTCTTTCCTCAGAGCAGAAACATTTCTCATTTTTCGGTAATATTTTGATATATTGAAATGAGTATATGAATATACAGCTTATGTACTTCTTTTTTTCTTATTTTCCTTTTCCTGGTGCTCGCACTGCAAAATGTCAAGTGAAAAAAAAAATGGAGAGGAAAAAAACTGCCGTTGATCCAGATGTGCCCTTCTGCAATGTAGGAAATGCCCCCCTCCCCCCCAACTTGCTCATTCCCTCGCGTCCCCCTCTCCGACCCGAACGGCTCGTCACTCCGCCGGCACGCCTCTAATGAAGCTCATAAAAATAATGGCGAAGCTTCGGGACATCACTTTTCCATGTTTTTCTCTTTTTTCCCGGAGGAGTGAGGGACTATCAACGAGTTAACACCGAGGGTGGGGGGTGCGCCTGTTTTCTGTCTGAATCTGACCTTTTCACATCTTCCCTTTTCTTGCAAGGCCCTTAAATGATTAGGTATACGCCATGAAAATTGTGCCTTTATAGCTACGATTCCAGGGGTTATTTTGCCTTTTTTTTTCTTGGACTTTTCCCCCTGACTGTTTCCTTCTCTAGCCAGTCAGGTCGGCCACTAGGCTGCTGGTTGAGGCTTGACATAAGACGTTATTGTTAGCCGATGATACTTGGTGTTTCTGTGTCACTCGCCTATGATCTGTGTTTTAAGCATCTTTGACTTTTTTCATCATGGTTTCCTTCTCTAGCCATTCAGTTTAGACGCTAGGCTTCAGGTTACGGCTTGCCACTAGCTGCTTTTGTTATTATTATCTGATACTGGTCGGCACTGTTGTGTCACTCACCTTCCACGGATGAACGTCGTTATGATCTATGTTTTAAGCATCTTGGACTTTTTTCACCATGGTTTCCTTCTCTAGCCATTCATGTCAGCCGCTAGGCTTCAGGTTACGGCTTGCCGCTAGCTGCTTTTGTTATTGTTATCTGATCCTGATTGGCACTGTTGTGTCACTCACCTTCCACAGATACATTCAGGCATCTTGGACTTTGTTTCCTTCTCTAGCCACTCATGTCGGCCACGAGGCTGCTAGTTAAGGCTTGACACAAGATGTTATTGTTAGCCAATAATGCTTGGTGTTTCAGTGTCACTCGCCTTCCACGGCTTAACGTCGCTATGATCTGTGTTTTAAGCATCTTGGACTTTTTTTTACCATGGTTTCCTTCTCTAGCCAATCATGTTAGCCACTAGACTGCAGGTTGTGGATTTTCATTAGCCACTTTTTTTTATCCGAGTCTGCTTTGTCCTTCGGTGTCACTCGCCTTCCACAAATGAATGTCGCTGTGTTATGGATTCAAGCATATTTGACTTTTTTCTTTATGGTTTTCTTCTCTAGCCACTGATGTCAGCCAAATGGCTTGCATTAAACTGCTATGTATATGACTCAGCGCTAGCCACTATTGTTATTGTTAGCTGATTCGGCTTGGTCCTTTCATGTCATTCGCCTTCCACGGATGAATGTCACTGTGTTTTGTGATTCGGGCATGTTTGACTTTTTACATACAGTTTCTTTCTCTAGCCACTTTCGTTAGCCGCTTGGCTCAAAGTTATGTTTCGCCTCTAGCCACCGTACTTATTTTTACCGGCTCCGTGTCAAGTAAGCTTGCTTTGTCATTTCTTTGTCACTCAAACTTCGGGCATCTGGCTTTTTCATCTTTGACTTTTTTTTTGGTCACGTTTATTTTTCTAGCCACTCTCGTTTGCCCCTGACACCAGCACTTACCGACTCTATCTATTTCTTCTTTTCAGCCGCTCTGGGAATCTCCCTCTCGCTGAGTTTTTTTGTTGAGAACAACAACCTCCAGTGGTGAATTATTAAAAGTCGAGTCTACTTTGTTGTGGAATGCAAGGCTAACCGAATTGTGCGGTTGGTTTTCTTTAGCTTTTTATCGCATCTGGAAAACAAAAAGAGGGAGGTCGACTCGTTCCTGCCGCTCTTCTTCTTCTGTTGTTCATAAAAATGCGGAAAAAACAAAAGAAAACGGGCTAACCTCGTCGTAAATTGCGGCCAAATGTTTTGGCCGCGGCCGCTGGCGCTCTCCAATCGACAACCGCGATTGAATCCCGCCGCAGTCGCGCGAATGCCGAAGCTTTTCTGAAATAGAAATAAAGATTTCGAGTCAATGGAATGTTCTATTTTTGTTAGGAAACGATTTTGTCCATTACAGGTATTGTTTTCTTTTTTTTCTACTATTTTTTTGTTTAAATTGAGGAAAATATAGTAATATCAGTTAAAAATCTAATAAATTATCAGGACCAGAACGGAGACAGGACCCACTTGCGTGACGTTTCTCTCAGTTTTATTGGAAGAAAGGAAAAGGTTCACTTTTTATAAATTCGTTCTTGTTCGTTTACTCGTTCTCTTCCTGAACTGTTGTAGGTCCACACTAGAGAAAGTTCAGTTTAGAAATGAGGAAAATATAAGAAAAACATTTACTCAACAAAAGTTTTTTATCTCTCCATTTATTGTATTATAGTATCATATTTTAATTTTATATTCATTTTATCATTCGATGCGGCAGTAGCTCAGGAGGTAGAGCGATCGTTTTAGGATTAAGGGATCCCGGTTCGAATCCCGGCTTGTCCGTGTTACATGTGGAAGTGTCCTTGGGTAAGACACTGAACCCCCAATAAGCAGGTTAGCGCCTTACATGGCTGCACAGATCACGGCCGCTATTGGGAAATGTGAAGCACAATGTAAAGCGCTTTGGGAAGTCGTTGACTTGAAAAGCGCTAGAGAAATGCAGATCATTTCATTTCATTTCATTTCATTTTCATTTCATCATACCTGTTGCGCTCCAGGGCTCCATGTCCTTACAAAATGTAGTATTTTCCCTTGCAAAATAATCTTACGCCATATTTTTTTTCAAACGTGTTTATTGATGTCGTTTAACATGTTATATTGTACATGTGTTCGTTATATCATATATATATTGTTAATTTTGTCGTGAGATACTGAGTTGCTCGACATGAATGAGCTTTATTATTAAAAAAAAAAAGTTCAAAAATGAAGTGGCTTGGACCTTCACTGTAGAAGGAAAAAATACATGCAAATAGAATGAAGTAGAATTTTCTTATTCAAATGATGAATTCATTTTCTGCATTCAATTATTGTTGGTAATATACTGATTCAACCTCTTTTTTCACTTTCTTTTTTTATACTTCCTTTTTTTCTTCACTTCTTTATCCAACATCATCATTCGTAATAGAATGCATCAAAGCAAGTGAGCCGTTTGAGAGCCGGCTCTCTTTCATGAGTTGAGCCGAAAAAGCCGCTTCTCTAAAAACTAGAAAGAGACTACATAACTACCAGATGAAATCCGAGGCGGCAGACGCATGCGCACAGTAGCATCATACCGCTCGCTTTGTTTGCAACGGAAAAAAACCCGATACCGAGATAGAGGCTACCGCGGCCAACTCGTTTGACTCGATTGATTTGCCGTTTGGTGATCGTTGGTGTTTACCGGAGGGTAGCCATCGTTGACAAATTTGCATTTTTCCGTACAGATTTTTTTCTAGTCGTACACGTCTTAAAATGCATCATAAACGTACTTTCTACGGCAAAAACCTACAGCTTGACAGGTATGTTTTATTCTCATATCCTTTAATAATAATCCCTGTTTGGTGCAAATATTTCTGCCGTATCGAGCCTCCCGGTGGAGACTTTCAGTACTACACGTGACTTCCATGTGGTTCCTATTGGGCAAGTTGGAGCGATTCCACGGCGTAGGATGTGGAAATCCAAGAACTCGACGTGGACGGGAAAGCCGATATTGCAATTTGTCAGCGCGTTGTTTTATGACGGGAAGAACAAGTGTATGACACTCTTGGCTTTCAATCTGGCCCCCCGGCAAACTTTAGGGCCGCTCGGGGAATGACTTTTTTATTTGGCATCCGATCGACAAAATGACTCAAGTATGCGAACATTTCACGTGGATTTTTCCGGAAAAAGATCAAGAAAAATAATGTGGAGGATTTATAATGGCTCTGTGTTGTGAATGGATCAAATTGCTGATATTTTTTGATTTGATACTGAGGTAGCCAAAAACTTTCCGCAAGTTCAACTACTGTTACACCAAAATACTCTGTCAATTTCCTATTGGGCAAGTTGAATAAAGTATCTAGCTATCTATCTAGACATTTAGACATCTATCTATCTAGACATCTATCTACATCTATCTCGACATCTATCTACATCTATCTCGACATCTATCTAGACATCTATCTAGATATCTATTCAGACATATATCTATCTAGACACCTATCTATCATCTCTATCCATCTATCTAGACATCTATCTAGACATCTATCTCTCTATCTATCCATCTAGACATCTATTTATCTATACATCGATCTATCTAGACACCTATCTAGACATCTATCTCGACATCTAGACATCTATCTATCCATCTATCTGTCTAACTAATATGATTCAAGTAGAAGTAAAATGTACTCATCTGAAAAAGTACAATAATAAGTACTGAGTCACTGTAGCAAGGTCTTCTTGTATTGATTTCTGTCATGAACCAGAACAGGATCAGGACCCAAACGCTTGAGGTTACTCACACAAGCCTTTTATTTTACGGGAAATGGGAGGTCATGCACGTTAGGCAGCGGTCTGGCGTGAAATGATGAGGCCGACGTGATCAATACCAACTGCCCGAGTTGATATCGGACTGCTGGGGTCGATAACAGACAGGATGGGACAGACGGGATTGATATTGAAACAGGATATCGAAATTAAACAGGACAAACTAGACGGGAACGAAAACTGGAGAAAATAATAAACAGGACAAAAATAGACTGAAACTAAACTGAAAACCGATATTAAACCGGACAAAATAAACAATGACTGGAAATACCGACAGGAAAACGGGACCGAGTCAGAACCCGCGTCTTGCGGAGCAGAGGTTCGTTGACGGACTGACAAAGGAAAAGTGAGAGCACTGAGCTCAAATGGATGGAAAGCCAATCTGTCAACGAGCGTTGGAAAAAGGCTGCTATCCTGAAATCCTTCGAGATGCAAAAATGATCTTGGGCTCTCCTGAAATATATGTATATTAGCCAGTGTTTGATTGTTGTAAATGTAAATGGTCTGCCTTTTTTATGTAGCGCTTTTCAAGTCACTGAAAATCTCCCAAAGCGCTTTACAATGCACTTCACACTTACCCAGTCACACACACTCGTATACCGATAGCAGCGTCAGCCATGCTTACCGGGGGCATTAGGGATTCGGTGTCTTGCCCAAGGACACTTCGACATATAACTCGCAGGAGCCGGGAATCGAACCTGCGACCTCTTGATCCCCCTGAGCTACTGCCTGCAAATATGATTTCTTGGAAGTTGTCCCGGACATATTGAATTTCCCTCGGTTACGACGCCACTATCCCACGATGTAATGGAAACAGTCTAAAGGGAGGAGTGTCCCACATACAGGTGAGCCTTATAGTCCAGAAAACAGGCTCTTAGGTTTGTAGTTTTTGCAGACTTTTAAATGAAGTATGCAGATTTTGGTATTGGGCTCCTGTTTTACCTGTTTCAAAAGGCAAAAACGGTTATATACTGTATGTGTCCATAGTAATTTTTTCAAAAGGGGGTGCGGCTTATATACAGGTGAGCCTTATCGCCCAGGAAACATGCTCAGGTTTGTAGTTTTTGCAGATCTTTGAAATGAAGCATGTAGCTGTTGTTATTGGGCTCCTGAATCAGGATTTTACCTGTTTCAATAGGCAGAAACAGTTCTATATGTAACCATAGTATGTTTTCAATCGTGAGGGTGCGGCTTGTATAAAGGCGAGCCTTATAGTCCATAAAATTTGCTCAGGTTTATAGTTTTTGCAGACTTTTAAATGAAGCACGCGACTTTGGTATTGGGCTCCTGAAGCAGGATTTTGCCTGTATCAAAAGAAACAGTTATATATGTATCCATAGTATTGTTTTTCAAAAGTGAGGGTGCGGCTTATATACAGGTGCTCCTTATAGTCGAAGAAATATGCTCAGGGTTGTAGCTTTTGGAGATCTTTTAAATGAAGCATGTAGCTGTTGGTATTGGGCTCCTGAAGCAGGATTTTACCTGTTTCAATAGAAACAGTCCTATATGTAACCATAGTATGTTTTCAATCGTGAGGGTGCGGCTTGTATAAAGGCGAGCCGTATAGTCCATGAAATATGCTCAGGTTTGTAGTTTTTGCAGACTTTTAAATGAAGCATGCAGCTTTGGTATTGGGCTCCTGAAGCAGGACTTTATCTGTATCAAAAGGCAGAAACAGTTATATATGTATCCATAGTGCGGCTCCTATACAGGTGCGCCTTATCGTCAAGAAAATACGCTCAGGTTTTTGCAGATCTTTTAAATGAAGCATGTAGCTGTTGGTATTAGGCTCCTGAAGCAGGAATATACCTGTTTCAATAGGCAAAAACAGTTATATACTGTATGTATCCATAGTATGTTTTCAAAAGTGAGGGTGCGGCTTATAAACGGGTGCGCCTTATCGTCCAGAAAACATGCTCAGATTCCTAGTTTTCTTTCGGACATTTTTTCAGTCATACTACCGTGTTGCAAAATTGCGTCCTGTAATGATCTATTTGGAAATAACTGGAGCATTTGCGATGCTTCTCACCCGCTTGTCTATTCTGAGAGGCGAAATGGAAACGAGACGGCAAGAACAGCTGTCTTTGTGTGGCCGTTCCGACAAAAGCTAAATATACGCCGCAATCATTCCGAGACATCGCTGGGATCGCCGTCCCTCAAGCGTCTCCCCTCACGCGTCCCGGCTGACGTTCTTTTCACTTTCGGGGGGCGAGAAAGACGGCCTCTCGCTATTAAATCCGCTCACCGAGCATAACAAGCGTAGCTGCTTTTACAAGCTCGCTTTTGACCCGCAGATGTCGAAATTGGCCCCAAAAGCGGGGTCGGGGCCCCCGGCTTTCAAACGCTCGGCCTACTGTCGTGCGGAGGAGGCCGCCCCCGGGAAAAACACGAAAGGCAATCGGTCGCTTTGGGCCGGCTCGTATTCGTGAAGGGGGCGAGAAAAACGGGAAAGGGGGTACGGAATCCGATGGGAACGGTTGACCCCGCTTTGAGGGGAGGAAGAAGACCTAATGATAATGGTTTAAGGGGAAGAAAAATGGTCTTCTCAGGGAAATCTCAATCTCGCCCAAGAGTGAAATGTAAAGGTTTTAGAAATGCTGTCAGGACCAGAACGGAAACAGGACCCAATTGCGTGACGTTTCTCACAAGTTTTATGAAAGGAAACTGGAAAGGCTGCGCCCATGATTTGGTGTTCGCTCGTCCCTCCTGTACCGGGATTGTGATCCGAACGCGGAAGTGGATCTGCCGTAGCAAGCGATGGCGGTCTTAAGAATAGAAAAACAGGTCGATAGCCGGGACAGGGGCGGCAGTAGCTCAGGAGGTAGAGCGCTCGTCTTGGGATCAAGGGATCCCAGTTCGAATCCCAGCTTGTCCGTGTTACATGTCGAAGTGTCCTTGGGTAAGACAGTGAACCCCTAATGCCCCCAATAAGCAGGTTAGCGCCTTACATGCAAGGCCGCTATTGGGAAATGTGAAGCACACTGTAAAGCGCTTTGGGAAGTCATTGACTTGAAAAGCACTATATAAATGCAGATCATTTCATTTCAGGAGAGCAAAAAGGTGGTCAGGAACGAGTCATAAGCCAGGAAAGGAGAGTAGATGTGTTTGTGGACAAAAAGAGGTCGAAAGCCGGGAATGATCGAGATCAAAATGGGCCGTAACTGGAGCAAACAGGAGCAAAAACGGGACAGGTGGGAGTCAGGGGTCGAAAAAGGCTTGCCTCGTGTTAACTGAGGTTTGCAGACGGACTGACAAGTGACAACAGTGACTGCGGTTCAAAACAAAATATTCGTGAGCCAAAGCACCACTAGAGATAATCAAGCACATCGCTTGGGTCGTTATTTTTCCACTTCTGTTTTGAAACTGATAACATAACGGACACAGGACCCAATTGCGTTACGTTTCTCACAAGTTTTATGAAAGGAAACTGGAAGCGCTGCACCCACAATCCGGTGTTCGCTATTCGCTCTTGTACTGGGAATGAGATCCGAACGCGGAAGTGGATCTTCCGTAGCGAGCGATGGCGGCGTCAAGGACGGAAAAACGGGTCAGTCGCCGGGACCGAGAGCAAAAACGTGGTCGGGGTCAGAAACGGGTCGTAGCTGGAAACAGACGGGAGAAAAAGAAGAGTGGGTCAAAATTCCTCCACGGCGTTCTGAAAGACTCATTACCCCCTATTGTCAATGTTTAATCTCTGTTATCGTTGCTGAAGGTGGCCCCACTTGTTATTAGGGTCAGGGGGCTACTACTTTTTCAAATTGGGCAGGATAGGTTTTGATTTTTTTTCCTCACGGCAACTGTCTTTTCACTCCCAAGGGTATCTTCGTTTCACGAGATGTTTTGTTTTCCTCGCTGGGAATTTCAATGAAAACTCCAAAGTGGTAATTGAGTCTCGAAGGCCGCTCGTATCCCGAAAACAGACCTCAAAGGCGAAAGGCCGTCCGACATTCCCGGCATTCCCGACGCCGTCCTTCTCCGTCGCCGAAGATCTCGCAGAACTTTCACAGTTTGAGGGACGATTTATGGTGTGGACGGCTCATTTGAGGATCGGGTGGTGGAAAAGCACCGAGCGGGGAGTCCAGGAGGGGTTCTCGAAGGGTCTTTGAGGGGTCCGGAAGGGATCCTCCAGCGGGAGCTGAATTATTGGCGTCGGATGTCGACGGGTCATCCGACTCGCTATTTGAAGTCAAATCGCGCGTTGCCGAAATGTTTTCTCGAAGGCGTTCCCGTGTCGGAAACGAAATCGTCCGGAAGGTTAAGACGGAACATTGTCACCTTGGAAAGACATTGACTTGAGGATCGGCTAGGAAATGCTATATGTCAAACGAATCTACCACGTAGGATTGAAAAACTAAATACCCGTATATCAAACTTTCTTGAGATTGTTTTCTAGATTTTTACCATTATTGTCAGGACCAATAGTCCTTGTCACGGTTGCCATGGCGCCAGCTGCGGCTCATTGACAGTTTGGCTTTCCTTCTATTTAAGTTCAGTGTTCTCACTCTCCGTGGGTCAGTCCGTCACTGAACCTCTGCCCCGCAAGACGTGGGTTCTGACCCGGTCCTGTTTTCCTGTTGGTATTTCCTGTCCGGTATTGTTCCCATTTATTTTGTCCTGTTTATTATCGGTTTTCAGTATTGTTCCCGTCAATTTTTGTCCTGCTTATTATTCTTTCCAGTTTTTGTTCCCGTCTAGTTTCTCCTGTTTAATATCGATATCCTGTTTCATTATCAATCCTGTCTGTCCCGTCCTGTCCGGTATCGACCCCATCTGTCTGATATCAACTCAAGCAATTGGAATCGATCTCGTCGGTCTTTGGTTTCCTGTCTTTCCACGCCAGACTGCTGCCTAACGTGCATGACTCCCCATTTCCCATAAAATCAAAGGCTTGTGTGAGAACGTCACGCGTTTGGGTCCTGATCCTTTTCTGGTTCCTGACATACTTAGTGAAAGTCTGGCTAGGAAATGCATTACTTCAAGGAATTGACCCAACTATGACAGAAAAACCAAACATTGTGTGTGGGTGTACCCATATATGAGACCATCTTGGGATTGTTTTCTGGATTTTTACCATTATTGTCAGGACCAATAGTCCTTTTTTGAATTAAGGTCTCGCTAGAAAGTGCATTATCATGTCAGCAGCATGTACAAACTAGGATAGAAAAACTAAATAGTGTTTGTACCTGTAAATGAGACCTTTAAGGACCATTTTCAGGATGTATACTCTCATTTGAAGACCAATGGTACTTCTTTAAGTTAAGATCCAGTTTGGAAATGCTTTGTAAATAAAATGTACCACATAGGGTGTCATAGTTACTGATGTGATTGACCTGCACCCGCTCTTTTGGCGCCAACTGCCGCGGGTTCTGATTGGCTCCCTGTCCCTATTTAAACCCAGTCCTGTCAATCTCCTGTTGTCAGTCCCTCCGCGAACCTCAGTGAACACTAGGCAAGCTTTTTTTTGACCCTGACTCCCACCTGTCCCGTTTTTGCTCCTGTCTGTGTCTAGCTTCGACCCGTTTTGATCCTGACGCCGTTTGCTCTCCCGTCCCTGCTTACGACCTCTTTTTGTCCCCAACTATGTCTACTCTTCCGTTCCATTGTGGGTAAATCGTCCTCATTAGGACATTTGGGTCGTCCTAATGTAGCTAAACCATCATTGTTGGGTCAAAACATGGATTTAGAGTTCATCTCTGAATAGACTTTGGTCAAGATAAGGTTCAGCGAATCAGTTTTGATGATGCGTTCTGTCCGTGGACTGTCCCAACTCGAAAAAAAGAAGCGGTGTCGGCGTGTTTTTGCGAGCAATAGACTAAGTGAGCGCTGACTGACAGTAGCCAGACTCCTAAACAGAGCGGCGGTCTGACATCTTGACGGACAGACACTCCAAGACCGTTAAAAGCCAGGTCATCCGATCTGGTTTTGGCCAAGGACCATTTGACCTCGTCGGCTTGTCCCGATAGTACCCCCCCTCCCCCCGTTTCCCATGCTAGAACACGATCCGGTAGTTCAAAAGGTCTTATCGGATGCCAAAACACAGAGCCTGATCTATTTTTCTTAGCCAAGGCATCTGTCATTTCAAGTACCGGACCCATAGAGAACTACACACTTTCTGTAATATCTACAGGTCCGTCTCAGAAAATGAGAATATTATAATTAGGTTGATTTTCTGCTGCGAGGAGGGGCCAGCAAAGTTCATTTTTGTTAGGTCAGGTGGTACTATTTGCCATCAGTTTCGCATAAAACAAACTGCACTTGTGTGGCTGCAATCCACTATCCCCTATTGCGTATTACTACAATCTGGGACCGGCGGAACACACGTCTGCCGTGCCTGTCGACTCTTTTTGCCGGTATATCGTCCTACAATGAACTGTACTCGTGTGGCTTTGATCCATTATCCTTCATTCCATTTTGCTGCAAGCGAGGACCGCTTCCAGTCACTTTTGTTGGGAGGTGTGCCATTTTGCCCCCCCAAAATCAAATGCATGGTTGTGGCTGCGATCAATTATCCCTGGTCGACTATTACAAAGAGCAGGGGCCGGCAGATCCAATTTTTTTAGGGTCGGGACCCTGAAATGTGTCATTGTGGCTTACCTAAAATGTAAGGTTTTGGCCGCAATCCATTGTCCCCAGTCGACAAGTATTTCTGAGAGCGGGTGCCGACAGAGCAAATTTGTGTCATGCTTGGCAGCTATTTTTTCCGTTATTTCTACATAAAATGAGCAGCACCCACGGGCTGTGATCCATTACCTCCGGTCGACTGTTGCTGAGAGCAGGGGCTGAGAGAGATTTATGTCAAGCATGGCAGCTCTTTTTTTTCCATTATCCAAACATCCATTCTTCTGCACCGGTTATCCTCACTAGGGTCACAGAGGTTCTGGAGCGCATTCCAGCAGTCTTCTGGCAGTGGGCAAGGGACAACCTGAACTGGATGCTAGCCAGTCGCAGGGCTTTTTTTCCATTATTTCCTATTTCCCCATAATATGAACAGCACCCGGGACTCTGCGATCCATTCCCGGATTTGTATTATGCGCAGCATCTCTTTTTTTCCCCATTCTTTTCATCTAAAAAGGACAGCATTCTTGCGGCCATGAACCATTATCCCCCGGCGGCTACGTGGACTTATTGCATATCGCTGGGGGATTCCCTATTATCCGTGATGAGGGATACCATTTTTGAAACGGAAAGTTTCAATCAATGTCGTGTGAAGTTGAACTTTCCAAAGTACAGAAAATAACGAGGCAGGGCACAGAGAAACCCTGTGAGGAAAAGCGACCAAGGGAAGCTCTTTTACACTTTCCAACCACCAGGACGGCACAACTAATTTCACCTCACTTTAAGGTGTTTCTAATGAGGTGACTCCATGCAAAGAAGCAGCTGTGAAATATAAACCCGGAAAGAGAAAACTCATCAGAGAATGGACCGAAAAGCCATTATCCGGCAAGTACGAGAAGTTTCGGTGTAAACGCCAGAAATATCCCTTTTCAAAGTCAAGCCATCGGGGTGTTTCTCTCACGCTCCGTTTTTGTTTCCCGCCATCTGTCAAACAAGCTTGAGGGATAACAACCGATGACTTCATCCTTGCAAGGACCAAAGCGCCATTCTTTCCGTTACTTGAGCGAAGCGTCTCCTCACAGTGATGGAGCTCGTGCGTGGGCCCGGCTTCTTTCCGTTTCGGGGAATCCGCTTTCCCTAAAAGGTCAGCCGACTTTTGCCAGGTTAACACTAACTGGCGAGAATAACTCAAGGGCGGCCATATTTCCCATAGTTTGCATTTAAACATCCTCCAAAAAGGTGCAATTGGAACCATACACAGGGTAGGATATCCAGATCATACTCCTATTTTATCCCTGCAGTCCAAATGATTGAAATGAGATGATTTAGTATTTTTCTCTACAGCACAACTGTTATTTAAGGTCAACAAAAACATAGTGCCAGAAAACACCCGTAAATGATCCATTCGGAAAGAGGGAAATGATAACCTAAGGGGCTGGAGCAAATTCCTCATCCCAAAGGTGAGAACCACCGGGAAAAGTACGTGTGTGTCTGTGTCCGGAGTCAAACTTTGGAACAATTTCCAAGACGAGCTCAACCAATGTCCAACGATTCACGTCTTCAAATTTAAATACAAAAAAACCATTCCTGGCGGAATACAGAGATGAAGAAAATGGGGTTTGAGTGATACGAGAGATTGAATTTACAGCTATAGTTAACTCTGTTGTTATTGTTACTATTATTATCATAACTGTTATTATTAATATTATTGCTATTGTTGTTATGATGATTGGTGTATTTAATAGGGAAGATGAAGGGGGAGGGAATAGAAGCCTTTGTTTCTTCTTACTACCCTTTTTTGAACATATTATGTCACGTTATTTTGTTGTCGAGTTATTGTTTTTGTTCTGTTTTTCATTTTGATGTTCGAATAAAGTTTTCATTCGTTCATTCAATAAGGCTTAGTATTAATATCGAGGATTGTCGAGTAAGTTGCAGGAAATGGTCCACAAAGAAGTCCCCCCTGAAAAATATGACAATGTTCAAAGTGAAATTGCCGTATAGTGTGGAATCGAAACCTATGCTCGTTAGCTAACGTATCCCGAACCCCTGTACCCCAAGTAAACAAGCATTAAAATAGCATATTGCAACTACCGTGTATTTGTAATATACATGCATACAGTATAGATACAATATATGTATACCCGTAAAGGAAAAATGACATTTTATGACTTGAGCCGGTTGAGTGGAGTAGCAGGTGGATGCAGAGGGGTTTAGAAATGGGGACAGCAGATTATAAATGAAACCGATTTGATAAATTTCCACTTGTGAGATGAACGCACCCTGAAAATATGTCCTTTAATCACCTTCTTATTTTCATGAATCGTAGCAATCATCGATTCGTTATGGCTGTATTCTCTGAATTTCTTGATGATTACAAACCTCCTTTCCATTTGAGCATGCTTTTGCCTCTCCCTTTAGTATAGTGAATAAACACTGTACGAAAAACACGGTATGGTATTGCCGATTCTGAACTAAATGAAGAGGAAGGCATGGTGGGAGGTAGTTCATCCAATAGCATATTGGCTAATGGATGTTGCAGTGACGCAAATCGATTGCAATCCAGGATCTTTTGACACCGACCAACAACAGTAAACATGTTAAAAAATGTACCATTTAAGAAATTTACATGAAATTATTTATATAAATAAATGTTCTACTGGGAAAATATGTTGCTAGTATTTTGCTAATATCAGCTATAATAAATGTTAAAATGTGAACTATATGAACACATTTACATCTATAATAATCACTTTCCTTTGTAAACACTGTACACGGAGGTTGCAAAGAAAAAAAATTTTCCTTAAGAAAATCTGGAATCTTAAGTACTATTTGATACATTTTAGTATTGTTTTTTTTTCATTTTTTTTGAAACAAAAATAAAAAATTGTCACGATTACCGATTTTAATCACCTGTGCCCGCTCCTTTGGTGCCAACTGCCGCGGATTCTGATTGGCTCCCTGTCCCTATTCAAACCCACTCCTATCTGTCCCCTTTTGTCAGTCCGTCTGCAAACCTCTGTTTTTCAAGGCAAGCCTTTTTTCGACCCCTGATTCCCGCCTGTCTTGTTTTTGCTCCCGTTTGTCTCCGGCGACGACCCGTTTTGATCTTGACCACGTCTGCTCTCCCATTCTGGCTTACGACTCATTTCCGACCCCGACCACGTTTTTGCTTTCCTGTCCCGGCTACCGACCCGTGCTCGCCACGTAAGTTCCACTTTCGTGTTCGGATCACAAGCCGAGTACGAGAGCGAACACCGGATCGTGGGCGCGGCCCTTCCTCGTTTCTTTGATAAAACTTGTGGTCAACGTTACGCAAGTGGGTCCTGTTTCCGTTCTGGTCCTGACAAAAATAGATAGATTGATAGACTGAGATTTGGAGGAATGATTAAATAACACCATAAATAGCTGCAATGTATATTTGAAACCAAGAAGGTGATCCTATTTATTCAATATCTATAAAACATATGAACATTTTTCAACCTTTTTCACAACCGGTGTGAGATTTCAATAAAAAAAGCGCGACGTGGCTCCCAAAATATAATATTGTCGAAAATGCGCAGACGAATACCCGAGCCAGATGTGAGGTGATGTTAGCGGGAAGATGATGAGAAGCGGCACACATCTGTCTTCACGGAGTCATAAACTTTTGTATGTTCTGCCGCCGAAGGTGAGACCCGGACCGGGAAAGACGGCGCGCGCATGGGGGTGGGAGTATCGAGGAGGCGGCTCGCAATAACCCGAGCCGTCCTGACGATGATGGAAGAAGACAAGCAGGGTGAGGGGTTCACCACCAGAGAAACTTGAAAAGGAATTTGCAATTAACCCGAAATATCAATTTGTGTCGGCTTTGCTCCACCTCAAAATCTACAATTTGGAACGAGTCCTCTCAAAAGGAAGTATCTCCGGGATACGGCGTCCCCACTTTATGGCGTTTTCACTTTACGGCACGGGTGTCAAACGGGCGGCCCGCGGGCCGGATCAGGCCCGCTAAGGGATTGAATCTGGCCCGCGGGGCAACCCTCGGAGAAGCGCAAGAGAAAAACAAGCTGCGGGTTGAAATAGGTCCACTTGATGTTGCCAAAGCCAGGGGCCTCTCACAAAGACACTCTACTTGAATTTATTTCTCTCTCTCTTGCTCTCTTTTCCACCTCTTTTCTCCCACTCTGTCTCTATCTCTTTCACTCTCTGTGTCTCTCTTTTTCTCTTCCTTTGTTGCTCTTTGTCTCTTTCTCTCTCTGTGTCTTTTAATCTCTTTTGCTCTAACTTCCTTTTCTCTCTTTTCTCTTTCTCTCTTCCTACCCTTTGCGCTTTCTTTTCTCTTTTCTCTCCTTCTGTATTTCCGTTTCTCTTTGGATTTCTTTCTTCCTCTTGTTTCTTTCCCCCTTTCTAGCAACTTCTCTTTTCAACTCTTTTGTTTTTCACGCTCTCTCCATCTCTCCCTTTTTTTCTTTCTTTGTCCCACCCCCTCTCTTCTTTTCCCTCCCTCTTTTTCTTATTTCTTATTTAAGTTAGAGCAAAAGAAGATAAAAAGACACTGAAAAAGAGACGAAGAGGAACAAAGGAAGAGAAAAAGAGAGACACAGAGAGTAAAAGAGACAGAGGCCTAGAGTGGAAGAAAAGGGGTGGAAAAGAGAGAGAGAGAGAGAGAGAGAGAGAGAGATAAATAAATTCAAGTAGAGTGTCTTTGTTGGAGGCACCTGGCTTTGGCATCAAGTTGACCTATTCCAATCTGCAGCTTGTTTTTCTCTTGCGCTTCTCTGAGTGTTGTCTGGCAGGCCAGATTCAATCCCTTAGCGGGCCTGATCTGGCCCGCGGGCCGCCTGCTTGACACCTGTGTTGTAGAACATAATGACTCATTTTCTCACTTCCTTAAAATTGTGTTGTACGAAATGATACGTGTGTTTTTGTTTATTTTTCAAATCAATACTATTTTATCCAAACATTTGAAGTATTTTGACACCACCAGGGGGCGCTATAGAGCACAAAGCCCTAGGTGTAACCAGGAAAGCTTTATGTCAACAAACCTAGTTTAGGAAATGTTCTTGGTGGATGTTTTCCCCGTAAAAATCATTAGAAGCCAAACAAAAAGGATTTTTAGCGTCTTGGAAGGCTTGAAGGAAAATCCTCCAAACACTCTTCAGCAATAAATCTGGAGTTAAAAGCACTCCAGAATACGACTCATTTGAAGTCCTACTTGAAGAGAAATACTGTTTACCCGCAAAACATCTGCTGCTTCTACACACAAAAAGTATACAAAGTCCGCCTTACGCGCCTTAGACCGCAGGTGTCAAACAGGCGGCCCGCGGGCCAGATCGGGCCCGCTAAGGGATCGAATCCGGCCCGCCGGACAACACTGGGAGAAGCGCAAGAGAAAAACAAACTGCAGGTTGAAATAGGTCAGCTTAATGTTGTCAAAGCCAGGTGCCTCTCACAAAGACACTGTACTTATATTTATTTCTCTCTCTCTCTCTCTCTCTCTACCCCTATTCTACTCTGTCTCTCTCTCTCTCTCTCTCTCTCTCTTTCTTTTCCACCCCTTTTCTCCCACTCTGTCTCTCTCTCTCTCTCACTCTCTCTCTCTACCCATATTTTTCCTCTCTCTCTCTCTCTCTCTCTACCCCTATTTCCCCCACTCTCTCTCTCTCTCTCTCTACCCCTTTTCTCCCACTCTCTCTCTCTCTCTCTACCCCTATTTTTCCTCTCTCTCTCTCTCTCTCTCTCTCTACCCCTTTTGTCCCACTCTGTCTCTCTCTCTTTCTTTTCCACTCCTCTGTTATCTATACATATGTATAGATAAAACAGATTGGTTCCTAAAAATAACGTTGTATGTGTAAATTACTACTGAGCGGCAGTAGCTCATGGGGTAGAGCGCTCGTCTCGGGATCAAGGGATCCCAGTTCGAATCCCGCCTCGTCCGTGTTACATGTGGAAGTGTCCTTGGGTAAGACACTGAACCCCCAATACCCCCAATAAGCAGGTTAGCGCCTTACATGGCTGCAAGGCCGTTATTGGGAACCGTGGAGCACACTGTAAAGCGCTTTGGGAAGTCATTGACTTGAAAAGCGCTATATAAAATGTAGTTCATTTCATTTCATTTCTCTCTCGCTCTCGCTCTCTCTCTCTCTCGCTGTTCTATTTAAGAAATGCAGTCTTCATACAACTAATATGGCCTCTGTTGTAAGTTACCATTAAGCTAGCTCACCTGTAAGAAATTGTCTTAGTTTTTGGGGGTATTAGGGGTTCAGTGTCTTACCCAAGGACACTGAAATCCAGTGCATAGAAATATTTTTGCCTTGTTACTGCACGACTACTATCTTCATAAGATAGTTTTGGCCTGTGTTGTGAGTTAGCATTATAATAGCTAGCCTATCAGCGTGTTCTCATTTTTGTTGTTGTACTTCCCAACCATAAATTTGTGTTTTTCTTATTTATATTTTTTGGGTCTCTGTTGTGTGTTAGCATTAAGCTAGCTAGCTTTTAAGCGTGTTCTCAATCATTGAATAATAGTTATTGTAAATAAATGTTGAACTTAGATTTCATTGGTTTGTATTGTGTGTTAGCACCAAGCTAGCTGACCTTTAAGCGGGTTCTCAATCATTTGTTTGCCCCCTTTCCTCGTAAACAAATGTTTCACTTAGACTTCATTAGTTTGTATTGTGTGTTAGCTTTAAGCTAGCCGGCCTTTAGAAGTATGACGTTGTGTTGTTGCTTTACGAGCAATTGAATTGTAACTTAACGAGGAACTTCGAGGAAGCGATGTCATTTGTGGGCCTGCGTGCGCCTCTGTGTGTTAGCATTAAGCTAGCTAGCTGGTCTAATGTAAAGGTGAGGTTAAAAAAAGAAGGAAAAGCCAATCATCTTGTTTTTTTTTTCCATTTGTCCGACAGTAGACCTGTTTTTCTCCGGGACTTTTCGGGCTATGCCGGAACTAATGATGCTAGCAATCAAAGCGATAGCCATCGGAGAGCGACAACACGCCAAAACACCGTCGGGCACACGCCACACGGCCACATGGCTCATAATTTGTCATTTCCTTCACAAAACATGTGCGGCTCAGCCGAATGCAATCTTTTTAATCGGTCCGTTGTCAATTCGGGATAATCGTCGTTAGAAAAAACAAATAAAAACAACAGTAACAGTTCTCTAAGGAGACTGCACCATGCAAAAAATTGGTAGTTCATTCAGTGGTTCTGACTTGAGGACCCAACGTGACTCCTAATGGTGAAAAAACATCAATCGAGGGTTTCTTTGTACGGTTGTTTAAAACGCTGTTGTTTTTTTAAGACTGAAAAGTGCTTGTAAATGCTTGAAATTGTTGCCATGCTTTGAAACAATTCTGTTTAGAGTTGACACTGTTATCTGGTGGCTTCGCCTTGCCGTCGCATTCCTTTTTCCGTCGCGATGAACGGCAGCTGGCATTAGTCTGTAGAGCATTGTCCTTTCAGGGTCTACGGGTCGCGTCCTAAAAGTCTGGTGAATGCTACACCTAAACAGGGCGCTATGAAGTCTTTGTTAGTTCAAGGATTACCTATTCATGATGGACATTTATTATGGGATATGGAAATAAATGAAGATAGCGTTAGACTGCGTGAGTCAAATCATAATTCTACAAAGGTGAACTCCGAGATTTTGAGTCTTTCCCTGAGGGGAATTTTTTTCAAGACCGTTTAAAGCACTGGTGTCAAACGGGCAGCCCGCGGGCCAGATCGGGCCCGCTAAGGGATTGAATCCGTAGGCGATTCAACTCTCAGAGAAGCGCAAGAGAAAAAACAAGCTGCAGGTTGAAATAGGTTCACTTGATGTTGCCAAAGCCAGGTGCCTCCAACAAAGACACTCTACTTGTATTTATTTCTCTCTCTCTCTCTCTCTCTCTCTCATTCTCTTTCTCTTTCTCTTTCTCTTTCTTTCTTTTTTTCTTCAACTCTGTCTCTGTCTCTCTCTCTCTTTTCTCCCACTCTGTCTCTGTCTCTTTCACTCTCCATGTCTCTTTTTCTCTTCCTTTGTTGCTCTTTGTCTCTTTTGCTCTCTGTCTTTTTAACTTCTTTAGTTCTAATTCCCTTTTTCATTTTCTCTTTCTCTCTTCCTATCCTTTGCTTTTTCTTTTCTCTCCTTCTGTCTTTCTATTTCTCTTTGGATTTATTTCTTCCTCTCCCTTTCTTTCCCCCCTCTCACAACTTTTTATCTTTTGTTTCTCATGCTCTCTCCCTCTGTCCCTTTTTTCTTTCTTTGTCCCGCCCTTTCTCCTTTTCCCTCCCTCTTTTTCTTATTTCTTTTCTCTTTCTTTTTCTTTCTCTTGAATCGACTATTCCGGCCCCTGTTTGTTCTGTCGTGTGGCCCCCGAATTCAAATGACTTTGACACCCGTGGTTTAAAGAATGCCAGGATGAATAGTCTGCCCTCACACATTTTCGCTTTACCAAACCTGGCCTGCTTTGTGAACCCCCCCCCCCCCCCCCCCGAATCTATTGAATGATTATTATTAATAATACTCTAGATGTAATTGTAACTGTAATACTGAGACGAAAAGACATTCCGCCTGCTTTTGTTTTCCGTTTGTTTATTTGGAAGGTTGTGCCGGCTCAAGGTCGTTGTGCCCTTGGAAGTCAATACAGGAAGCGGACTCGCATTCACGCCGATCCATTGGCCGGTTTTTGGGTACGCCCCCCCCCCCCTTGCGGAATCGGATTCAGGATGAAAGACACGCGAGTCCGGCTCGAACCCGACACCGCCGTACCACCGCGCCGTGCCGAGCATTCCGACGCTTTTCTAAACAAGGCCTCGGTTCCTTTCCCGCACAGCTTCTCCGTTCTTTTCCGTCACGCCCACCCTCGGAAGAAGAAATCCCCCCAAGATCTAACTTTTCTTTTAAGTGACCGGTGGCGACGAGATTGCTCGATCCATCCATCCGTGATCTGCAGCGCTTATCCTCAGTAGGGTCGCGGGGGGGGGGGCCGGAGCCCATCCCAGCTATCTGGGGGCAGTGGGCAGGGGACACCCTGAACCGGTTGCCAGCCAATCGCAGGGCACACAGGGACAGACAACTGTCTCGCTCATTCACACCTAGGGACAATTTTGGACCGGCCGATTCACCTGACATGCATGTTTTTGGAATGTGGGAGGAAAACCGGAGTGCCCGGAGGAAACCCACGCAAGCGCGGGGAGAATATGCAAACTCCACACAGGAGGTTCGATCTCACGACCTCAGAACTATGCTGCACACGCACTCACCACTGCGCCGCCGTGCTGCCAGATTGCTCGATATTTATGGAAAACACGTCACCTCCGTCCATGCCAAAACGAAGCCTTTTAGCACCATTTTGAGGAAGAAAGCTCATGTTTCTTATCGGCGTGATGAGGTGTCAATGTCTTTTAGCTGAATTTTTTGGCTTCATGCTGTCCGCTGCCAGTATTTTCAACATAGCAAGTACACCGGCACCCCCGGGACCCTACTGAGGATAAGCGGTGCAGATCATGGATGGATGGAAGTACACCGGTCTTCGCTTGCCTCCCTCCAGGGTGGCAGTGAAGTGCTACGGGAGGGGACTTTTGTTTCTCTCTTTGCCTGTCTCCTCATCCTTGTTGAAATGATCTTTAAATTGAAATCAAACCAAAGTCATATTCTTTGGTCAACGCAAGGCAAATCAACATTTCAGTTTTATAATAGACTATAAATGAAGCTGGAAAACACACATCAGACACATACGAACTAAAGTATCCGTTGCGAACCCCGAACACCTCTGATAAAAGTAGGATAAGAAATGAAATGATCTGCATTTCTCTAGCGCTTTTCAAGTCAATGACTTCCCAAAGAGCAAATACAAAGGCTCTTTGAACTCAGTCAAACCATGCAACCCACCCTTAACAACCAGATCATATTATGAACTATATTCAAAATACATTGTATTAGAAAAAAATGTTTTAAAACATGGTAAAATAAGGGAGTGTTATCATTTTGATAAAATATGAGAAATAAGACTTGCAAGTGACATTTCTTGATTTATTTTTCAACTATTTATCCCCTAGACCAGTAGGCGGCAGCACCGAGATTGTCATGATTACCGATTTGGATCACCCGAGCCCGTTCATTTGGCGCCAGCTACTGCGGGCTACCTGATTGGTTTCCTGTCCCTTTTTAAACCCAGTCTTGTCACTCTCCGGTTGTCAGTCTGTCAGCGAACCTCTGTTGTTACAAGGCAAGCATTTTGACTCCCGCCTGTCCTGTATTTGCACCCGTTTTTCCACCCGTCCGTTCCGATCTCCCCGTTTGTCTCTGACTCCGACCTGTTTTCGATCCCGACCGCGTTTGCTCTCCGTCCCGGATGACAACCCTTTTTCGATCCCGACCACGTTTTTGCTCTCCTGTCTCGGCTATCGACCTGTTTTTCTGTCCCTGACATTTCCCGCTACGGAAGATCCACTTCCCTATTGCACGAGCGGCTTGCTTCCTGCGCCCAGCGAGCACCGGATCGCCGCCCTTTCTCTTTCTATCGATCGACTTGTGGTTAACGCTACGCACTTGGGTCCCGATTCCGTTCTGGTCTTGACATAGATATGTTTTTTCCAAACAATCAGACCATTTTAAAACACTTTCTAATTTGATCAAAAACGTTTAGAAAAATAAACATGAAAATTAAAAACAGTTAAAAATGTAGTAAAGCACAGAAACAGAAATGGATATGTAAAAGCACTATACTATAACAAATGAAATGCATCACTATTTAGCATCTAGCCATTAACAAAACTCATTAACATGTATCCATTACCATAATTTGTAAACATGAAGTCGTTAGCATGTAGGCATTAGCATATTTTTTTTGCATGAAGCAGTTAGCATTTAACCGTTAGCATGAAGCATTAACATCTAACCGTGAGCATAATTTGTCAGGGTGTAGCCGTTAGCATCATTTGTTAATTTTGAACTGTTAGCACGTACTCATTAGCATCATCTTTTAAGAAAGTAGCAGATGGCATGTAGCTGTTAGCATAATTTTATAGCATTAAGCAGTTAGCATGTAGCAGTTAGCATGAAGCTATAACAATTAGACATAATCATCATTTTTCAGCATGTAGCTGCACAAATTGTCAATATAATAATAATAATAAAAATAATTTCCTTTGTATTGTCATTCTGTGTAACAATGTACACAGAACGAAATGTCGATACACCTGACCCGTTGTAGCGAGCCGATGCAGCCGCAGCCAACAGAGGGCGCCGCCATTTTATCAATGTTATAAGTCTTAGGTATGACTCGGCCGAGGCGCGAACCAGCGACCTCCCAGTCTCAAAGCGGGCGCCTTACCATCTAGGCTACTGAGCTGGTTAGCAAGAGGCTGTTAGCATAATTTGTTAATTTTAAACTGTAAGGACGTACTCATTAGCATAATTTTTAATAAAGCAGCAGTTAGCACAATTTGATGGCATTAAGCAGTTAACATGTAGCAGTTAGCATGAAGCTATAACAATTAGACATAATCACCATTTTTCAGCATGTAGCTGCATAAATTGTCAATATTTAACTGTTAGCAAGAAACCGCTAGCATCATTTGTTAATTTTGAACTGTTAGCATGTACCCATTAGCATGATTTTAAAGAAAGTAGCAGTGAGCATGTAGCTGTTAGCATAATTTTTATAGCGTTAAGCAGTTAGCATGTAGCAGTTAGCATGAAGCTATAACAATTAGACATAATCATCATTTTTCAGCATGTAATTGTTAGCATAGATTGTCAATATTTAACTGTTAGCAAGAAGCCGTGAGCAGTTTGTTAATTTTGAACTGTTAGCACGTACTCATTAGCATAATTTTTAATAAAGTAGCAGTTAGCATATTTTTATAGCATTAAGCAGTTGGCATATAGCAGTTAGCATGAAGCTATAACAATTAGACATAATCATCATTTTTCAGCATGTAGCTGCAAAAATTGTCAATATTTAACTGTTAGCAAAAAGCCGTTAGCATAATTTTTAAACAAGAAGCAGTTAGCATTGACCAATCAGTGTTAACAGCTAGCATGAGCAAGCATAGCATCAGCTCAAATTTATATCAATATGATTCACTTCTTATGAAAATGTCTAATTGTCTTTTTGGAGTCATTTTCTCCAAGCAGTGTACCTCTTAGCACCCCCGTTTGCATGAACCTCTGTGATCTATGCGTCACGGCACAGCGGTGTCCCCCCTGGACCCCTCCCGGGCCCAATCCCATTATTCCGGCTCGTCAAAGTCGGGGCCGTCCGATCCATCGGGAAATGAGACGGATGTCGAACGCGAGGCTCGCCGTCTTTAAGCGGGCCATAAAACGGAGCGATGGGCTCATCGCCGAGACAAACGAGGCGGCGGAGGCTCCCTTCGTCTTCCGTAAATCTTCCGGGACGTCGAGACGTTTTGGTCAAATGGACTAATGGGTGGATGGTGCGAGTCCCAAGCAAAAAAAAAAACGGAAACAAAAGACTGGGGGCCGAATTAAAAAAAATACTATTGATGTCAACGTTCAGTAAAAACTTAACGGAACAGAGATCAAAAGAAAAAGGAGGACAGAGAAAGAAAGAGGGAGAAAAACAGAAAGAGAGGAGAAAGAGAGAGATGGGCAGAGGGGATGGAGAGAGATGGAGAGGAAAGAAAGGGATGGCAAGAAAGAGAGAAAAGAAATAGAGAATAAAATAGAAAAGAAAGAAAGTAAGAAAAAGGGAGAGAAAGAGGTATAAAAGAGAGATGGAAAAAGACAGTAAAAAGGAAGAAGGAAAAGAAAAAAGAGAGAGAGAGATAAAACAAAGTAGCAAGACAAGAAGGAGAGAGAGGGAGAAAGATAGTGAGAAAGAAAGAGGAGGAGAGAAACAAAGAGAGGAGAAAGTGAGAGACAGAGGGGATGGAGAGGAGAGAAAGGGGTGGACAGAAAGGGAGAGAAAGATCATAAAAAGAAATGGAGAAAAAATAGAAAGGAAGAAAGAAAGGAAGAAAAAGAGAGAGAAAGACGTATAAAAGAGAGAAGGAAAAAGACAGTAAAAAGGAAGAAGGAAAAGAAAAAAGAGGGAGGGATGAAAAAAAAATAGAAAGACAAGAAAAGGAGAAAGATACGGAGAAATGTAGTGAGAAAGAAAGGCGGAGGGAAAAACAGAGTGTAAGAAAATGAGACGTAAAAAGAGAGAAAGAGAGAGTGAAAAATCGAGGGGGAGAGGTCGTGAAAAATGAAAGACAGAGAAAGAAGTGGAGAAAGGGAGGGACTGTCGGAGAGAGAGACAGAGAGGGATGAAAATAAGTGCATAGCTCCGTTTATCGCTACCACTGGGTGTTTACAGTTTGTTCCTTGGCTTCTCTAAACATTTTTTGGGGTGGAAAATCTGATTTGGCCCAACCTCCACCAGACCTTAGCTCTGGCGTCCCCCAATTCAAATAAGTTTAAGACCCCTCACTTCAATTCATACAGTTGGCTTTGCATGTAACAATAAACTCAATAATGGCGCGGATTCCATTTGATCTCTGGGACAGATGTACTCATGAAAAGAGTCATGTATGGCTCGCGCACCATAGGTTCCTGACCCCTGGCTTAGCGTTTTTGAGTGGTCCCCAGTGGTAGCCCCTGGGACTACTCGCGAGTTATAGGATTCCTGACCCCTGGCTTAGGGGTTTTGAGCGGTCTCTAGCGGTAACCTCTGGGACTGCTCACGAGCTGTATGTTCCCGACTCCTTGCTTAGCGATTTTGAGCGGCCTCTAGTGGTAGCCTCTGGGATTGCTCTCACGCCATAGGTTCCTCGACCCCTCGTTTAGCGGTTTTGAGCGGTCCCCAGTGGTAGTCTCTGGGACTGTTCAAAGCCATAGGTTCCTAACCCTTGGCTTTGGGGTTTTTTAGCAGTCTCTAGTGGTAACCTCTGGGACTGCTCGCGATTTTTCTTTCAAATGAAACTCATAAATGGAAATTCTCCTTTTCAGAGGCGCTCGTATAAAGAGGTCCCGCCGTAGACTGTTTTCAGAACTACATCTCTTTCTATTCTCCTGTTTCTATCCCCCTCCTTCATTTAGCACTCGAATCTCTCACAAAGTAGTACTTGCGATGGTCCCGAGAGGTTGAGCGCAATCTGCCGAGTCGCGTTTCCTGCCGGCTGATAAGTGACCCGACTGGGACGGAGAGGGTTAGGGTCCGCTGGGAATGGGGTCAAAGGGCCTGCCACTGGTTTAGAGGTTAAAGCAGGGGTGTCAAACAGGTGGCCCGCGGGCTGGATCAGGCCCGCTAAGGGATCCGCAAGAAAACGCTCAGAGAAGTGCAAGAGAAAAACGAGCTGCAGGTTGAAATATATCTACTTGATGTTGCCAAAGCCAGGTGCCTCTCACAAAGACACTGTACTTGGATTTCTTTCTCTCTCTCTCTCTCTCTCTCTCTCTATTCTACCCTTTTTCTCTCACTCTCTATCTCTCTTTCACTCTCTCTCTCTTTTTTTCTCTTTGTTCCTCTTTCTCTCTGTGTCTTTTTACCTACTTTTGTTTTCTTCCTTTTTCATTTTTCTCTTTCTCACTCTCTCTCTCTCTCACATGCTTTCTCCTTCTCTCATTCTCCCGTTCTCTTCTCCCCTTCTCTCTTTCTCTTTTTCTCATTCTCTCTTTCTCTTTGTATGTCTCTTTGGATTTTGTACTTTCTCTCTTTTTTCCCCCTCTCTCACTATTTCTCATTTTATCTCTTGTTTCTCACTCTCTCTCTCTCTTCTCTCTCTCTTTCTCTCTTTCTTTCTTTATTTGTCCCACCCTGTCTCTTTTCCTCTCCCTCTCTTTCTCTCTCTATTTCTTTCTCTCGAATCTAGTAGTCCGGCCCCCGAGAGAATGTTTGTTCAAATGACTTTGCCACCCCTGCGATAGAAAATGCTGTTGGGAAAAGTTGGAATCTATTTATACTTTGACCTCATCGTAAATGTTTTTTTGAATCATCATTTTCTAAATTGCTAATGTATTTCATGTATTTATTTAAAGCCTGGATTTTTTTTTTAATTAATGGCAGGAAAACTTTAATTTTCATTGAATTGTTTCCTTTAATGTTTTTGTTCTTGTAATACCATTTTAATGATTTATTGATTTCTAGTTGACCCCATTGGAAATATTTTACTTTTTGTATTGCACATTTATTGTATTTATTTATTTAAAGTGGGGATTTATTTTTTATTTATTAAGGGCAGGAATTGTTTTTTTTTGTTTATGTTTCCTTTTTTTATTGTTCATTGAACTTATTTATGTATTCACAGCAGACATTTATTTATTCTGTTTTTTATTTGTTTCTTTTTTTCCTTTTTTAAATTTGTTTGTACTCGTTTGATTCGATTATTGATGTACTCAAAGCAGGAATTGATCTATGTTTATTGATTTATTTTATTTGTCATGAACCGGATCAGGACCCAAACGCGTGACGTTCTCACACGAGCCTCTTATTTTATGGGAAATGGGGAGTCATGAACGTTAGGCAGCCGGTCTGGTGCGGAAAGACCGGAAGCCGGGGAGCAATGAGATCGATTGCCCGAGCACGAGTTAGCATTTAAGTCTTCATTTTGCTTCATTCCCTCCCTTTTTTTCAGCTCATTCATAATAATACATAATCGATGGTAATATCAGGATTAAAGAACAAATCCAAGTTAAAGAGCCATTTGGGAGTCGAAAAAGCTGGCTCTTTTTAGTGAGCCCAGCTGAAAATGCCAGTTCTCTAAAAATGGTCGGAATTCCCATCTCTACAACGGACCATTCGAGGGAGATTCAATTTATTCAATTCATTTTATTTTGTTTACTGTTGTCATTTTATGATATTGTTGACTGTTTATATTTGTTGCACCTGAAGTGCAGAGGATAAATCTGTTGCTGGTAAGGTGCAATGAATAATCCAAGCTTCTATAACACTATAACTATAACTACCTCTCTATTCAATTGACTCAATTACTGCTTCGTAAATTTCAACAACTCCTTTTTAGGTAACGGAGTTGGTACTTTTCCTGGTCACTAGTTACTTTGACTATAGAGTAAATCAAGTTACTAACTCGGTGAGCAACTAGTCAGGTCCTGTTGATTTGTTTGGCCCTTCATCCCAAAGAGTCTCAAAGGGCTGCACAGATCAAAGACTATTGCAAACCACAGACTATTAGGACACCATCACCTGATACTGTTAACATAAGATATAGGTTATTCATATGCGATCGACAGCACCGGATGGAGAACACTCTCGATCCTCTGGATTTTATCTTGGCTCTTGGGATCGCTAGTAGACCCGCGTTTTCAGAGCGAAGGCTCCGGACCGGAACATTGGGGGAAATGTAGGTCGTGATTTAAGCCGTAGGGGCGCCACGGAATCCAGGACGCTAGCCAGAGTAGCATGAAACTCATTTATGAGTGAGTCGACGGAGCCTTTATATAAAGGAAACGAAGCGACTAGAAGATCAGAGAGCTCTGAAACGATGCCAGTGCTAATATTGGCTCCGCTAAATCCTTGAGTTATTGAATACAACATTTAGCTAGCACCTCAAATGGAACTAAATCATGATCAGAAATAACGCTAGTAGAACGTATGACTTTTTCAACACTGGACATTAGCATGGAGGCTAACACGGCGGTTGGTCGCGCGGTCCTCAGAAGACTCATTAACCCTCAGCGGACCGAACGGGAATCGAACCCCGATTCCAGGGGAGATTTTGATCTCTTCCTTCTCCCCCGAGGGCAAAAACAAGGCGGGTCGACATGTGGCCCCTTTCCATTCGCCACCGCGGGGGAGTCCGACCCCGAGCCGATCTGGCAGCTGTTAGCGAGCTGTTAGCGCCTTGACGCCATCTTTGCTAACAAAAACAATAGGCCGGGATGATACCAAACCCCAGACTATTAGAACTCGATGTGTTTGGTCTAAGACACAGATGTTAAATCAGGCCCGACGAGACAACAATGAGAGAAGCGCAAGAGAAAAACAAGCTGCCGTTTTAATGATGTCCGTTCGGTGTCGCCAAAGCCGGGCACCACTTGCTAAGCGACTGGGGATTTATTTCTCTCTCACTTCATCTATCTTTCTCTTTTTTTCTCTCTTTCTCTGCCTCTCAACCTCTTTCTCTCTCCTTTTCTTTTCTCACATTCTCACACTCACTTTCTTATTCACTCTGTTTTCTCTCTTTTTGTCTCACTTTCTCTCTTTTTATTTCTCTCTCTTTTCTCTTTCTTTTTTCGTTCTTTCTCACACTCCTTCCCTCTCTTCCTCATGATCCCTCTTTTTCTCTTTCTTACGCTTTTTCTCTTCTTTCATTCTTTTTCTGTCTTTCCGACTCTCTTCCCCTCTTTACTTCTTTCTCTCTTGTATTGTTTTTCTTTGCCTTTTTCCCCTCTATTTCTCGCCCTCTCTCTTTTTAGCCCCATTCTCTCCCCGTTGTGTGCTCCGTATTTCTCTCGTTCCTCCCCCTACAGAATCAAGGCCAATAAATCGTCTGACATGTAAACTCCCGATTGTGACTCGTTCCTCCCCCTGTAAAATCAGAGACGATAAATCAGTTGACAGATAGACTCCCGAATGTGAAGTGATAAATCGGCTGCCGGAGAATTTCCCGATTGTGACTCCTTTGTCACTTTACAGCCAACAAACGCATTAAAACCTGATTGCTACTCGTTCCTCCCCCTTACTTACACATGTAATACGTATTATCACTCAATCCTCCCCTCATAGAATCAAAGCCGACAAATTTACTGACACATAAATCGGGATTGTGACTTCATAAAATGTCCGACAGATGAAATTCCAATTGTGACTTGTTCCTCCCCGACAGAATTAAGGCCGTTCAATCGACTGACAGCTGAACTCCAGATTGTCACTCGTTCCTACCTTACAGAACCAAGTCCAATAAATCAACTGAGACATAAAATCACGTTAGTTGTTCCTCTCCCTACATTGTCAATGACAATAAATCGTCTAAGAGATAAACTCCCTGATTGTGAACCGCTCGCCCCCTCACAGAATAAAGGCAGATCGATCGACTTACAGAAGAACACTTGATTGTGACTTGTTCCTCCCCCTACAGAATCAAACCCGACAAATCAGCTGACAGATAAACCCCTGAATTTCCCTCCTCATTGGGTCTCGTTCCTCCACTTTAAAAATGGGTTGACGCTTGAAATCTTGGTTGTAACTCGTTCCTCTCCCTATAAATCAGCAGACAAATGTCCTCCTGATTGAGACTTGTTCCTCTCCTTTACAAATGGGCTGCCACATAAAATCTTGATCCTGACCAGTTCCTTTCCCTACAGAATCAAGTGTGACAACATGGCCGACAATTAACCCCTGATTGCAATTCACAATTCGTTCCTCCCCCTGCAATGAGGTTCACAGTATTGTCCACGCTTTGCATGTCTAACAATCGGCTCGACATTAAGCATGATCATGAAAATTGCACAAGTCCTATTTTGAGGTTTTGAGTTCTTCCTTGCCTGCATGTTGGTTTAAGATCAGGGGATGGTGTCATTGTAACCTGTGCAGTCCTTTGAGATATTTTATGATTATGGGCGTATAAAATCCTGATCGTGACTCGTTCATCCCACTACGGCACAGGTGGCCCGCGGGCCAGATCAGGCTTGCTAAGGGATTGAATCTGGGCCGCGAGACAACACTCAGAGAAGCGCAAGAGAAACACAAGCTGCAGGTTGAAATAGGTCCACTTGATGTTGCCAAAGGCAAGTGCCTCCAACAAAGACAATGTACTTGTATTTATTTAACTCTCTTTCTCTTTCTCTCTCTCTCTCTTTCTCTTTTTCTCTTTCTCTCTCTCTCTTCCACCCCTGTTCTCCCACTCTGTCTATGTCTCTTTCTCTCTCTGCGTCATTTAACCTCTTTTGATCTTCCTTTTTTCCTTTTATCTCTTTTCTCTTTCTCTCTTCCTACCCTTCGCGCTTTCTTTTCTTTTTTTCTCTCCTGTCTTTCTATTCTCTTTGGATTTCTTTCTTCCTCTCTCTTTCTTTTCCCCCTCTCTCACGACTTTTTATCTCTCTTGTTTTTTACGCTCTCTCCCTCTCTCTTTTTCTTTCTTTGTCCTGCCCTCTCTCCTTTTCCTCTCCCTCTTTCTCTTTTTTCTTTATCTCTTTTTCTTTCTCTTTAATCTAGTCCGGCCCCCGACAGAATGTTTGTTCTATGGTGTGGCCCCCGACTTCAAATGACTTTGACACCCCTGCACTACAGAATCAAGGCTGATATAATCCTCCGTCAGACAAAAACCCGATTCCGACCCCTCGCTCTCCCACCGACTTCTCATGTAAATCACAGCTAGACGGGAACGAAAACCGGAGAGAATAACGATTGAGGGAGCGCGAACGGGCCCTAGCGCTCGACGCGTTCCTCCCCCCGGCACGCACCCAGGTTTATTCCCACGGGCTTCGAGCCGAGAGTCAGCCGTCGCTCTTATCACCCGGAGAGGAGGCACGGGGTCGCACATCTGGCAACCCCGGGCGGGGACGTCCCGCTGCCCGGCCTCCTCCGTCATCCCCCCCCCCTTCTCTTTCTTTACGCCGCTCGTCGCTTCGTTCATTTTTTTTGACGCCTGTTGAAAAAAGGTAAACGGGAGGTCTGGGTTTCATCTGGCGCTCACCCGAGGGCTTTTCCAGAGCTGAGAGTGCAACGCCCTCAATTAATAAGCGGCTTCAATCCTCCTCAACAATCTGCCCTCTCAGTGCACAAGACAATCTAGCCGGCTCACAAAAATCAGGGCTCCAAATTATAATCAAGAAGCCAATTAGGTCAAAATTACTGCGCATGAAGGTGAAAATACACGGGTTCCCCTGACGCTGTGTTCTAAATGCAGTATTTTGAAGTCAAGGTCAAAGTCGAACAAAGTTAAGTAAAGTCCGTAGAGTTTTTCGAGAACCGGCTTCTACGGCTCGGCTCGCTAAAAAGAACCGGCTCCTTCGAGCCCCAAACGGCTCTGCGGGTTGTTTTTGCTTCTTTCGTCCTGACACGACCAAATATGATGGAAAATTGTGCAAAAAAATGACTTAAAGGAAGGGGGAATAGAACAAAAAATAAAAAAAAATACCAAAATGAAAAAGGAGTGAAAAGCTGAGGAAAAAAAAGGAAGAAAAAAAAGAAGGAAAATTTGAGAAAAAAAAAACAGAAAAAAAGTAAAGAAAGAAACAAAGAAAAAAAAATAAATAGAGAACAAAAGAAAAAAATACCAAAATGAAAAAGTAGTGAAATGCTGAGAAAAAAAGGAAGAAAATTTTTAGAAAAATAACGGAAAAAAAGTAAAGAAAGAAACAAAGAAAAAAAAGTAAATAGAGAACAAAAGAAAAAAATACCAAAATGAAAAAGGAGTGAAAAGCTGAGAAAAAAAGGAAGAAAAAAAGAAGGAAAATTTTAGAAAAAAAACAGAAAAAAGTAAAGAAAGAAACAAAGAAAAAAAGTAAATAGAGAACAAAAAGAAAAAAGTAACAGCCTAGGAAAAAATAAACACAACGCAGTTTTTTGAGAAGAATTTAAAAAAATAGAAAAAACAGGGAAAAAGAGGAATGATATCAAGTGAATCTTGTTGCCAACATTGTACTTCCACTCAAAAATGGGATTAAATACAGTTGCGTATCTTACAACCGACTCAACAAGCCTCCAAAAATGGTAGTATTATGCCACAAAATATATCAGAAAATAAAAAGAAATGGATATCTTGTGAAAGAATTGTAAAAACAAATGAGGTTTGTAGGCTGTACAACCTTTGCAATAATACATGAGTCAATTCATTCAAAAGAGAAAAATCATCTTGCATTGCCGGAAACTCAGCAAAATGTAAGGCGATGTCAAGTTTTGGACATGTTTGATCATGAATGATCTTGCCACACTTGGGATTACGGTGGCTCACTGTAGTTTCAAGCGTCGCTCACCCGCTTTGTGTGAACGCTCAGACCCGTAAGGAAAACGACAGGGACCATTCCTCCTGAACGGACCCCCGTTTTTACAAGAGTCGTCGGGGCGGCGAGGTCGTCCGCCCGCCTTTCCCACATTCCGTCCGGTTCCTCCCCGAACGGATGGAGGTCAAGCGCTTAGCGAAACGCCGTGTTTTGGGAAGCGCGGCGGCGGCAGTCTGCCGAGATAACGCTAAGTCCTTAAACTAACAGGGGCGAGCGGAAAGCCGCTAATCTCCCCCCATAGATACAGACTCTGCCGGGACCCCAATCCGGAGCGCTACCAAGCGCTCGGCACAAAGGAGAAGATTAGCGCTTTGAAAAACCGGGGCGCTCGGACAAACCTGGGTCGGAATTTGGGGAAGGGTGTCGGAGACCGGAGATTTATGGACAGGCGGTCGGTGGACGGCTCTATGAAGGGGGTTTGGAATTCGAGGATGAGATACTGCGGACCTCCTCGGGATACGGCGACCCAAAAAAAACGGTCGTAGCTGGAGACAAACGGGAGCAAAAACGGGACAGGCGGGAGTCAGGGTTGAAAAAAGACTTGCCTTGTATCAACAGAGGTTTGCAGACGGACTGACAACAGGGGATTGACAGGACCGGGTTTAAAAAGGGACAGGGAACCAATCAGATCGCCCTCAGCGGCTGGCGCCAAAGGAGCGGGCACAGGTGATCTAAATCGGTAATCATGACAATTTTGTCCTGACATATTTTGTGAGAGAGGATTTCTTCTTCTGAGGGGGGGCGTGGCAGGTAATCATTAAGAAGCACCGAAGTACCCGTTGTCGGGTAAGCGTAGAAGCACATTTTTCACAATACTCAATTCCTGTCATCCGAGTCCGGAAAATTGAAGTTTGACGTCCGAACCCGTCGACGGCATCGAACGGGTCAAAAACGAGCCGAGGCGCTTTCAATTCCGCCGCGACGTGACAATCGTGTTCCCGATGCCTGGCACACCCGTAAAAGTGATTTTATATTCCGAGTCCTGGCAAAATTGTAAGCGACTGGAGGCGAGAGAGAGAACATCAAAGACTACAGGCGCAATTTTCGACCTTGCAGGCAGCAGCGGCGCAGTGTCACCTCCACGCACCTTTGATTCCTTTCGACAGTCGGTTCGTGAACGTGGACTTTTATGGCCCGAGTGCAACGAAAATAAATCAAAGTGTATTTTTATTCAATACAACCGTGACGCTAAACTGTTTTGGCTAACTTGCGTCGAGCGAGCTTCAAAATCATAAAAAAGTCATTTCAGACCAGTGAGGAAAACTTAAGCTTTCAAAATCAATGAAAATGTCAGCGCGGTTATCAATGTTGACGTGCTTTAGAGCATAGTTTAGTTGTTTTTTTCCATATATTATGGCTCATGCTGAATGCTATTGAATACAATGTATTTTTAAAGCACTTTTTAGCCAAATCATTGACATTCAAAGTACTTTATGAAGACATTCTGTCATGATTTCTAATGTGACTCAGCTTCGCCCACTCCTTTGGCACCAACAGCCGCAGGTTCTGATTGGCTCCCAATCAGTATTTGTTCCCAGTCCTGTCTGTCCCTATTTGTCAGTCCGTCTGTGAACCTGTTTTTCAAGGCAAGCCTTTTTTTGACTATGACTCACGACTGTCCCGTTTTTTGCTCCCTTCTGTCCCCCGGCTTCGACTCGTTTTTGATCCCGACCACGTCTGCTCTCCCGTCCCGGCTTTCCACCTCTTTTTGTCCCCGACCACGTCTTCTCTCCTATTCTGCCTTACGACGCGCTTCCGACCCCGACCGTGTTTTGGCTCTTCTGTCCCGGCGACTGACCCGTTTTTCCGTCCCCGACACCGCCGTCGCTCGCCACGGAAGATCCACTTCCGTGTTCGGAGCACAATCGGAGTATCAGAGCGATTTGCTCCCCGCGTCCAGCAATCACCGTATCGTGTGCGCAACCCTTTCTCTTTCTTCCAATAAAACTTGTGAGAAACGCAACATCCTGTCTCCGTTCTGGTCCCGACACTTTTTTCGACCTGGACTCCCACATGTTTCTTGTTCCCGTCTGTCCCCCGGCTTCGACCTGTTTGGGATCCCGACCGCGTCTACTCTCCTTTCCTAGCTTACGACTCATTTCCGAACCCGACCACGTTTTTGTTATCCTTTCCCGGCACTTTGTCCCAACGTTTTTTCCGTTCCCGACACCGCCACAGAAGTCCCACTTCCGCGTTCATAGCGACCTGCTCCATGCGACCAGCAATCACCGGATGGTGGGTGCAATCCTTTCCTTCCGATAAAACCGAGAAAAACGTCACGCAAGTGGGTCCTGTCTCCGTTCTGGTCCTGACAGTACCTCCTCCAAAGAATTTAATTCAACTCCACATTGACAAAAAATGGTGTATTTGAGTCTTATGTGTCCTTATCAGAGTTGTAGAAGTCGGGATATGTAGTATGTGATTCTGCAGTCGTCCCACAACGACTTCCAGTTCACCTTGAAGGGTTTCGTGTTAAATTCTGACCAGAGAAAAACGTCATTTTTGGACTTCATGTGTCAAGAATGAGCCTCGACGGGATTTGGCTTGTGAGCTACTGCTCCATTTAAGGTCAACATTTCGATGTATTGCTCTTAAAAGTGCCACGACCGGAATAACTCGCATTCTTGATTTGAAACAGAAGATAACATTTTTCCCTTTTATATTTTGATGCGAATGAGAATCAATGTAACCCCGCTGAATATGCAGTTTTTATATCTTTTCGTTTTTACATACAGTGAAAATAATAAGTATTGGAACACCCTGCTATTTTGCTATTTCTGTCATGAACAGAACTGGATCAGGACCCAAACGCGTGACGTTCTCACACAAGCCTTTCATTTGACGTTAGGCTGCAGTTTGGCGCGAAACGATAGGAAGCCAGAGGCCGACGAGATCGATACCAATTGCCCGAGCGGATATCTGACAGATGGGGTCGATACCGGACAGGACTGAAATGACAGGATTGATAATGAAACAGATTATCGAAATTAAACAGGACAACTAGACGGGAATAAAAACTAGAGAGAATAATAAACAGGAAAAAACTCGACGGGAACGAAACTGGAAATCGATATTAAACAGGACAAAAATAAACCGGAACAATACCGGTCAGGAAATAACAAGAGGTAAAACAAAAGAGTCAAAACCCACGTTTTGCAGGGCAGAGGTTTGTTGACAGACTGACAAAGGAAGAGTGAGAGCACTCAGCTTAAATAGACGGAAAGCCAATCTGTCAATCAGCCTCAGCTGGCGCCACACGGGCGGAGCCAATTGGGCAACCGTGACAATTTCTCCCTTTTGGAAATCATTTAGGGGTCTGAAATTTTCATCGTAGGTGCATGTCCACTGTGAGAGAGATAAACTAAAAAGAAAAATGCAGAAATCACAACGCATGTTTTCTTAACAATTTATTTGTGTTGCAAAAACAGAACAGGCGGAAGTCAGGGTCCAAAAATGCTTGCTTTGTAACAACAGAGGTTCGCTGACGAACTGACAACCGGAGAGTGAACGGACTGGGTTTGAAAAGGGACAGGGAACCAATCAGGTAGCGCCAAATGAGCAGGCACAGGTGAAGTTGATCAATAATCATGACAGGTATCATTTATTTTTGCATTTTTTATGAGTAATATTATGGTTAATTTTTCTTTTGAGGGTTGAAACTACTGTATTATTTTGTCTTGTTTTTTTTCTCGCCTATATTTTTGTCTCCCTTCTTTGCTCTAGGCTGCCTTCTATTTGTCTTTTTTATTGACTTGTTTGTTGGACTTTTTATATTTATTTCTCCTTTTTTTTCAACTTTTTGGTTCAGCCGTTCAAAAACGGGGTGGTAAATGGAGACAGACGGGAGCAAAAAACGGGACAGGTGGGAGTCAGGGTCGGAAAAGGCTTGCCTTGCATAGACTGAGGTGATTCACGTCAGTAATCGTGACAATATAATGATGTCATAATATCGTCAATACACAAATGCAAGTCTTGGCCTCCGGACATTTGGCATAGCATCAAGTAGAAGTCCCACAAAAACTCCAGGAGGATTTCCCTAGCCTCTGTTTGGATTATTTTTTTTGCCCACATCTGCACAAGCGCCCGGTGTGATTGACGGCTTTTATGAGGGCAACTATGTCCGAATGAGATTTTGAGCGCTTAGACGAATAAGGCGGATAAGGAAAGTTTCTTTAGCCGCACGCTAAGCCCTTCCTGCCTTCTAACAACAAACCTCTGGCTATTGTCGGTGTGAGCCGGACCCTCAAATGCCTGCCCTTGTTTTTACTCTTCCTGTGCAGGATAAAAACAACAACAACAAAAGCAAAAATGTCCATCCATCCATTATCTGCACCGCTTATCCCCAGTAGGGTCACGGGGGTGCTGGAGCCCATCCCAGCTGTCATGTCCAGCATGTTCGCCGTGGCGACCGGCTGGCCCCGCCCCCTTGGCACCGGCTGTAGCAGATTTTCTAATTTGCGTGTGTGCTTCTTAAGGGCGGGTTTTGGGGATTGCCGGTTGCGGGTTCATTGCATTACTTTGCATTATTCTGTTCTGTTTGACTTGAGGAAACCTGTACTTGACCGTTCTGAGTAAAAGCCTGTTTTGTGAGTATTCCTACTCGGAGTTCCTGTTTGCCTGTAAGCCTGTTTTTGTTTTTGTCCCTGAGTGTCGGACGACTTTTATTTCCTTAATAAAAGTAACTGATTGTTAACGCGAATGAGTCCACCCTTCCTGCCTCCTGCCTCCGATCTGGTCCGGTCCCGTGACATCTTCGGGCAGTGGCTAGAGGACACCCTGAACTACTTGCCAGACAGTCGTGGGGCAAAGCAAAAACATGAATAACTTAAAATTCCACAAGAAGAAAGCCTGAAAAAGGAAAGATGGGATCAAAAGAAGAAAAGACCAAAAAAAGAAGTAAGGAACCTGTAGAAGAAGAGCAGAAATAAGCTCAAGCGTTATTAATAACATAGCACAGATTGCACAAAAAATAAATGAATAAAGGAAATGAGCTTAGCATTTAGCAATTCAAGTAAAGCAAAATTTCCCCAAAATAAAGAAAAAAACTTGTTTTCACATTCCAAAAGCAGAGATATAGACAATAAAACTGAGAGACCAAATAATCCAGTAGTTTCCACCCTCAAAAACGTAAAAACAAATGAACCATAATGTTACTAAAAATAAATGCAAAAATAAATGATACCTGTCACGATTACTGATTAACTTCACCTGTGCCTGCTCGTTTGGCGCCAACTGCTGCGGGTTCTGATTGGTTCCCTGTCACTATTTCAACCCAGTCCTGTCCCCTGTTGTCGGTCTGTCTGCAAACCTCAGTGTATACAAGGCAAGCCTTTTTTGACCCTGACTCCCACCTATCCTGTTTTGCTCTGGCTACCGACCTGTTTTGATCGCAACCCTGTCTGCTCCCCCTGTCCAGACTTACGACCTGTTTTGATCCCGACCACGTCTGCTCTCCCGTCCCGGCTTACGAACCATTTTTGTTCCCGACTACGACGACTCTCCCGTCCTGGCTCACGACTCGTTTCCCATCCTGACCACGCCTTGCTCTCCCTGTTATTTTTTTCTTCCCTGACACCGCCATGGCTCGCTACATAAAATCCACTTCCGCGTTCAGATCACGATCCGAGTACGAGAGCGACTTGCTTCTTGCGTCCAGCGAACACCGGATCGTGGGCGTAGCCTTTCCTCTTTCTGTCAATAAAACTTGTAGTAAACGTTACACCATTGGGTCCTGTTTCTGTTCTGGTTTTGACAAATTGGTAAAAATACGAAATTGCATCCAAAAGAGCAAAAAAAAACCTCGATTTAAGCTGCAAAAATCAAATATCAAACAAAACGCGGGAGCAGAAAAAATATTTGTTTCAACTGGCAAAAACAAAAAAGCGAACAAATAAAATAAATAGGAATAATAATAATAATGATAATAATAAGCTAAGAAAAGAAACAAAAACAGTGAACAACTGTTTGGCCGAAACAAAGCCCCAAAACAAACTCCCCCCTCTCTTTCCCGGCCGGTTCCGACCCGGTCGCCCTCTGACCCCGACGCCGAAGGCACTGATTGAGACCGTACGGAGTGGAGGCGGCCTCGGCAGCTGCACGCCCGCAAAGACAAACTGTCCTTTGTCCGCTGTCCCGCTCCGACCCGCGAGAAGGAAAGGGCTCACCTTCCGACCTTGAGCGCGGCCGAATTAATCTGCCTTCTTTTCACGCTCCGTGCAGACGGGAGACCGCTAGGAAATGAACACGCCGCGACGCTAAGTCCCGTTTTGATTTCGAGTCGCTCGGAACGACGAGAAAGATTTCGCACGTTGAAAGCCGAGATTAACTCTCAGCAAGAGTTTCCCGTTTGCTCGCTTTAATAAAAAAAACTCGGATTATTCCCGCCGAAGGGCATCAGAAACAGTCACCCTGGATTGGCGCACTGTGATGGTGGCGGTCCCCCTTTTCAAGAAGGGGGACTGGAGAGTAACAGGATACATGAAATCAGGGTACCCAAAAAATGTCATTGTATTTTTTTGCAGTTACAAAAGAAATGGCGGGATCAAATTACAGGTTTGCAAAATTTAATATTGTGACTTTTTGCCACATTTCAGATTTCAAACATCAAGATATAAAACTGGAATTTCTTGTGAAGCATCAACAATAAGCGGGACACAATCGTGAAGTGGAACACACTTTATTTGATATTTTCAACTTTTTTAACAAATAAAAAACAAAAAAGTGGGTGTGTAAAATGATTCAGCCCCTTTACTTTCAGTGCAGCAAACTCTGTCCAGAACTTCGGGAAAGATCTCTGAATGATTCAGCGTTGATCTAAATGACGATGCTAAATGGAATCCACCCGTGTGTCATCAAGTCTCTGTATAAATGCACCTGCGCTGTGATCGTCTCAGAGATCTGTTTAAAGCGCAGAGAGCATCGTGACGAACGAGGAACACACCAGGCAGGTCCGAGATACTGTTGCTGTTGTAGTTTAAAGCTGGATTTGGAGACAAAAGGATTTCACAAGCGTTAAACATTCCAAGGAGCACTTTGCAAGCAATAGTATTGATATGGAAGGAGTAACAGACCACTGCAAATCGACCAGGATCGGGCTGTCCCCCTAAACCGCAGGTGTTAAACAGGCGGCTCGCTAAGGGATTGAATCTGGGCCGTGAGACAACACTCAGAGAAGCGCAAGAGAAAAACGAGCTGCAGGTTGAATTATGTCCACTTGATGTTGCCAAAGCCAGGTGCCTCCAACAAAGACACTGGACTTGTATTTATTTCTCTCTCTCTTTCTTTTCCACCCCTTTTCTCGCACTTTCTGTCTCTGTCTCTTTCACTCTCTGTGTCTCTCTTTTTATCTACCTTTGTTGCTCTTTGTCTCTTTCTCTGTGTCTTTTTAACCTCTTTTGGTCTAACTTGCTTTTTTCCTTTTCTCACTTTTCTCCTTCTCTCTTCCTACCCTTGGCGCTTTCATTTCTCTTTTCTCTCCTTCTGTCTTTCTATTTCTCTTTGGATTTCTTTCTTCCTCCCCCTTTCTTTTCCCCTCTCTCACGACTTCTCTTTTTATCTCTTGTTTCTTATGCTCTCTGCCTCTCTTATTTCTTTCTCTCTCTTTTTCTTTCTCTTGAATCTACTAGTCCAGCCCCCGACAGAATACTTGTTCTATGGTATGGCCCCCGAGTTCAAATGAGTTGGATACCCCTGCCCTAAACCTTCAGCTCATACAAGGAGAAAAGTGATCCGAGATGCAGCCAGGAGGGCCATGATGATTTTGACACACTGTCACTTGAAATTTCCATTCTTCCATTCCGCCCCAATTGTGAGGCGGAGAAATCCGCCATCACCCCCACTTGGCTTTTCAGCCGTGCAGTCTATCTCCGTGTAACCTGAAGAGGATTGTGCTCTCACGCAGATAAAGCCGGACTACACGCCCACGCGCTACAAACGCTGAATCGGATGATTTCCAAAGTAAAAGCTTTTTGTTCCGTTAGAACGCGTTCCGTCTTGTCCCCTTTCATGTTTTGTTCAGTTACAGCGCGTGAGCGCGACCGCGCTATTTTTCACGATGTCGTCGTCACGGCACTTTCGTCGTCGTTCCGGCCACGTGCGGGAATGTTTCCCGTGCCGTCTAACTTTCAAGTTTTGTTCTGCGAACGTTGGTATCGAAACATTGTGCTCCAACATTTTCTGGGTTGAGCGTTTCCATGTTTTGTTCACTTATAGCTATGGATTGCGCCTGCATTTTATTTAAAGGTCTCTTCGTCAGGACATTCCTGTTATTGTTCTGCCCACGTGTGGGAATGTTTGTCTCAGCTATTTTTCATGTTTTGTTCTGTTAGATTTTTTGGGTGTTGCAATGTGTAGGTGCTCTATCCACATATGAATAAGTTATTTTACTTTCATGTTTTGTTCAATGTGAACTCATTTGTGGTCCAACATTTTCTGGGTTGAGCGTTTCCATGTTTTGTTCAGTTATAGCTAGTGACTGCGCCTGCATATGATTTAAAGGTCTCTTCATCAGGGGATTCTCGTTATTGTTCTGGGCACGTGTGGGAATGTTTCTTGTGTCAGCTAACTTTCATGTTTTGGTCTGTTAGAGTGGGTTGGGGTTGCTTTATGTAGGTGCTCTATCCAAATATGTTTGTTTACTTTCATGTTTTGTTCAATGTGAACTCATTTGTGCTCCAACATTTTTGGGCTTGAGCGTTTCCATGTTTTGTTCAGTTATAGCTAGCTAGTGTCCCTGCATAATATTTTCAGGGCACTCTCGTTGTTCTGCCCACGTGTGGGAATGTTTTTGTGTTAACTCTCTTGTTCTGTTCTGTTAGAGTTGGTAGATGCTGGAACATTATGTAGATATTTTATCCATGTATGCGTGAGTTATTTTCCTTTCCTGTTTTGTTCAGTGCAAATAAGTTGGGTTCCTACATATCCTGAGGTGTCTCACTTTCATTTTATGTTCAGTATGAGCCAGTTAGTGTGCCTTATATTTTTTTCATGGTCTCTTCGTCAAGGCACTCTCGTTGTTGTTCTGCCCACGTGTTGGAATGTTTCTTGTGTCCTCTATCTTTCATGTTTTGTTCTGTGAACGCTGGTATTGAATCATTGTGCAGGTGTTCTATTCACGTAATTTTTTTTCTTTCGTGTTTTGTTGAGCGCCAACCAGTTTGTGTTCAAACATATTCTGCGTTGTCTCCTTTTATTTTATGTTCAGTTAGAGCCAGTTAGTGTGCCTTTTTATGTACAGTAGTTCGGGGTCTCGTCATCATGGCACTCTAGTTGTTGTTCAGCCCGAGGTGTGAGAATGTTCTTTGGTTTGTCTACATTTCATGTTTTGTTCAGTTAGAGGGTGGTTGGTGTTGGAACCCAACGTACTTGTTCTATCTATGTCTGAGTAAATTCCTTGCGTCCTTTCCTTTCGTATTTTGTTCAGTTAGATCCAATTATTTTTCAACCATATGCTGCATCTTCTGGCTTTCGTGTTTTGCTCATTTAGATAGAATTCATCATTATGGAGAAGAGTTGTGTAGTCAAGAGTGTGTTGGAGTCATGTTGATATCCTTGAATTCTGAAGATCCTGGTAATCTTTGTTGTTCTTTTTTTGTACTGGATCTGATAGCGATACCTTTTCTGTCAATCATTTTTCTAAAATCCTGATTAAAAAATGATTTTATTCTAATTTGTAATTTTCTTCCTTTCTCCCCCTTCCCCTCTTTTGTTTACATTTCTTCGTCCACCGGTGATGATATCGTCTGTTTTGGCCCCCTTCCATCATCACAGGTATGTTCTTTTATTGTTACAGTGTCAAACCAATCTTTCCAACTAGAGCTACATTTGCTAGCGTTAGCAGCACTTATTAAGGGTCTGGCACTTGGTTAGTTGCTAATGCTAACGACTGTAGCAACGTTGGCTCCATTCGGATTAGCGCAATTAGCAAGTGGACTGTAGCAGAGCTAGCTGCGTTGGCATTAGCGCCACTCATGCGTCAGCCCTCGCTTTTGGAGAGCTATGCTAGTGCTGATGCTAGCATGAATAGTCTGCTTTATTATGTGCCCGCAACAATTTACAGCCCTTGTACTTGTACCTCATGGCGAACGCTAATGACTGTTAGCATTAGCGGCACTCGTGCTTCAGCACTCTATGGCCCTCGCTTTTGGAGAGCTATACTAGTGCTAATGCTAACATGAATTATGCTTTATTATGAGCCCGCAACAATTTACAACCCTCGTATTTGTACCTCACGGCTAACGCTAATGACTGTTAGCATTAGCGGCACTCGTGCTTCAGCACTCTATGGCCCTCGCTTTTGGAGAGCTATACTAGTGCTAATGCTAACACGAATTATGCTTTATTATGAGCCCGCAACAATTTACAGCCCTCGTACTTGTACCTCATGGCTAATGACTGTTAGCATTAGCGGCACATTAGCCCGCAAGGATTTACGACATGACAACGTCGATAACGTGCCAGTAAACGGAATTAATCACCGTCCCGTTTTTTTTTTTTTTTTTGTTGGATTGCATCTCCGTCCCATGTGGAAGCGTTTTGTGCGGCTGAGAAACGATTTCACTTTTTGGCTTGATAGTTTTTTTTTCAGTGCGTGTACGCTTTCTATTTTCTGCTCCAGTTGTCGTTGCGCAAAAGGAAATACTTGTCTTGATTTGATTCATTAAAAGGACGGGAGTGCTACCTAGGGTGCTTTTCTGTCCCGGATTAGATGCGCTATGCCACGGGATTCGGGAGTTTGTTTTGGATACCCGCTCAAAAATGTTCTCGCGAATCCGAATCGCCGATTTTCAGAATAAGACGCTCGTGTTTGTTTTCGCGGAGGCTTCTGAAGTTTTTAAGCCTTGTCGTCAATGTTCCCTGTCATTTTCCTTCCGGGTCTGAGCGTTCAAACAAAGTGGGTGAGCAACGCTTGAAACAACAGTGAGCAACGGCAAACCCAAGTGTGGCAACTAAATCATGATCAAACATGTCCAAAACTTGACATCACGTTACATTTTACTGAGTTTCCGGCAATGCAAAAAATTCACTTTTGTTTTGTTTTTACAATTCTTTCACAAGATTTCCATTTCTTTTTTTTTCCTGGTATCTTTTGTGGCATAATATCAACATTTTTGGGGGCTTTTTGAGTCAGTTGCACAATACACAACTGTATTTAATCACATTTTTTGAGTGGAAGTACAATGTTGGCAACAAGATCGACTTGGCATAATTGGAAATCCTTTGAGTGCAACACAAACTTTTTCTTCTTTTCCCCTGTTTTTTAACTGCTTTAAAAAAAATCTCATTGAGTTTATTTTTTCCTAGCTGTTACTTTTTTCTTTTTCTTCTCTATTACCTTTTTTTCCTTTGTTTCTTTCTTTTCTTTTTTCCTTCTTTTTTTTCTTCCTTTGTTTTTTTTTTTCTCAGCTTTTCACTACTTTTTCATTTTGGTATTTTTTTCTTTTTTGTTCTATTCCCCCCTTCCTTGAAGTCATTTTGTGCATAATTTTACATAATATTTTTTCATATCTTGATGAAAAAAGCAAAAACCACCTGAAGAGCCATTTAGGACCCGAAAGAGCCGGTTCCTTTTAGTGAGCCGAGCCGAAGAAGACGGTTCTCGAAAAACTCTACAGACTTTACTTAACTTTGTTCTACTTTGACCTTGACTTCAAAATACTGCATTTAGAACACAGCGTCGTGGGAACCCTTGTATTTTTACATTCATGCACTGTAACTTTGACTTAATTGTTTTCTTAACTAGCAATTTGGAGCCCTGATTTTTGTGAGCCGGCTAGATTTTCTTGTGCGAGGAATTATATTTTATGAATTAACCTGGTACTAACACACTAACATAGTAATAACATTATCAGTTGTTATTTTAGATATTCTTGCTCCGGTCTCCAGTATCCGATATCGATCCAGTCTGTCCCGTCCTGTCCAGTGTCTTGCTCCAGTATCCAGTATCTGCTATCAATTCTGTCCGTCCTATCCTGTCCGGTATCTTGCTCGTGTATCCGGTATCGATCCAGTCTGTCCCATCCTGTCCGGTATCTTGCTCCAGTATCCAGTATCGATCCTGTATGTCTTGTTCTGTCCAGTATCCTCCTCGTGTAACCAGTATTGATCTCGTCTGTCCCGTCCGGTATCTTGCTGTTGTATTTGGTATCGATCCCGTCTGTCCCGTCCTGTCCGGTATCTTGCTAGTTTTCTGTTTGAACAAATATGACTTTATTTTTTAGCGTACACGGAGAAACTGCTATTTTTTGTGAAACAGACGCTAATGCAATAACAACAATGCTTGTTTTCAGTGTGTAATAAAACAACGCACATTTTAGCTGTCCAAAAATGGATGCTAGTTTTCTTCGGTATGTAGCATGCGCAAAGAAGAAGATGCTAGTGTTGTGTGTGAAAGAACATGACTTTATTCTTGGAGAATATGCTATTTTTGGGTGAAACTGACGCTAACGCAAAAATAAAAATGCTTGTTTTCAGTGTGTAAAAAAAAAAAAAAAAAACGCACATCTTAGCAGTAGCAAATTTGATGCTAGTTTTCTTTGCTACGTAGCACAAAAAAGGAGAAGACGCTAGTTTACTGTGTAGAAGAAGAATACGCCATTTTTCAGCATACATGAAGAAAATAATGCTAGGTTTCTCCGCTACGTAGCATGGCACATTAAAAAATGGTATTTATCAATTATTTCCATATTCTTTTTCTCGATTTTCGACGGAACTAGAGGATGCAGGTTTTCAGCACAGACGAAGAAGTCTGTTGCTAACAGCTCCGTCAGATCATCTTATTAAACGATTTTACGAGACCCGAGATTGTTTTTCAAACGGGTACCGAATTCCGAGCTGCGATGAGGTAACGTTGGATCGGCAGGTTTTTTTTTATTATCTATGGAGTTTTTAATGCTTCCGCTACATAAAATGATATCGATTTACAGTCTCTGCTTTCCATTATTTTCTCGGGTGCCATTTTAACGGGGTGAAAATCGGTGAAAACCTAATCGGCGAAACCGATGTAGCGCTTCTGGCTATGACTGATGTTTTATTTGGAACCATGTATGAAGTTAAAAACCTTCTCATACTTTTTTTTTCTCTTTTTTTAGCACTTTTTTATACAATCACTACTTTTTGGATCATTTCTATACTCTTTGTACTTTTCAGCACTTTTTCATACTTTTTAGCACTTGTTGGGTACCTTTTCATACTTGTCAGTACATTTTAGTACCTTTTCAGTATTATTTTCCTAATTTTTATACTTTTATACACTTTTTAAACTTTTCAGTATTTTGCATACTTTTACGTACATTTTCATACTCTATTACTTTTTCATACTTGTCAGTCATTCTGAATACTTTTCACTACTTTTGTACTTTTAATTACCTCTTCATACATTTAGTAATTTTTCAGTGTTTTTTACTACCTTTTGCGAGTTTTCTGTTCTTTTCGGTTCTTTATCATAATTTTCAGTATTTTTTGGTAGTTTTTGCTACTTTTCAATATCATTTTTCAATACTTTTCCATACTTTTTGGTCGGTTTAATACTTTTAGTTGTTTTTCAATCATAAATGTCAGTACTTTTTGTACATCAGTACTTTTTGATACTTCTGTTTCTAATATCTTCATTATTCCCACCAAGTTTTTTAACCGCTTTTGCGCGCATTTTCTCGAAATGAGGCATTTGTGGATCTATTTTGAAAGGTTTTCATGAAATACAAGGAACGCTTCCTGAAAGTCAAAAATGCTCCCGTCATTTGAGGCACCCGAGTAGCTCTAAATCAACGTGTGAAATCAGGTTTAAAGCGATGACATTTGCCCCGCTCCAAAAGGCGAGTAGTTAGCGCGTAACGGTACGTGTTTACGTAGCGCCGGCGTCGAAAAAAACATCCGAAGGTGCAATTAACCTCCTTGACTTCACGCTGATGTGCCCGCGCAGATGTTTGTGTCCAGATGTTTTCTTTCTTGCAGGAAAACACAAAATACCCTTCCATTGTTTTGGCTCTGCAAATACAACGTCGTTATTTGGTCCAATAGATGAAAAAAAAAAACATAATTAGTCATTAAATATGACGCACTATAATATTCAATCAGACGACATTACTTGTTAGGAATATTGCTCGTGTCTCCTCTTTCCCTCTTGTATAATTGGCACAAGGCACCTGAAAACTTGGGCATATTCAGTCTCATAGATCTTAGAAAGATTCAAAGTATTTATGTTCCTTGTTAGAATATTTTGACTTTCTATAAAAGTATCAGCAGCACAACTTGGTCGTGTTTCCTCTCTACCTCTCCTCAATGTGCACAGGGCACCGAAAAACTTGAGCATAGTCACATAATTCTTAGAAGGATTCAAAGTATTTATGTTCCTTGTTAGAATATTTTGACTTTCTAAAGAAGTATCAGCAGCACAATTTGGTCGTGTTTCCTCATGACCTCTTCATAATGTGCACAGGGCACGAGAAAACTTGAGCATCATTGGTCACATCGTTTTTAGAAGGATTCAAAGTATCTATGTTCCTTGTTGGAATATTTCAAATTTCATGAGAAGTGTCAGCAGCACAACTTGGTCGTGTTTCCTCTCAACCTCAACAAACGTCTACAAAAAAATGATGGGGCATGTACCAGATAGAGGAGGAAGACCAGGGGAAATGGAGGCACCTATGCCTACCTGGACAGAGAGAAGATCGGGACATGGTGGTGGTCACAAGCAGTGGCATAAAAATCCAAATAAAAAGAGAAAGGGGAAAAGGGATTGAGACTTGCGCTATATTGATTTTTCTTTTCCAGAGGGAATAAAAATAATCATTGGAATCAGTATTTAAGGTTAATTTTGAGTTAGATTGTACATAATGTGCTATATTTTCATTTGTTCAAACTGAAATTGGTGACATATGGTACTTGTTTACGATCTTAAAGGTGTATTATTTTGTATGTATTTCATTTTTACATTTGCAGTTATTAAAGTTAATTCATTGTTTGCACTTGTCTCCCATGTATTGTGTCACTATTTGATGTTTACAAAATCATTGTTATAAAAAAATATCAAAGTGATGAAACTGACCTTGTATTTTGGGGCGGCAGTAGCTCAGGAGGTAGAGCGATCGTTTTAGGATTAAGGGATCCCAGTTCCAATCCCGGCTCGTCCGTGTTACATGTCGAAGTGTCCTTGGGTAAGACATTGAACCCCCAATAAGCAGGTTAGCGCCTTACATGGCTGCACAGATCACGGCCGCTATTGGGAAATGTGAAGCACACTGTAAAGCGCTTTGGGAAGTCATTGACTTGAAAAGCGCTAGAGAAATGCAGATCATTTCATTTCATTTCCTAATGTGCACGGGGCACCGGAAAACTTGAGCATAATTAGTTGCATAGTTCTTAGAAAGATTTGAAGTATTTATGTTCCTCGTTAGAATATTATGACTTTTTATAGAATTAGTAGCACACCTTACTCATGTCACCAATCCACCGCTCCATTCATGTTTTTAAATACATTATAATTTGTATTTTTATCAAATTAATAGCACACCTTGGTTGTGTCTTCTCTCCTTCTGATTTATGTTCCTCATCAGAATATATCTTCATTTTCTCTAAAATTACTTGCACAACTTGGTTGTGTCTCGCCCCTACCTCTTCATGTATGTTCCTCATTAGAATATATTTTGATTTTCTATCGAACAAGTAGCTCAACTTGGTTGTACCCCCTCTCTACTTATTCATTTATGTTCCACAGTAGAATATATTTGGATTCTCTATAGAAATAATAGCATAACTTGATCGTGTCTCCTCTCTACTTCCTGATTTATGTTCCTTATCATAATATATCTTTGTTTTCTCTCAAATTAATAGCACAACTTGGTCTTGTCTCCCACCTCTACTTGTATGTTCCTCTTTAGCATATATTTTGATTTTCTATAGAACTAGTAACACAAATTGGTTGCACCCCCTCTCTACCTCTTCATTTATATTCCACAGTAGAATATATTTGGATTCTTTATAGAATTAATAGCACAACTTGGTCGTTTCTCCGACCCTACCTTGTCATGTATGTTCCTCATTAGAATATATTTGATTTTCTGTAAAAGTAGTATCACAACTTGGTTGCACCCCCTCTCTACCTCTTCAGTTATGCTCCACAGTAGAATATATTTGTATTCTCTACAGAATTAATCGCACAACTTGGTCGTGTCTCCCCTCTACCTCCTCATAATGCGGGCAAGGCACTGGAGCACTAGTCCTTGCGATTGTACCGGCTTGTGAACTTTATCGAGCACATCGAGTTATGTTTTGTTTATAAAACGTTTTTTTTTCTTTTTTTTTCTGTCGCAATTCTACGTACGTGATCCGATTAAGATTGGCAGCTCGTTGATTAAGACTGGCAGCAGCCCGACCGAGCGGGCGAACGAGTGCCTTTAATCCCGTTACTTTTCGGTACTAGACGTACACAAAGTGTATGTGTACACACAATTTAGCAGCTGTATATTTCTTTTTCTCTATTATAACTACTAATGAGTTAAGGACATATTATTCTTAGACACGCGGGCCATTCAGTATTGTATGATGTTCGGACGTGGCGTATTTTGACGTCTTTTTCCACAAAGAAGTCACGCGAGGTGCGCTCGTGTGTGTATGTGTGCCTATTCATATGTAAGCATTTAGTTCCAGCCCCTCCACGGCTTAAGTGCAATACAAAATCCCTTTATTATATTTGATACAAATGGCCAACAAATGTGCCTGTTTTGACAAAAACCCTTTCGAGCGAATGAAAGCCAGCTGCCGCCCGACGCTCGCTTTCGGACTTTGGCGGCGAGCGCTACTCCGCTTGAAAAACCTAGCAAAGAAATCGTTTGTCCGCTATTAGCCGTCCTTAGCGTTCATATGCGAGCCATTAAAGAGGAGAATTTGCTTTGACGTGGTGTGCGGGAGTCGTTTCTCCTTATTTTTCATTTCTACTGGGGGGACAAAAACAACCGGCGGCGGCCAAAAAACACAAAAGGAACGGGACCCGCCAAAATAAAAGCGAGCAGTCCGGAGGCAGAAGAGTGTAAGTAATAGGACCTAAAAAAAAATTACTTTTCATAGTCAAAATAAAAGAATTGATTAAAAAAACCAACAAGAATGTCATGTCAAAATGTAAAGACTGTCAATTTAAAAGGGATTCAAAAATACAGGTTGGCATTGCAACTAATTTGCTCTCATACGTGACCAAATTTGTGTCAGCTATGTAGTTACCGGCGATCCTGGAAGACTGTCAAATATGAAAGTGGTGCAACTATAGAGTTGGTCATCACAACCAATGTACTCTCATATGCGACCGAGTTTGTGCGAGTAAAGGTGTCGTTTTAGACCTCGGCACTGCGACCAATTTACTCTCATATAATACGCGACCGGAGTCTGTGATAACAAAGTGTGAGTGTTTTAGTGGTGCAACAACTATTTAGAGTTACTGCAGATCCTAAACACCATTACATTTGAAAGAGGTGCTACATTAATGTCAGAAGCAGAACAGGAGGAGGACCCAGATGCGTAACGTTTTCACACAAGCTTTATTTTACGGGAATGGGGCAGTCATGCGCGTTAAGACAGACGCCAGTGATTCGGGGATCGCTGGGCGGAAGAAGTAAGACAGAAGTCCGGCGTAGAAAGCAGGAAGCCAGAGGCCGACGAGATCGATACCAGATACACGAGCAGATACTGGACGGACGGGGTCGATATCGGACAGGAAAGCCAGGATCGATACCAGATACTGAAGACTGGAGTCATATATCAGACAGGACGAGACAGATGGGAACGATACCAGATACTGGAGTCTGGCGCAGGATATCGGACAGGTTGAGACATGTGGAATTGATACTGGATACCGGAGACTGTAGCAAGATATCAGACAGGTTAATACAGACGGGATAGATACCAGACACTGGAGACTGGAGTCAGACATCATACAGGACGAGATAGACGGGATCGATACCCGAGACCGGAGTCAAATATCAAACAGGACGGGACAGTCGAGACCGATACCGGACACTGGGGACTGGAGTCAGATATCAAACCGGCTCAGATAGACGGGATCGATACTGGACAGGATACACAAGCAGGATACCGGACAGAGTCAAAACACACGTCTTGCGGGGGCAGAGGTTCGGTGACGGACTGACCAAGGGTGAGTGAGAGCACTGAGCTTAAATAGGAGGGAAGCCGATCAGGCAAGGAGCCGCAGCTGGCGCCGACCGGGCGGGGCCAATTGAGGGCAATGGGCAACCGTGACAATTAAAACTCGGCACCGTGACCAATTTAGTCTCGTATGCGACCAAATTTAGAGTATGTACCGGTACGATTTGTCGAGTGGTGCCACAATTATCTATCCTGAGTTACTGTCAATCTTGACGCCCTCTTAATTTGAAAGGGCTGCAAAAATACGGCCCTGCACTGTGACCACTTTACTCTCATATGCGACCAAATTTAAAGTGTATGCTGGTGAAGTATGAGTGTTTTAGTGGTACTATAATGATAATGATGAATGATCATTTGAACTCATATAGATCGCAGTGTTTGTTCTCTGAAACTGACAAAATAATTGAAAGAAAAATATGAAAATATTCAGGGTTGTATAAACAGCAAAAATAATGTTATGTTTATATTAAATGTGTATGCTTACACAGTATTCAGTTCACATGTCACTTGTCATTTTGCCATCAATAAATGAAGTACACATGTATTGACATAGCGATTGTCAGGACCAGAACGGAGACAGGACCCACTTGCGTAGCGTTTCTCACAAGTTTTATTGGAAGGAAGAGAAAGGGTTGCGCCCACGATCCGGTGATTGCCGGAAGCGGGAAGCGGGTCGCTCTGAACACGAAAGTGGATCTTCTGTTGCGAGCGGTGTCAGGAACGAAAAAAACAGGTCAGTCGCCTGGACAGGAGAGCAAAAACGTGGTCGGTGTCGTAAGCGAGTTGTAAGCCAGGAAAGGAGAGTAGACGTGGTCAGAGACAAAAACAGGTCGAAGCCGGGGGACAGACAGGAGCAAAAAACGGGGCAGGTGGGAGTCAGGGTCAAAAAAGGCTTGCCTAGAGTAAACTGAGGTTCGCAGACGGACTGACAAAAGGGGACAGACAGGAGTGGGTACAAGTAGTGATCGGGAGCCAATCAGAGCGGCGTAGGTAATTCACATGGGTAATCATGACAGATGAGGCATGGATGTGTTATAATTGTGTAATAACATACTTGCGGGTGAGTCCACTCCAAAATGAGTCCACATTTTTTGCCGTCATTGAAGAAAAACGTCGTCGGTAATAAAGCGGACTATGAAATTGGTGATCTCATCGGAGATAACGGCGCTCTATTTTCAGCCCGGGATCTGCGTTTCATAAAATCCTGAAACCATCCAAGGTTTTTTTTTCTTCTTTTTTTTGGGGCGTCACAAAAGATTTCAATATGTCTTCATCTCCTCTCATTTGCTTCTCAATTCCAAACGGGATCGAGTAACCCAAAGGTATATCGATCAAAAAGCTGCCGTTCCCCAAAACTGCCGACACCGAACCCCGAAAAACCCAGAATACTAGAAACGAAGAAAAAACGGCTCCCCCGCTGCTAAGATCGAGTGTACGTCTTTAAACCAATGTGAGAAATATATCTCGGAGTAGATTTTCTCATGCTACTAAAAAAAAAAAAAGATCGGTATCAAAAAAATGTGTGCCCACAAACGGCACACGCGCCGCAGTTTGATCCCCCCGTGTCAGACAACTCCTTTTAAGGGTTTAAGGGTCACTTAGCAGCCGTCTCATGCTGCAGGGTGAAAAGGACACTGGATCCGAAGGCCTGTCGGCTATTGTTAGCTTAAGATCATAGTCTGTGCTGGATAGCGACCCCTGCTGGTTGGAAAAATACTTCATTCGTTCAAAAAGAAGGAGTACTATCTCATATATGTGATTATAGGTTTAGATTTTATTGCCATTAAAGTAAATGTTGCAATGTCCTGTAATTCAAGCATGTGGTACTTTTTCACAGTTTCCTTCTCTAGCCACTCAAGTTAACTTCTTGGCTGCAAAATATGGTTTGCAACTAGCGGTTATAGTTAGCTGCTCTTGCTTTCTCCTTTAGTGTCACTCGCCTTCTACAGCTGGTCATGCAAGTGAATATCATTGAGTCCCGTGAGTCAGGTATCTGGTACTTTTTTTTCCAACTGTTTCCCTCTCCAGCCACTCAAGTTAACTTCTTGGCTTGCTTTCTCCTTTAGTGTCACTCGTCTTTCTTCAGCTGGTCATGCAAGCGAACGTCGCCGAGTCTTGTGATTCAGGCGTGTGCCATTTTTTAAAAGTGTTTCCTTCTCTAGCCATTCATTTTAGCCACTTGGCGGCAGGTTATAGCTTGCAGTTCGCTGTCATTGTTAGCTGCTCTTGCTTTCTCCTTCATTGTCACTCGCCTTCTACAGCTGGTCATGCGAGTGAACATCATTGAGTCCCGTGAGTCAGGTATCTGGTACATTTTTTCAACTGTTTCCTTCTCTAACCACTTGGCTGTAGGCTGTCGCCCGCCTCTAGCAGCTATTGTTATGGTTAGCCGGTCCTGCTTCGTCCTTCAGTTTCACTCGCCTTCCACAGCTAATCATGCAAACAAATGTTGGCGATTTCTGCGATTTTGGCATCTGCCACTTTTTTTCAACTGCTTCCTTCTCTGGCCACTCATGTTAGCCACTTGTCTGCAGGCTAAGGCTCGCTGCTATTGTAATTGTTAGCTGCTCTTGCTGTGTCCTTCAGTGTCACTCACCTTACAGATCTGGTCCTGCAAGCAAATAACTGAGTTCCAAGATTTCAGGTATTTGGTGCCTGTCATCCTCCCCTTTTTTTACGGTTTCCGTCTTTAGTCGCTGAATTCTGTGTGCAGCTAAATTGTACAGCACCCGTGTGGCATTGATCTATTAGCCCTGACTATCGCTGAGACCGGGGGCAGAGAAAGCAAATTTGTGTCATGTGTGGCAGGTCCTTTTTTTAAACTTTTTTTTCCCACCTAAAATGATCAGCACTCATGCGATCGCAATCCACTATCCCCCATTGGCTGTTGTTGAAAGCAGTTGCCGAGAGAGCAAATTTGTGTCATGCATGGGCGTTCTTTTTCCATTCCTCACTTCAAAAATAAAAATCCCCCATGTAGCCGCGATCCACTATCCCCTTTCGACTATTGCTCAGGGTGAGGCCCGAGAAAGCAAATTTCTTGTGTGGGGTGGCTCTTTTTTCTGTTCTTTCAGTCAAAAATGAACAACACCCCTGTGCGGCCACGAAGCGTTATGTCCAATCAGCCATTGCTGAGAGTGGTGTCCGGAATAGCAAATTTGTGTAATTCCTTTTTATTTCCACCTCATATGAACAGCACCTGTGCGACTGAAATCCATTATCCTCAGTTGCTTTTTCAGCGAACGGAGGCAGATGGAGCGTATGTTAGACCCTTAAAAATCCCGTAAATTTCGCCGAACCAAACCAAGACCTACTTAAAGTCAATTGAACCCTGTTCTTGCACTGTTTGAAGAAAATGGACGGTTTTCTCTTTTGAAAGGTAACACACTGAAGTATTATCCCCAAATGAAAAAACCGCCGCGGGTTCTGATTGGCTCCCTGTCAGTATTTGAGGCCAGTCCTGTCAATTCCTGGTTGTCAGTCCGTCTGCGAACCTCAGTGAACACTAGGCAAGCCTTTTTCGACCCATGCCTCCGGCCTGTCCCGTTTTTGCTCACGTTTGTCTCCAGCTACGACCCGTTTTTATCCCGACCACGTCTGCGCTCCCGTCCCGACTTACGACCCGTTTTTGATCCCCGCCACGTTTACTCTCCTGTTCTGGCTTCCGACTCATTTCCGACCCCGTCTTGCTCTCCCAGTCCCGGCTATCGACCTCTTTTTCCGTCTTTGACACAGCCATCGCTCGCTACGGAAGATTCACTTCCGTCTTCGGATCACAAACCGAGTACGAGAGCGACTTGCTTCCCCCGCCCAGCGAATACCGGATCGTGGGCAGAGCCCTTCCTCTTTCTTTCAATAAAACTTTTGATAAACATCACGCAAGTGGGTTCTGTTTCCGTTCTGGTCCTGACAATGTCTAGGCATTTACGAAAGTGGCCATTTTGAGACGACCAGTTCATAGCACTAAGATCTCTGCAACTGTGTATTTTACTTTGGACATTTTGAAAGAGTTGTAAATGTTTGACTTCTCTTCCCGCATCCCTATCACTACTCGCGCGTAATAATGGTTTGTAGAAGTGGATCCTGAGTTGCAGCGACGCACGTCACTTTTTGGCTCCGATTTGATTACACATTGTAAAATTGCGTAAATTCACGTCGGGAGGGGGCGTCCATCGGAAGTGTAGACTCCCATATTGGAAATCACGGTGCAAGTCTTTTTATTTGTAAACATGATTTACGGGGCGAAACAGACTGATTGCAACGAGGAAGCGATTTGTGTGTTTTGGAGTCAATATTTGACACGGTTGGATTCACTGAACGCTCGCGGATGTAACGAGACCGTGTTTGCGGATCATTGAATCTTGAGCTGACTGGAAGGCGAGGTTTTTGGTTGGCTATGCCGGCTTTATAGTTTTCCTGTTTCTGACTGATCTTTCTGGGATGAGTAGATTTTGAAATGGTCATCATATCTCGAATCCCAAGAGTTAAAGCTTTCCAATGATATGTAGCATGATCTAAGTCTTTATTTTCTTCATGTTGAGGTTTTTGTGTTTTTCCTTGCCCTTATGTAGCTTTTAGATCAGGGGATGCTGTCATAATAGTCTGTAGGGGGTTACCTTGTGGATTTTCAAATTGCTGGGGTTCTGGTTCCCGTTACCCGTGATAAAACAGAGATTACAGTATATATGTATGTTTTTAGCGGGCGGCTGAGTGGTTAGCACCTGCAAAAATGGGACAGGCGGGAGTCAGAGTCAAAATGATAGTTGGGATGGGCTCCAGCACCCCCGTGACCCTACTGAAGATAAGCGGTGCAGATAACGGATAGATGGATGGATGTTTTCTAGGTTGCATAGCTCTTGAATCCCCTGCTGTTTGGTTTGTTCCTTGTTTATCATTCTCAGGCTTTGGGTAGAAGTTTCAAAAGCAGGAAAACAAACACAACGATGAAAGACTCCGCTTGCTAGTAAAATGTCACCAGAACGTGGAGAAAGCGTCTCGGGAACCCCGTGGAGCAAAAATGTGGTGACTTGATTGATTCCACGGAGGACTTTTGAAATCTTTTTGTTGACGTTTTCCTCGCTTCTCCCCGTTTCGTTCGCGAGAACGTCTGCGGGACAGCTGGAGCCTTTTTTCGTTTATTTTCCTGTTTATCCTGGAGCTGCTACGTCAGACTCGTGGAGGGGAAGGGCGCGCACAGTTTCGCAACGCTGCTCCATGACATACAGTTGACCTCGGGATACAGCCTTACTGTGATCCCTGGTGGGGATTGAAAGGTGAAATGGCCTTATAGCGGGGACAAATGACATTTTATCTACCTTCGGTGAGATGTGACTTGAGCTGGTAGACTGGAGTAGCAAGTGGATGCAGAAGACAATTCAAACTTCCACTTGGGATGATTCTTATGGCCTGAGAATACTTTGTTTAAATGGTGATCGTGTTTTTACTTCTCCCTTTAGCATCACTGCAAGTCTCAGGACCCATGCTCGACTCATTTGTCGTATGAGATTTTGAACTCAATGAAGAGGGAGAAAGGCATTTTGGGAGATAGCTCAACCAATAGCATATCAGGGGCGGCAGTGGCTCAGGAGGTAGAGCGCTCGTCTTGGGATCAAGAGATCGCAGTTCGAATCCCGGCTCCTCCGTGTTACATGTCGAAGTGTCCTTGGGTAAGACACTGAACCCCTAATACTCCCAATAAGCAGGTTAGTGCCTTACATGGCTGCACGGCCGCTATTGGGAAATGTGAAGCACACTGTAAAGCGCTTTGGGAAGTCTTGACTTGAAAAGCGCTAGAGAAATGCAGATCATTTCATTTCATCAGCATCTTCCTGAAGCCGTGACGTTGGCCAATGGCAGACAGGCATCTTAGAGACGTGACACGCGAGCCCAGCAAAGTTTGAATTTAATCCATTTGGTATAGTGTTGTATAGTGGGGTAAACGCTGTAAAGAGGGGGATCTTTAGTGCAAACATTGTAAGGCGGGATCGCCATACCCCGAAGGTTTACTACTATATGATGATCATTTGAATTGATACAGGGATTACAATGTTTTGTTTTCGTTTTTAGATACCTGTTTAGTTACATTTTGGAGGGCACTCAAAATAATTTCTTGTTGTTGTCGTATAGTGGGGAAAATTGTCACGGCCAGAACAGAATCAGGACCCAAATGCGTAGCGTTACCCTCAAGTTTATTGATGGCGGTGTCAAAGACGGAAAAAACAGGTCGATCGCCGGGACAGGAGAGCAAAAACGTGGTCGGGATCAAAACGAGTCGTAAGCCGGGACGGGAGAGCAAAATGTGGTCGGGGTCAAAAAACAGGTTGTAGCTGGAGACAAACGGGGAGATCAGGAACTGACGGGTGGAAAAACGGGTGCCAAAAGCGGGACCGACTGGAGTCAGAGTCAAAGTGCTTGCCTTGTAGAAACAGAGTTTCGTTGACGGACTGAAAATGCTGTAAAGTGGAGCCAAACAAACATCTTATTCCACACTACGTTGTACCCCAGGGGTTTACTTCTCTAAAATGATGATTTGAACTAATACAGGGATTAAAATGGATGGTTTTCAGTTATCAGATACTTGTTTAAAGTTGAATGTTTTTGGAATGTAAAGTCATATGTTGTTGATGTCGTAAAGTGGGGAAAATGCCGTAAAGAGGAGCCGACATCTTAAGTGAAAACATTGTACCCCGGGGGTTTACAACTCTATAATGATAATTTGAACTAATACAGTGTCATTATTACTGATGTGACTCCGCTGTTCCCGCTTATTTGGCGCCACCCGCTGCCTGTTCTGATTGGCTCCCTGTCACTATTTGAACCCAGTCCTGTCAATCCCCTGTCGTCAGTCCTTCTGCGAACCTCAGTGTATACTAGGCAAGCCTTTTTCAACCCTGACTCCCACCTATCCCGTTTTTGCTCCCGTCTGTCTCCTGCTACAACCTGTTTTGATCCTGACCACGTCTGCTCTCCTGACCCAGCTTACGACCCGTTTCTGACCCCGACCACGTTTTTGCTCACCTGTCCTGTCACCTGTTTTCCATCCTTGACACCGCCATCTACGGAAGATCCACTTTCGCGTTCGGATCGCAATCCAAGTACCAGAGCGACTTGTTTCCCGCGTCCAGTGAACACCGAATCATGGGCGTAGCCCTTCCTCTTTCATTTAATAAACCTTGTGAGAAACGTAACGCAATTGGGTCCTGTTTCCGTTTTGGTCCTGACATACAGGGATTTAAAATAAATCGTTTTCAGTCATCATATACTTTAAAGTTGAATGTTTTTGGGAATGTGAAGTCATATCTTGTTGATGTCGTATAGTGGCGAGAATGCTGTAAAGGGGGGTCGGAGAAACCCCAGGGGTCTACTGTATTTGAAGTCACGCACTTCAGACAAACGTTCCCTCTTATTGATTGTAAAAAATAGAGGAACAGGTCGGAATAGGGACTGAAGACATGACTCCCTATGATCGCGGTCTCCATTCCAGATGTAGCCTAGCTTAGCACCCTGCGCTCCAGGTGAGGTTACCTGCCCCCCCCTGACCTTTAGCTTCCTCCAAGCTAACCTCCGTATCTCCTCCGGCGGCCGCCAGGAAGTCGCGATTGCCCTCCTGTCCGTCTGCGTCTCGAGTTTTGACATTCTTAAATTGGGTTGACTGAATTAGACCTTGGCTTTAGGGGAAGGAAAGAGGAGCATCCTTCCAGGATCTTCAATTCATTGCAGACTTTACGGAAGTTAGCTTAGTATCTGTTTACCTTTTGTTGTTAGCAGTTAGCGGTTTACCCTGGGGATACTGCGCCCATCACTTATGATCTTTTGACTTATCATCATTTTCCCAACTGCACTGCATCCACTACGAATGATTTCGCGTAAAATGATATTCTAACTTTCCAGTTTTCGTTCTATGACGAGTTACGTCTCTAAGATGCCAGTTTGCTATTGGTCAACCTCATAGAATGTTGTTCTACTATTGGTTTATGTTTCTGTCACGGTTGCCATGGCGCCTAATTGGCCCCGCTTGTGTGGCAGATTGGCTTTCCTTCTATTTAAGCTCAGTGTTCTCACTCTTCGTTTGTTGGTCCGTCAACGAACCTCTGCCCCGCAAGACGTAGGTTTTGACTCAGTCCTGTTTCCTGTTGGTATTTCCTGTCTGGTATTGTTCTGTTTAATATCGGTTTCCAGTTTCGTTTCTGTCTAGTTTGTCCTGTTTAATTTTGATATCCTGTTTTGCTATCAATCCTGTCTGTCCCGTCCTGTCCGGTATCGACCCCATCTGTCCGATATCTGCTCGGGCATTTGGTATCGATCTCGTCGGCCTCTGGCTTCCTGTCTTTCCACGCCAGACTGCTGCCTAACGTGCATAACTCCCCATTTCCCGTAAAATAAAAGGCTTGTGCGAGAAATGTCACGCATTTGGGTCCTGATGCGTTTCGGGTTATTTTTTTGGAAAATGCTGATATGCTCTTGGCTAAACTGCTTCCCATGATGCCTTTCTATCGCATCGTCCAGTTGAGAATTTCGTTTGCATTTTTTTTGTACTGGAATTATCCGCTTTGGGTCCCAAGTCTTGATGCTCACATGAGCAAACGAAAACCTGATAACCATGGAAACCAATTTTGATGAGATCTGAAGAAGGCATACAAATCGATACCCTCGCTAAGTTGCATGGCCGTAACCGATCAACGATTGAAATAATTCATAATAATACAAAGGCTAATAAAGCAACAGAGTTGTCAGCTCACAGGGGCCAGGCCAGTGGACTAAAGAGGAAGGGAGAAAGGGGAGAGTCAGAAGGAGGGAAAAAAGAACGACAGAGGTAGAGGATAATACAGAAAAAGAAAGAAATAGAAACAGAGAGAGAGAAAGAAAGACAGGGAGAAAGAAAAAAGTGAGAAACGTGATGAAGAAAGAGAGACAGGGAGTGAGACAAATAGAAAGAAAGAAAGATTGAGAAATGAAAAAGAGAAAGAAAGAAAAAATGAGAGAAAAAGCAAGAGATAAGCAACGAAACAAAGATTAAAAAGAGCACAAGAAAGAGAAAAACAAAGCGACCGAGCAAGACAAAGTGAGTGGCAAAAGACCACAAGAGAGCAAAAAATAGAGATAGACTCTGAACAAGTGGAAAATTTAATTTCAATGTCCTCCCCCTCTGCATCCACCCGCTACTCCACTCGACCAGCTCAATTCACATTTTACTAAAAGTAAATTGTTTTTTATTCCTTTTTAAGTGGATTCATTCATACTGCTATTTAATTTATGCACATTTTTTATACATACAAAGTTCTCCCTTTTATAAGTCTGTTCTTTGAATGTTTTTACCTGGGGTACCTGGGTTTGGGGAAGAATGAGCTATTTCTCATTGGTTTCTATATAGCTATTTCACTTTAGGACCTCCACCTGCACAGATTCATGTCTTGTCAAGTCAAGTCAAGTCAAATTTATTTCTGACGCCCTTAATCACAAAAATGTCTCAAAGGACTGCACAGGATTAGTTACAAAATTACCTGATCTTAAACCAGGTCACCTATGTATTGTTCTCCAGCCAGGCGACTATAATAAGTAAGGAATACCAGAGAAGATCAGTTTTTGAACTTTATGCTGATGTGGAAAACCACAATAATCTGTTCTCAAGACCCCCCCCCCCCCCCCCAAAAAAAAAAAAAAAAAAAACTGGAGATGATTCCTTCACGTACGGCGTGTTTTTATGCGAATGCACATGTTGTCAGCATGAAACCCGAAACGTACGTCTGCAAACTCTGCGGGATGTGTCATGGCGTCTGGAGTTGCGGGCCAAGGACAGAACATGTGTTCTAGACCCCCCCCCCCCTTGGCCCTCCAAAAGTGGAGTCAAAGTGAGGGTCCTTGGGGATTTCTGTTCGTACGAGATGTTTCGCTTGAAGGAGGACTGAGACGAGACCGACAAAAAAAAAGAAACTTAAATGAAGCATAACCGGTTGTGTTTTTAACAGGAAAGTCTTCATTTTTAAGCTCGCGTTCCTGCATTCTGACTCCCGTGACAAAGAATCATGGGAAATGTAGTCTTTGGGAAGTTTTGAACGTACGAGATGTTTCACTTGTAGGAGATCTGAGACGGACAAAAAAAATGGGTTAATTTTAAATGAAGAAGAATCAGTCATTTTCGATCCTGTGCGATCATCCTATTTAAATCTCGTGTTGCGGATGAATTCCGACTTCCCTGCCAAAGAATCATGGGAAATGTAGTCTTTGGGGGTTTTGGTACATAGGAAATGTTCCACTTGCAGGAGATCTATCTGAGACAGACAAAAAAAAGAAACTTAAATTTACGGTTGTGTTTTTATCAGGAAAGTCTTCATTTTTAAGCTTGCGTTCCCGGAATACTTCTGACTTCTGTGCTAAAGAATCATGGGAAATGTAGTCTTTGGTAAGTTTTGTACGTATGAGATGTTCCACTTGCAGGAGATCTGAGGACAGGCAAAGAATGATGGTTAATTTTAAATGAAGAAGAATCAGTCATTTTGGACCCCGTGTGATCATCATCCTTGTTTTAAATCTTGTGTTGCGGACATTTCTCACCTCTTTGCCTAAGAATCATGGGAAATGTAGTCCCCCAGGAATGTTGAAAGAGCCATATTGAAAAACAAAAAACAAAACAATCTGGCAAATATGCCATGGATTTCTCTCAATAAACATGAGGTCTGGTGGATCAAAACATCAAAAACCTGTGCCATTTTATCATAAAGGCCTCAAAGAACGAGTCATTTCTTCATCAAGCCACCAAAATTGTGTTTTGACAACGAGTCATTGTCGCATTGCATAAAAAAATGTACCCCCGCCCAAAAACCGAATCCAAAGACTCATGGGTTATGTTCGCTACTTGTTTCTACTCGTCACTGTCGATATTTTGGCTTCCCTCGCTGCCGTTTGCAACGGACTTGAAAGGCCACGGCGGAGGAAGAATGAAGAAAGATGAAGAACAACAATGTTCCCTCACGCGGCTTGAAATGAGCAAACTCCGCTTCCGATGGATTTGAGTGAATTCAGCTGCTCGCTTAATCGAGTTAAGCTGAGATTTGGATGAAATCGTTACAAGCTTCTTCCTTTTCTTCATGACGGCTAGCGTTCACTTCCATCAAACATAAACTATTCAGATTCACTGCAGCCAAACCGGAGTACATAGATCAGTGGGAGGGTCAACGACGGCCAAACGAAAATGGTCAAAATATAATCACAATTTGTCTGCGTTTGTGTGTCTAAAACAAAAATACTACTGCGGAAATACTAAAAAAGTACTACACGATGACTCAAATACGAAATATCAAATTTAGTGCTTAAAAATAGGGACCTAATACATCATTTTCTTTCAATCTAAAAGGAAGGAAAAACTACTGAAATACTACTACAGTAATACTAGAATACAAAATACTATAACAGAAATATTACAAGAGAAATACTACAAGAATACAACTACAATAATATTACAAAAAATACGAAAAAACAATAAAAATACTATTATAAGACCACTACAAAAATAAAACTACAGTGATTTTACAAAAAACTCTGCAGATATACTACAGCAATATTACTTAAATACTGCTGATATACTACAAAAAATCTACTATTGAAATACTAGAACGATACTACAGGAATACTTCAAAATACCTCTCCAGAAATACTACAAAAATAAAACTATTGTGATTTTACAGATTTTACAAACAAAAACAACTGCAGATATACTACAACAATATTAGTAAAAATACTACTGATATACTACAAAAAAAAAATCTACTATTGAAATACTACAAAAATACTAGAGGAATACTGCAAAAACTTTACTATGGTTGTACAACAAAATACCTCTCCAGAAATACCACAAAAATAAAACTTCAGTAATTCGTACAAAAATACAACTGCATAAATACTACAGCAATAGTAAAAAAATACAACTGATATACTACAAAAAATCTACTATTGAAATACGACAAAAATACTACAGGAATACTGCAAAAATGATATGATGGTAATACTACAAAATACCTTTCCAGAAATACTACAAAAATAAAACTACAGTGATTCTACAAAAAAACAACTGCAGATATACTACAGCAATATTACTAAAAATATTTCTGATATACTACAAAAAATCTACTATTGAAATACTACAGGAATACTGCAAAAATGCTACTACGGTTATACTACAAAATACTTGTTGTTGCCCACAAGTATAGATCATTTCAACTATGTCGTTTTCTGGTGATTTTTCACAATCGCCGGGCAAGGATCCATCTGTTTTGGCGTAAGGGAATCGAACCCAGAACCTGTTTTTTGCATGAAAAGGAATGTCGTGTTCCTCCTCCAGGGTAAAACTGTTTCACCGCTTTACGTGGAATTTAATTGAGGAAAACGGTGACACTGTTCTCATGGCACACATCTTGATTCTTTTAACACAATCAAAACTCTGTGCTTCATTAGCACTATGTGTCACCACCAGCGCAAAGGTTAGACAGGAGAGCAAAACGTGGTCGGGATCAAAAACACGTCGTAAGCCGGGACGGGAGAGCAAACGTGGTCGGGATCAAAAACAGGTCGGAGCCGGAGACAAACGGGGAGTTCAGGAACGGACGGATGGAAAAAACGGTGCGAAAACGGGACAGGCGGGAGTCAGGGTAGAAATGCTTGCCTTGTAACAACAGAGGTTCGCTGACGGACTGACAACCGGTGGGTGACAGGACTGGGCTTAAAAAAGGACAGGGAACCAATCAGGCACAGCGGGCGCGGGTGATACTAATCAGTACTCATGACACTATGTAGCATCTTTGTCTGTCAATGGCTGTTAGTGCTTCAAAATTATGATTCTAGAATTGTATTCAATATTTAGCGGAATATTCGATTCATCAGATCCCTGTGTTAAAACAAAAAAACAGCATCATTTTAGATAATCGTTTTATAAATCATGAACTGAGAAAGTCCTACAGAAACTTTGCTCGTCTCCCTCCGAGGTAGCAGTGAAGTGCTACAGGAGGAGACTTTTGTTTGTTTCCTTAACCCTTCTCTCTTTGCCTGTCTACACATCTGCGTTATATCTATTTTTATAGGGCCTCCACTTCATACTCGATGCTTATACTCTTTGCTTCATGCACTGCATGAAGGCTGAGTGTACTTAAAACACTGAGAACGCCACTGCCCCCTAGTGTAGTGGAGGTGCCATTGCACTTATTCTGAGAAAATTAAAAATACAAATATTCCACTCGTATGGCACCATTACAAAAATGGTCCAGATTTCTAGAACAACATCGTCCGAGATTCCGGACTGCACACGTTCCCCGCGATGATGCTGCCGTTTTTTTTCATTCCGTGTGTGCGGCTTACCGAGCGATTTCCTGCCTGATCGAGCGGAGAAATCCTCAAAACACTACAAAGGCTCCGCGGTTTCCAAACCCGACTGTCAATCTTCCCCGAAATCCTTTCGGACAGTGTGAAGCTCGAATTGCAGTTAGCGAAATCGTGCCGACCGGCGTCGAGAGAGAGAGAGACGAAGGGTTAATCGCTTGGTGTCACCGAGACGAGGAAACGTCTGCTTTGAAAAGCTGGGAGCTTGGATGGATTCCTGAAAAAAAATCCAGATGATACGGCTTCGCGGGAGGACGTCGGAGAAGACGTTCGAATGATGGAAGCTATTAAAGTGACAGCGTGTAGTAATTCACCACCAAAGGTTGTTGGACCTCAGAATGGAGCTGAAGTGTGTTTGCGTTCGAAAAAGACCAAATTCTCTCGCCTGAGTGACGGGACATAAAAACGTTTTCCATCCGTAGCGACTGAAAAGAGCCAATGGCTGGAGTTGGTCAGAACTTGTGTCATCGGCTAACTTTACCAGCCAGCACGAGACGCTACCCAAAAGTAGAGCGAGAGACATCGAAGGATAAAGAAAGATTTATTTAAGGGTAGCGTATCATTTAATTTTAATGACTGGCTAGAGGAGGAAACTGCGGTAATAAAGAAGATTTCTGAGTCACAGAACTTAGCAACTGTCAGTTGTGAAAGGCGAGTGACACTAAAAAAGTAAAGCAAGATTTATTTACAGGTAGCATCTAGCACTATTAATATTGATGAGTGGCTAGAGAATGAAACGGTGATCATAAATTGGTAGATTTTTAAGCCACGAAACTTTGCAAATGTCATTTGTGGAAGGTGAGTGACACTGAAAAGCAAAGCAAGATTTATTTCTAGGTAGCATCTAACAATATTAATATTAATGAGCAGCTAGAGGAGGAAACTGTGGTAATAAAGGAGACGATTTCTGAATCACAGAACTTAGCAACTGTCAGTTGTGGAAGACGAGTGACCCTGAAAAGCAAAGCAAGATTCCTTTACAGGTAGCATCTCACTATATTAATATTGATGAGCGGCTAGAGGAGGAAACTGTGGTAATAAAGGAGAACATTTCTGAGTCACAGAACTTCAAGGCGAGTGACACTGAAAAGTAAACAAAATTTACGTATTTACATATAGCATCTGACAATATTAATATTGATAAGCGGCTAGAGGAGGAAACTGGTATTAAAGGAGAAAAAAGTCGAAGATGACGAGCGCCAAAAAATCATGGGTTTTTGCTTTTTATTTGCATCAATAATGTTTTATTTCTGTCACAGTTGCCATGGCGCCCAATTGGCCCTGCCCGTCATTGACAGATTGGCTTTCCGTCTATTTAAGCTCAGTGTTCTCACTCTTCCTTTGTCAGTCAGTCTACGAACCTCTGCCCTGCAAGACGTGGGTTTTGACTCGGTCCTGTTGGCTGTTGGCATTTCCTGTCCGGTATTATTTTTGTCCCGTTTATTTTTGTCCCGTTGAATATCCTTTTCTAGTTTTGTTCCCGTCTATTTTTGTCCTGCTTATTATTCTCTCCAGTTTTCGTTCCCGTCTAGTTTGTCCTGTTTAATTTCGATATCCTCGACTCGATATCAATCCTGTCTGTCCCGTACTGTCCGGACTGCTGCCTAACGTGCACAACTCCCCATTTCCCGTAAAATAAAAGGCTTGTGTGAGAACGTCACGCGTTTGGGTCCTGATCCTGTTCCGGTTCTTGATAATTTCAATAAATATCTTATTCTTACACTAGTAGGGGTCATTCTAATACACACTGGGCCTTTAACAAACACTATATCATCACATTGACCTATACAAAAGTAGTATTTTGATGAATATTTGTACGTCTGTATGTGCATAGTAGTTTTATGCAGTTATCAACGCTAGATTAGCTAACAAATACTTTGCAATTGTGTCACTTGAACCAGACAATGTAAAAAAAAAAACAGATTAATGTTGGAATCCAGTGAAAGCCGCCACAAATAGCCTCTAATAGAAGTATCCATTATCCCCACCACTGGAATGTGCAGCTAATGCATAGCCACCAGAACCAGACCCAGCTAGCATACCTGCGGTAGCGCACAATTTAAAGCACTCGGGATTGTATTTTTTTTTAGTCGAAAGCTAAAATTCGTGAAAAAACAGGAACGATTGCGAAATGTAGCGCCATTTGGTTCTGCGGTTGGGTTCTGCGCCTTTTGTCACAGGTCGGTGCAACACAACCTGCGGTCTGCAGTGAGAAAGGTCTGGATGTGGTTAGCTTGGCTGCGGATCGAATGAACAATGAGGAGCTAACTGAGTTATCTTCAAGCTTATACTTTGAAAAAGGATCCGGTGCGGTCGAGCTTCTTTTATTTTGAAGGGCTGAGTTCAAGACTCGTCTCTAATAAGTAAGGGATGGCGACATTTTTAGAAAAATTGTACGGGATGCGGAATAATAATTTACAATCAATTGGTAGTTATTTGTGCACCTTCTTCATACTTTTTGCAAATTGCAAGCTTTCTTTCCATGGTTATCATGTTTTTGCATCTCCTTTTAGCATTACTTGCAAGCCTTGGGACACAGTACCGAAAATATAGTATCGAACTCGTCTGTCCTGTTTTCCGCAAATCATAAAGAAAAAAAATTAAGAAAACGCACTGACAATCATGAAACGTACTAAAAAGTATTGGAAGGCAATACTCAGAAGTATTAGAAAGTACTGCTAAGCATGAAAAAGTACTAAAAACTCAAGACTCTTAATAAATATGGAATGACTTCATTTTTGAAAATTGTTTTAGAGAATTCATCTGTTTTCTGTGAATCAGAAAGAAAAATGAAGTACTCACTCGTATGAAAAGTACTAAAAAGTATCGGAAAGCGATAATAATAATAATAAGCACGGAATTGTACTTCAAAGTACTGTCAGGACCAGAATGGAAACAGGACCCAATTGCGTAACGTTTACCAAGTTTTATTGAAGGAACGCGTGAGGCAAGTCGCTCTCGTACTCGGAAGAGGATCTTCTGAGCGATGTCGGTGTCAAGGACGGAAAAACGGGTCGACAGCCGGGACAGGGGAGCAAAAATGTGGTCGGGGTCAGAAACGGGTCGTAGGCCGGGACAGGAAAGCAGGCGTGGTCAGGATCAAAAACGGGCCGTAAGTCGGGACGCGAGAGCAGACGTGGACGGGATCAAAACGGGTCGTAGCCGGAGACAGACTGGAGCAAAAACGGGATAGGTGGGAGTCAGGGTCGAAAAAGCTTGCCTAGTATACACTGAGGTTCGCAGACGGACTGACAACAGGGAGGCTGTGGTAGCTGGAATCGAACCCTGGACAACCATATATATATATAAATATATATATATAAAATTAAAATAATTGATTTTTAATATATTTTCTTCGAGCAACGCTTTGTAGTATCCAGTGCGTGGATGGAATTCCACTGCGGCCCAAAACAGGGAAACATATTTTGATCCCCGCATATTCATAACTTAAACAAAGCCCGGATGGACGCCATTGAGAACGAGACCATAAATGAAAAAAATGTGCAGTGAACACCGTGAAAACTGCGGCCTGACAAATGTCCAAACATGCCAAACACGCGTGTTATCAAATCACGGGTCGCCTCTGTTCCATTTCTGGGAAACGCCGTTTCGGAAAAGGAAAGGTGATTTGATCTGCTTCTTGCGGTGACCTGAGAAATACAACTCAGGTATGCGTGTCTTTGATTCTTGTGATGCGATGCAGAACACCTTAAGGGAAACACGGTGCATTCTGGGTAATTGGGGAGGGGATTGAGAAGCAGGAATGTCCAAAGTCCGGCCTAAGGGACAGTCACAGCCCGTGATCCAATTTTTACCGGCCTCTTTGATCAGATTCACCATATGTGGCCCGCCACTCATGTTGGCCGCAATAAACATTTTTACCAGATGATGGCAGTAAGCCTTTAGCCCCTTGCCCTTGGTTTCTGTGAGAATTTTAGGCCAAAAAGGAAAGTTGACTGTGAGGCCGACAGTTTATTCATTTTTTTAACCTGTTATTTCAAGTGTTAGGGTTAGCTTATTTTTTTTATATTCTTTTTTTAGAAAGAAAATAATTATAAAAATAATACTTAAAATGAGCAAAAAGATCTGCCAGTAGAACAAAATTGTATTTTACCTCGTCAATTTTTTTTTTTAGAAACTATACTATATTTTGTTGCCAGCCAATCACAGGGCACACCTGACATGCATGTTTTTGGAATGTGGAGGAAACCCACGCCAGCATGGGGAGAACATGCAAACTCCACACAGGAATGTTTGATACCGTGACCTCAGAACTGTGTCGCACAAACGCTAACCACTGCGCTGCCGTGCTGCCCGTTCCAAGAATGAAAGTCCTAAATACGGTCCTGATGAGTAATAATATTCTTGAACACAAAACCACTGCTGCTGTTTTGGTTAGCAACACCCATGAGAAAACTTTTGCACATGTGAACCTGACATAGGATGACTCATGACTTTTACTTTTGTCCGCATGATTGGCGCAAGCCGCTGCTGGTTACCTGATTGTTTCCCCGTCCTACTTAAGCTCAGTCCTTTCACTCGCTTGTTGTCAGTCCGTCAGCGAACCTCTGTTTTTACAAGGCAAGCATTTTGACTCTGACTCCCGTCGGTCCCGCTTTATGCACCCGTTTTCCACCCGTCCGTTCTTGATTTCCCTGTTTGTCTCCAACTACATCCTGTTTTTTGACCCTGACCATGTTTTGATCTCCCGTCCCCGCTTACGACTCGTTTTCTGATCCCGACCACGTTTTGCTCTCCCGTCCCGGCTATCGTCCTGTTTTTCCGTCTACGAAACTAGATCCACTTCCGCATTCGGAACACGTTCCGATTCTGTGAGCGGCTTGCTTCCCGCGTCCGGCGAGCACCGGATCGCGGGCGCAGCCTTTCTTCTATATCTCAATAAACTTGTGGTTAACGTTACGCATCTGGGTCCTAATTCCGTTCTGGTCGTGACAGTTACATCTTAAGAACTTTGACAGTTCACTTGGGTCGGATGCTAATTTTAGCAAGGCATTAGCTAAGTCCGTCCTCATCCGTGCTAAGACAATAGACAATGCCTAAGGTGACTTTTGTGCCAAGACTCAACAACCTCAAGTAGTTAAAACGGCTTCTAGGGACGCACCCTAAATATCGGGCCAATAGTTGTCAAGGTGATAACGGCAAAATATCTGCCCGATAGAAAAAAAAGAGCCTATGATTGGTCACTTGTTGCTACTTTAATATTCAATCAGCCGACACTACTTTTTAATAAGATTTGAAACATTAATGTTCCTGATTAGAATGTATTCTTCTATATTTACTATAGAAGTAGTAGCACAACCTAGTGGTGTCTCCTCTTTACCTCTTCATAATGTGGGCGAGGCACTGGTGAGCTTGGCCATAATCAGTTGCATGACATTTAGAAAGCTTCTGAGCATTTATGGTCCTCAATATAATATATTTTGATATTTTTTTTTTTACAAGTAGAAGCACATCTTGGTCTTGTCTCCTCTTTACCTCTTCATAATGTGGGCAAGGCACTGGTGAGCTTGGCCATAATCATTCACATGGCCCTGAGAAAGATTTTAAGCATTTATGTTCCTCTTTATAATAACTTTTTATTGACTAAAGTAGTAGCAGCACAATTTGGTCGTGTCTTCTCCCTACCTCTCGTTATTATGCGCAAGCACTGGTGAGCTTGGCCATAATCGGTTGCATGACTTTTAAAAAGATTCTAAGCATTTATGGTCCTCAATATAATCTAATTTGATTTTCTATAGTAGTAGTAGTAGTAGCACAACTTGGTCTTGTCTCCTCTCTGCCTCTTTATAATGTGCACGAGGCACCATAGAGATTGGCCATAACCCCTCGCGTGGCCCTTAAAAAGATTTTAAGCATGAATGTTCCTTTTTATAATTTGATTTTTTTAAGTAGAAGTAGCACAACTTAGTCGTGTCTTCTCTCTACCTCTCGGTAAAGTGCGCGAGCACCGGACAGCTTGACCCTAATCAGTTACATGACTACTTGAAAGATTCTAACCATTTATGATCCTCTTTAGAATATCATGCGAATTTCTGTGTAAGTCGTCGTACAACTTGGTTGTGTCTCCTCTTTACCTCTTTGTCTGCAAAGCACCGGAAAGCTCGGACATCATTTGTTCGGGATGTTGTTTCTGAACTTTTGCGAGTAAATGAAGTTTTGTTCTATTCTTGCCTTAAATTGGATTCACACCATTTTCATCAAGGATTCTTTTTGATGACAGCTCCTAAGAATGAGTGATATATGTTTCTTGGACAAGGTATTTGTGCCATTCGGTATTTGAGCAGTGAGATCCTGTTTAAAAGTGACGTATTTTCACATCATGAACAGTTGAACGCATTCATATGTACTTTTTGCCATATCTATATCTCAAGTATTATTGTTCATTTTCCAAAAATGAGCTGAATAGTATGCAAAATGAAACATTTACATGGGTGTATTCTTCTTCTAAGAGGTTTACTTTTTGATTGACAGCAGCTTCTCCCCTATTTCTATTATAGCGACTAATGTAACAGGTATACATCTAAAATCATTTTTAGCTTTTTAGAGCTGAGTGATGGATTTTTCTCAGCCAAGGTTTGTGTATCATTCGGTATTTCAGCACTTGGATCATGTTTGAAGGGACTTATTATCACTTCAGCATATGCATATTATGCATTCATTATTTCAGATTCTATTTTGATTGTTTATTAATACAACATTTATTGCAGCCTGGTCATCCTGGAAAGGAAATGACCTCATGTGGGGTCCCTTTTTAAGCTTTCTTCATTTTCCTCTTGCTGAGTTTTGAGTTTTTCCTTGCCCTCATGTTGGTTGCAGATCAGGGGATGCTGTCATAATAGTTTTTAGTTTGCAATAATCTGACCTTTGAGACTCTTTGTGATTAATGGCGTCACAAATACTGTCAACATGACTTGACTTGACTCATGCTGAGGTTTTGAGTTTTCCCTTGCCCTCATGTCAGTTTTAGATCAGGGGATGGTGTCATAATACTTTGTAGAATAATCTGTGGAGCCTTTTGAGACTCTTTGTGATTAAGGGCGTCACATATAAACATGACTTGACGACTCATGTTGTGGTTTTGGAGTTTTTCCTTGCCATCATGCCAGTTTTAGATCAGGGGATGGTGTCAAAATAGTAGTCTATAGTTTGCAATAATCTGTGGTCTTTGCAGCCCTTTGATACTCTTTGTGATTAAGGGCCAAATAAAAAAACATGACTCATGCTGAGGTTTTGAGTTTTCCCTTGCCCTCATGTAGGATTTAGACCAGGGGATGCTGTCATAATAGTCTGTAGTTTGCAAGAGTCTAGGGTCTGTGCAGCCCTTTGAGACTCAGTGATTAAGGGCTCAGCAAATAAACATGACTTGCACTTTGTCCACGTTCTTGGTACCCCCAGGGCTGGCCTTACACGAAGGTTGTGCCGAGCAACAGCTGTGCCGACTGTCGAAGCGTAGCAGCACGGTTGACTGCTAATAAGCCGGCCTAATAATCCCTTTATGACCTAATGCCTTTCCTTTACTCTCTGCCATTTAATAAGCCTTCATTAGGAGGCTAACAGTCGGGCCCATTGTGACCGCTTTTAAATGAGGGAGGGGCTTCTAGAAGAAGGTGGATAGAATGGAGGTCCATTGAGTCATTTGTTACAGTTTCTAGTGACTTCATTTTAAAAGTAATTGCATTACCCCCACAAATTACTGACACCCCAAAGCAGCATGTTAAGAAATAGAAGAAAATCTGTACACCAACCTGTGGAAGTCATGAACCCTTCGTAATGTATTTATTTGTGCAATCTTGAGATGAACCCTTACTGAGACACTCCATATTCATTTTGTCTTTTGTCCTCAAACCAGATTTTCTTCTTTATTTCTCTGTACTGTCCAAGTTATTTTCTTTTTTTTTCCTCCAGGCACGGTGTATTGCTAAAGTAATTGTACAAAGTAAAAGACCAAAATTCATCACTTCTTTACTGTAAAATCTGTGCTCTTGTTGTCATGATGACTGATGTGACTCCGCTGTGCCCGCTCATTTGGCGCCAACCGCCGCGGGTTCTGATTGGCTCCCTGTCCCTACTTGAACCCAGTCCTGTCAATCCCCTGTTGTCAGTCCGTTTGCCAACCTCAGTGTATACTAGGCAAGCCGTCTACGTCTACTCTCCCGTTCTGGCTTACGACTCGTTTCCGACCAAGCCTTGATCTTCCAGTCCCTGCTACTGACCCGTTTTCCAGTCCCTGACACCGCCATCGCTCGCTAAGGAAGATCCACTTCCGTGTTCAGATCACAATCCGAGGACAAGAGCGTCCTGCTTCCCGCGTCCAGTGAGCGTCGGATCGCGGGCGCTGCCTTCCTCTTTCTTTCAATAAAATTGTGAGAAAACGTTACGGGATTGGGTCTACCCTGTGTGCTAATCGTGACACTCGTAGACGAAGGAAAATAAAAATAAGAAATAGAAAAAAGACTAGGCTAATTGAAGCCAAATGACCCAACAATGTGGTTTTAATTATTGATTTATTTGACATAGGGTGTCTTTATTGTCATTTATATCAACGTTGTGAAACATTGTGGGCAACAAGATGAAAACATGTCCTATAAAACTGTAAAGAAAAAAAAATGTGATGGTCTCAGCGCATTTCCTATTTTCTCATTAAGAGCTATTCCTTGACATCTGCACTATTTACCCTATTTAAAACCAAGCCGCAGCTCGCACGCCAACTTCTCCGGGAGACCTCACGCAACACGGCAACGCCAAAATAACAAACAGGGCCATTATACTGGAAGAATCCCCTCTCCAGAAGGGCTTTTCCGAGCGAGCCCCTCGGCCGCTCTCGGGCCGTCCCCTGCGGTCGGAAACGTCTCGTTTCCTTAATGGTTTCCTGTAAAGTTCCCACTCGTGTATGTTCGGGGAGGGGGGGACCTCCAAATTGGACCCAACAGCGCAATCCACACAAGCGCTCGTCAACCCCGAGACCCCGTCCCCGGATTTCCAGGACCAAATTGCGCTACGGCCACTTGGGAAGTTCTGAGGTCCGTTCAGAAAAAGGGAAGACTCAACTCAACTGCTGTTAGATTTTGCATGTTTGTTTTTTTATTTTTTTTAATTATTTTTATTTTTTATTTATCTATTTTTTTTTTTAAATTTTATTTATTTTAATTTTTTTTTTATTTTTATTTTCTTTTATTTTATTTTTTTTAATTTATTCTAAATTTTATTTTTTTAATTTTTAATTTTTATTTTTATTTATTTTTTATTTTTTTTTATATATTTTTATTTATTTTTATTTATTTAAAATTTTATCTTCTATTTTAATTTTATTTTATATGAATTTTTACGCTTATTTTCGATTTGCCAGCAACACAACAATGAACATGTCAAGAGCAGAATGGAAACAGGACCCAATTGCATACATTTCTCACAAGCTTTATTGAAGGAATAGAAAGGGTTGCGCCCACGATCCGGTGGTTGCTGAACGTGGGAAGCAGGTCGCTCTGAATGCAGAAGTGGATCTCTTGTGGTGAGCGATGGCAGTGTCGGGAACAGAAAACGGGTCAGTCGCGGGACAGGAGAGCAAAAACGTGGTCAGGATCGGGAGCGAGTCGTAAGCCAAGAAAGGAGAGTAGAGGAAAGGAGAGTAGACGTGGTCGACGACAAAAAAGGTTGAAAGCCGGGTCGGGAGAGTAGACGTGATCAGGATCAAAAACCGGACGAAGCCGGGGGACAGACAGGAGCAAAAAACAGGTGGGAGTCAAGGTCGAAAAAAGGCTTGCCTAGTGTAAACTGCGGTGTCAGCCATGCAGGGCGCTTACCTGCTTCTCGGGGGCATTAGGGATTCAGCTTCTTGCCCAAGGACACTCCGACATATAACACAGAGGAGCCGGGAATCGAACCTGCGACCTCTTAAACCCAAGACGAGCGCTTTACCTCCTGAGCTACTTCTGACAACATAGTTTCAAAATAAAGTTCAAAATGAAGGAGTTGTTAGTGGAAAGGGAACATAACGAAAAAAAGAATCCAAAAAATAAATTAAGTTGCCCTGATTGGGTGTAGTGTGAATGCTTAGTTTAACATTGTTTTGCACTTTGAAGACAGCGCCCCTAGTGGACGAAAAAATTAAAGAAATACTTTCATGAGACGGCAGCACGGCGGCGTAGTGGTTAGCGCGTGTGCGCCACAGTTCTGAGGTCATGAGATTGAACCTTCTGTGTGGAGTTTGCATGTTCTTTCTGTGCTTACATGGGTTTCCTCCCACATTCCAGAAACATGCATGTCAGGTTGATTGGCCTAACCGAAATCACCCTAGATGTGAATGAGCGAGCAAATTGTCCGTCTCTGTGTGGCAACCGGGTCAGGGCGTCCCCTGCCCACTGCCCGAAGAGAGCTGGGATGGGCTCCAGCACCCCCGCGACCCTACTGAAGATAAGCAGATCTGATGGATGAACGGACTTTCATGAGACAAGCCCCAGATCTAACCGGAAACTCCAAACCTACAAATTTTGGTTTCGGAAATGCACCGAAACGATCCATGTATTTGAATGAATTTTGGGCTGCGATTTTCTTCCTCACAGCATGACTCCTTCTTGTGTTTGGCGCCATCTTTTACTTCTTTTTTTTGCTGACAATTCTGTCCCCCCCCCCCCATAGGAGTCAATCCACCTCGTAAACGTCTGGTTCTCGTGAAAGGAAGCGGTCGGCGGTCAAGTGGGAACGGACACGTGGAAACAATCGCGTCTCCCTCCCTGAAATATTTACCTCTGGCTGAATTATTCTAAGCGTGTCCCCGGTGTTTATTGCTTCAAGTTTAGCGCCGGCTTAGCGCGGGAAAGAACCAATATTTTCTGCCCCGAACGGGGTCGCTAATGAGGAGCCCGCAGAAAATCCCGCTCCGGCTTTTACAGCTCGGGATAATATTTTGAAATCCGTCATCTGGTGTTGTGACGAGGGAGAAGCTTTTGTTTGGATGCCGTGTCCGTTACCGACTAGAACATGCTACGTTAGCGCTTCTTGTCACGTTTGATGGCAGCAGAAACAGAAAAACGAAAAATACCGTTTTACAGGTGATTCACGTTCATCCCGTTCGCTTCTAAAAACACTGTCATCCTTCGCGACTCGGCGTTTTGCACCAAAAATATTCCGCGATCCGTTATCCCCGATTGCATGTTGCTGTAAACAGGCAGAGTGTCATGATTGCCGATATGCTTCACCCGTGCCCTCTCCTTTGGCGCCAACTGCCTCGGATTCTGATTGGCTCCCTGTCCCTATTTAAACCCACTCCTGTCTGTCCCCTTTTGTCAGTCCGTCTGCGAACCTCAGTGAACACGAGGCAAGCCTTTTTTCGACCCTAACTCCCACCTGTTTTTTGCTCTCGTCCGTCCCCTGTCTTCGACCCATTTTTGATAATGACCACGTCTACTCTCCCGTCCCGGCTTTCGACCTCTTTTTGTCCCCGACCACGTCTGCTCTCCCGTCCCGGCGTACGACCCGTTTCTAACCCCGACCACGTTTTTGCTCTCCTGTACCGGCTATCGACCTGTTATTCCGTCCTTGACACCGCCATCGCTCAACATGGAAGATCCACTTCTGCGTTCAATAACCGGATGGTGGGGGCAACCCTTTCTCTTTCTTCCAATAAAACTTGTGAGAAACGCAACGCAAGTGGGTCCTGTCTCCGTTCTGGTCCTGACACAGAGTGCATTTTCGTCAGGCCTTTTTTTTGCTGTTCTGTGCACCGAAAATCTAACTGCACTCGAAGCAGCCACGACCCGTTATCCCTGATTGCATATTGCCACAAGCAGAATGCATTTTTGTTGTTGTTCTTGTGCACCAGAAATGTAACTACACTCGTGCGGCCACAATCCATTATCCCTGATTGCATATTGACGCAAGCAAGCAGAGTGCATTTTTTGTTGTTGTTCTTATGCACCGAATATCTAACTGCACACGAAGCAGCCACGACCCGTTATCCCTGATTGCATGTTGCCGCAAGCAGGCAGAGTGCATTTTTTTTGCTGTTCCACGATCCATTATCCCCGATCGCATATTGCTGCAAACAGTCAGAGTGCATTTTTGTCTGGCCTTTTTTTGCTGTTCTCTGCACCAAAAATCTAATTGCACTCGAAGCGGCCACGACCCGTTATCCCTGATTGCATATTGCCGCAAGCGAGCAGAGTGCATTTTTGTTGTTGTTCTTGTGCACCAAAAATGTAACTGCGCTCGTGCGGTCACAATCCATTATCCCCGATCGCATCTTGCAGTGAGCTAGGGCCAGCAGAGTGCACTTTTGTTGAAGCTGTTGGCCTCTCTTTTTGCCATTATTTACGCCTAAAATGAACTGCATTCGTGCGTCCGCATTCCATTATCTCATATCCCGTATTGCCGGCAGCGGAGACCATGATTGTCGGGCCTTGCGGTTCGTTTTTTGTCTCTATTTCTACCTAAAATTAACTGCACTCATGCAGACGCAATCCATTATCTGTGAACCAATTTCTCTGCGTTTGGGGATAAGCAGAATGCACTTTTGTCTGGAGGCATGCAGTTCTGGGCCACCTCATTAGATGCAAGGGTGTTGTCTTAATCTGTTATCCCTGGTTGACTATTGCTGAAAGCATCAGTGGAGCAGGTTGTTTTACTCCCATTGAACTGCACTGTTTTGGTTGCAATCCGTTTTCTTCAGTAAACTGTAGCTACAGACAAGAATGAAATGCACGACTGTGATTGCGATCCATTATCCTCTGTAGACTATTGCTGTAAACAAGCGCTGGAGCACTTTTTTTTCCTGTTCATGCTGCTGGAGCGTCGCACCTAAAGTGGACTGCACTGTTTTGTCGCAATATATTATCCACAGTCAACTATTGCTGGGGCCAGGGACCAGCAAATTGATTTTTTTTCATTTTTTATTTCAGTTCCAGTCAATGAAGCGTGCCATTGCGGCCTGTCTAAAAAGAACTGCACTGCTTGGCCTCGATCCATTATCCTCAGTTGACGATTGCCGAAAGCGGGCTTGAAAGAGCAAATTTGGTTCATGCTTGGCGACTCTTTTTTTCCCATTCTTTCCACCTAAAATGAACTGCACTGTTTTGGCGACTATTAATGTGAGCGAGGCCGGCAGGGAGCATGTAAAAATGGGGTGGAGGCAAATTAGCAGATATTTGCATATTGTGGGCCGGAACTGGTCCATATTACCTGCAATAAACGAGGGATTACGGGACTGATACCTACTATCGGTATAATGCCGATATCTTGGCCATATTTTGTTTACCAGGGCAATATTTTAAGTAACTAATAAATACTTATGAAATTATTGTCACGCCCAGAACAGAAGTAGAACCCAGATGCGTGACGTTTCTCACACAAGCTTTTATTTTACGGGAAATGGGGCAGTCATGCACGTTAACCCAAACGCCGGTGATTTGGCGATCGTTGGGCGGAAGAGATACCAATTGCACGAGTCGATACCGGACAGGACGGGACAGACAGGATTGATATCAAACACTGGAGATCGAAATGAACAGGACAAACTAGACACGAGCGAAACTGGAGATCGATATTAAACCAGACAAAATGGACGGTAACAATACCGGATAGGAAACACAAGCAGGACACCGGACAGAGTCAAAACCCAGGTCTTGCGGGTGCAGAGGTTCGTTGACGGACTGACAAAAGGTGAGTTAGAGCACTGAGCTTCAACGGAAGGGAAGCCAATCTGTCAACGAGCCGCAGGTGACGCCACGTGGGCGGGGCCGTTTGGGCGCCATGGCAACGGTGACAATAATAAGATAAATATATTTTTAATCGAATACAGGGATTTCTATCCTAAAAAAATATTGATACAATTTTAGACATTTTAAACATCAAAAGTATAAATGTTTCTGAGACTAAGTATTAGAATATTAAAGCTGAGCATCGGTATGAAAAATGTGGGATCAATCTATCATTCAATTTTGGTTCTTGCTTAGTTTGATTGAGCCATGAAGAAGAAATTAAACCTGATGTGTCAAGGACAGAAACAGGACCCGCTTGCGTTACGTTTCTCTCCGTTTTATCGGGAAGAAAGGATTGCCCCCCACGATCCGGTGATCGCTGGTCGCCCAAGTGGGACTTCTGTGGCGAGCGATGGCGGTGTCGGGAACGGAGAAAACGGGTCAGTAGTACGGTCGGGAGAGCCAAAAAACGTGGTCAGGATCAAAAATTGGGTCGAATGCCGGGGAACAGACGGGAGCAAAAACAGGAGTGAGTCAGGGTCGAAAAAGCTTGCCTAGAGTAAACTGAGGTTTGCAGACGGACCGACAACAGGTGACAGAAAGAAGTGGGTTCAAACAGGAACAGGGAGCCAATCGGAGTCCGAGGCAGTTGGCGCCAAAGGAGCGGGCACGGGTGATTCCCATCAGTAATCATGACAGTTGACGTAAAGCTTGATTTATGTTCTCCCGTTTTTTTCTTCTCCAAGATCACAAACACGCGTGTAATTCTACTCGAACTCTACTACTCGAAAAAGTGGAATGATTAACACGTGTAACAATCGTGTTGTCGGAAAAGAACAGCTCCGCAAATGGATTTTAATCACGTTCGGACTTTTGCTGTCGTCTGCTAAAGTGTTGGACGGACGTGAGACGGTCCCTGGCCAGGAAATCCTCCTCACGCTCGAAAGCCATTGAGCATTTTGTGTGGGTGAGGTGAGAACTTTTCGGATCCTTCGTTAAAGGGTCAAGCCCGGTGAAAAAGAAACAAATCGTCCGCTGTCCCAAAAGTAATGAGAAAAGAGAGAAAGAAAGAGAGCGCTAGAGAGAGAGAGAGCTAGAGAGAGAGAGAGAGAGAGATGTCGAGAGAGGGAGATGGATAGATGTCGAGAGAAGGAGAGAGACAGACCGACAGACATGAAATGGAAAAAACAGAGAGCTAGAGATGGCAAACTATACAGATATGGAAATGAGGGAAAATGAGATTGAGATCTAGAGATGGACAGATAGAGAAATAGAGGGGAAAAGAGAGAGAAAGGGAAATGGAGATAGTGAAAGATGGAGTGCTATAGGACAAGAGGGAGAGCTAGCGATTGAGAGATAGGAATGTATGGAAATAGAGAGACTGAGAGAGAAATAGAGATGGGAAAAGAGAGAGAATAAGATATGGAGAGAGAGAGATGAAGAGTAAGATGGAGAGAGAAATGGAGAGAGAGATGAAGAGTGAGATGGAGATCTAGAGAAAGAGAGAGAGAGAGAGAGAGATATAGTGGGAGAGAGAGAGAGCTTGATTATTAAAGAAAGACAAATAAAAAAGACAGACAGCAAAATAGCTAGAGAAATTGAAAGAGGGAGATGGAGGGAGCAAGACAAAGAGAAAAGATAAATGGATGGATAGAATAGATAGATTGAACAGGTAGATGATTGCTTGGATGGATGATAGATAGTTTGAATGAATATCATAAAATACAAAAGTAGAATTGATAGATTGAATAGATACATAGGTATATGGATTGATAGATAGATTGACAAACGATGGAAGGAAAAAACGACGACTGATTTCATGAGTCGTTCGTCAAATCATCAAAAGTAACACCTCTCTCCAGAATTTGGGATCTTTGAATCAGTTTGTCGTCGTGGCATGAAATGTTCCTGACAGTTTCCCGTTTTCCGCCTAAACCATCGACTTCCCGTACGAGTCTGCGCGGTGGCTCCGCCGTGTAACACGGTCAACGTGTGACCTCCAATGATGGCGCTCGTAAATTTGCCGGCGATGGAGGTCATAAATCTGCCGCCGCCGCGCTCCGACGCCGACGACCTCCGACCTCGCGCCGGTTCTCACGTTTTCTCGGGAGTGTGTTTTGGATGGTTGTCCTGCTGCCTGATCCAAGAGCGATTGAGTTTGAGGGCATGAATGTTCTCCTTCAGGATCTTCTGGTAAACACCAGAAATCATTCTTCCGTCAACTACGACAAATTGTCCTGGTCCTGAGGCAGCAAAGCAGCCCCAGACCTTGACATTGCCACCACCATGCTCTACAGTTGTGTTCATTTTGACAAATGCCATTCATTTTGACACCAGATGTAACGGGCTGCACACCTTCCAAAAAGTTCAAGTTTTTCACTCACCAGTCCATAGAATGTTTCTTGAGGATAATCAAGATGCTTTTTGACCATTCTGTGTTCTTTTGTGACAGCAGTAGTTTTTGCCTGGGAACTCTCTCATGGGTGCCATCTTTAGCCAGTGTTTTTTTAATGTGTAGTCATAAACAATAAATGGTCTGGGGCTGCCTCAGGACCAGGACAACTTGTTGTAGTTGACAGAGTAACGCATTCTGGTGTCAATCTGTCATGATTACCGATTTGAATCACCTGGCCCGCGCTTTTGGCACCAACCGCTGCGGGCTATCTGATTGGTTCCCTCTCCCTTTTTAAACCCGGTCCTGTCATTCTCCGGTTGTCAGTTCGTCTACAAACCTCTGTTGATACACGGCAAGTCTTTTTGACCCTGACTCCCGCCTGTCCCGTTTTTGCACCCGTTTTTCCACCTGCCTGTTCCCAATCTACTCGTTTGTCTCCGGCTACAACCTGTTTTTGATACCGACGACGTCTGCTCTCCCGTCCCAGCTTACGACTTGATTCCGACCCCAACCATGTTTTTGCTCTCCTGTCCCGGCTATCGACCTGTTTTCTGTCCCCCGACACCGCCATCGGCCGCTACGGAAGATCCACTTTCGTATTTGGATCACAATCCAATATATATATATATATATATATATGTATATATGGTGGTCCAGGGTTCGATTTCAGCTACCTCAGCCTCCCTGTCATCAGTCCGTCTGCGAACCTTAGTGTATACTAGGCAAGCCTTTCTCAACCCTGACTCCCACCTGTCCCGTTTTTGCTCCAGTCTGTCTTCCGCGACGACCTGTTTTGATCCTGACTACGTCTGCTCTCCTGTCCCGGCTTACGACCCGTTCTGACCCGACCACGTTTTTGCTCTCCTGTCCCGGCTATCGGCCTGTATTTCCGTTCTTGACACTGACATCGCTTGCTACGGAAGATCCACAATCCGATTGCGACTTGCTTCCCCAGCCCTTCCTCTTTCCTTCAATAAAATTTGTGAGAAAAGTATGGCAATTGGGTCCTGTTTCCGTCCTGGTCCTGACACAATCAGTAAAGGGGCAAATACTTATTCAGGGCACTGTGCGTATATATATAAATATATATATATATTGATATGACTTGTACAGAAAGACAACATTGTTTTTTTGTTTTTTTTCTAAAAATAAGAACGGAATGGGAAAGGTAGTTCCTGTGTACGTGTGTGTCCATGTCTTTATTTCATTTTTGATTGTTCCTGATTGTCGCTGGCAGCGGAAAGCCAGGGCCTGGTTCCAAAACTCCTTCATTTTCTTACCTGGAAGCACTTTTGTTTGCAATAAACGTCAAAGTGGATTATTTACGGCCGGCGGACGAAAAAAAAAGCGGATGCGCGTGAGCGTGATTACAAAATAAATGGACGTCTCGAAGCGTCCGTGGAGAAATTGCTTCCGAACCCGTTTGCTTGGTTCGCGTTGAAAAATAGAACTGGAAAAGGAAGTTGCTTTTCTTATATATTTTGTTTCAAACTAAAACTGCACACTAACCAAATAAACAAATATATAAATAAATAAATACGTGAATCAACAAATACATCATTAAACAAATACAGGAATACACTATGGTTGCTCATTTTAAATATCAATTGATTTGCTCCACAATATATCTTTTATTTTGAAATTTATAGAAAAAAAAGACAAGATGTGAGGAATCCTTAGTTTTATTTCTTATTTTTTATAAACAAACAGATAAATGAATAGAATGAATAAAATTTAGAGTAATAATAATATCATAATAAGGTTTCTCTTTTTAAGTATTATTTGTTACTATACAAAAACAATTAAAATTAAAAAAATCAATTAAAAAAGATCTGAGGAATTGTTCATTCTATTTTTATTTTTCTATTTTTGGTTTCAAATACTTTGGTGAGTTTTTGTGTGATTTACCTAAACTAAAAACAACAAAAATAACATTATTAATCAGATACATTTAAAAATGTATAAATAAAAAAATAAATGATGTACAGGAATAATAATTTAAAGATAATTCTATACAATTTAAGTATCAATTTGATAATCAATATTAAAAGCTGTTTCTATTAAAAAAAAAAGAATATATATATATATATATATATATATATATATATATATATATATAAAATTTAATGTATATTAGCCTAGATGGTAGGGCGCCCGCTTTGAGACTGGGAGGTCGCTGGTTCGCGCCTCGGCCGAGTCATACCAAAGACTTATAACATTGGTAAAATGGCGGCGCCCTCTGTTGGCTGCGGCTGCATCGGCTCGCTACAACGGGTCAGGTGTATCGACATTTCGTTCTGTGTAAATGTTACAAAGAATGACAATACAAAGGAAATTATTATTATTATTATTATTATATATGTATATATTAATTCAAATAACAAATATATAACTTAAGATTAGCTAAATTCTCTGCTAAAAATGACGGCAAAAATTTTCTTTTAATGTTTTATTTTTCACCCTGGTTAAAAAAAAGACAAATATTCCTTAATAAAATAACAAAATTAAAATAACATATTTATAATCTATCTTGGTAAAAAAAAACATTTTGAAATATAAAGAAAAAAGGTGATAAACCAAATCATGCAAGTCATTATTATTATTTCTTGTAAAAAAAATATATGTATGGTAAAATAAAAAATAAAAGCATATAAATGAAAACATTCTTCATTGAATTAAGCTGAACTAAAAAAATACTGACAAATATTTTCCTCATTCTCAGTACAGTATTATTATTTTCATATCAATACAAAAGGTGTATAATATAATAAAATATTATAAAGAGATGTATTATTATATTTTTATATATATATATATATATATATATATATATATATATATATTATATTTTATATATATTTTACTTAGTAATTAAGTTACAAAAATAGATTTCAAATATACATACATTATATAAATATATTTATTGAAATAAAAACAATCGCGACATTTAAACCAATCATTTGAAAACTAAAAGAAAACTATAATAAATATACTTAAAATCTAAAATAGATTCTGGAAATGTATCAAAGTTTTTTTTTTTTTTTAATTGTCTTTTTTTTCTCAGTATATTTCTGGCCATATCTCAATAAACAAGTATAAAGTATAATAGAATAAGAAAAACAATTAATTGAAATGTATATTAAGATAAATAGCAACTAAGGAAAATATAGTAAATAACGGCAAATAATGTAGTTTCATATAAGGATTCCTTTTCTTTTATTATTGAAAATATAATTTTTTTTAAATTTTTTACGACCAGATATTCCCATTATTTGTATCTAATTCAACGATTTGAATTACCGGTAGTTAAAATCATGGTCAAAAAAGAAAAAAAATTGAGAACTGAGTTGAATACAAAGGAAAATGTTAACGGAAAAACACTAGACGATAAAAACAGCGTCATAAAACTTGAAATCATAAACATTTTCTGGCAACGTGGTCATGTATCTATTTATTTATGTATTTATTTATATCGTACTAGGTCTCAAATCTCGGTGGTAGTCCATCCATCTCGTGTCTGGTGTTGTAGCTAATTAGCGCTAAGCTAACAGTCCACTCTTACCAGTGACCAACTCGCTAAACGCGAACCCGGTTCAGCCACTTGACGTAAACCGGTAGTGCTGATTTATGACCGCGTAGCAGCATATGGTCCCTCACTTCCATAAATCAATGGTCCTATATCCTCTCCTCCTCACCGGAGCCTACAAGAAGCGACTGAAGGTCGGGTGAACCTGACCTTCACGCCCGAAACGCAGCTTGTCGTCTACTCGGATGTCCGGCCTCCGTTTTGGGGAATTTATGACTTTTTGTGTTTTTGCTAGGGCCTCCCGGGAAGCGAGGACGGATGGGAAGAAGAGGAGAACCGGGTAAGGAAAAACCCGCCACCTGTTTTTCTTCCGTGTTCTTTTCCTGTTCCTTTTCGGTCGTCGAGTGGAAGCGTCTTGAAAAAATGGCCGGCTCGTTCGGCCGGGTTTCTGGTTTTAAGCTAGCCCGTGTGCTAATGCAGTCCAGATGTCGGGCTAGCTTACTGAGCGCTAGCAGCTGCAAACGCCTCGCTCGTGCCAACAGCTCAAATTTGGAGTTATTCCACCCAAAAGCTGGAGTGAAATTTAAATAATGCCCCACACGTTGTGGGGTATCCATTTCACCTCACTTTTTGGGGTTGATTTCGTTTTCTAGTCGACTTGGGTTTAGAAATGAGGTAACTCCGAGTTAAACAACTTATATTTTGATTTAAGTTGTGTTAAATAGATTAATAGCATAATTGTTTTCAATCAATTCATCAGAAGATCATTAATTTGTAGACTAAAATAAAATACATATTTCAAACTATTCAAGTTGACTTGTTTTCAGTAGTAATAATCTAGAAAACCACAGACATTTTTTTTCTATTTGACGCAACATTTTGAACCAAAAATAGATTCATTTGTTAATCAAATTTATATTTATATAAAGTTTTGTGAGGTTAATTGAATATTGGACTCAACATAGGTTAGATAGATAGATAGATATAGATGGATAGATATAGATAGATGTCTAGATAGATAGATGGATGGATGGATATATAGATAGAGATCTCGATAGATAGATAGATAGATGGATGTCTAGATATATACATAGATGGATGTCTCGATATATAGATGTCTAGATAGATAGATAGATAGATAGATACATGTCTAGATATATTGATAGATAGAGAGATATAGATGGATGTCTAGATATTTAGATAGATAGATATAAATGGATGTCTAGATATATAGATTGATAGATAGATGGATGTCTAGATGTCTAGATAGATAGATAGATGTCTAGTTGTCTAGATAGATGTCTAGATAGTCTAATTTTTGGAACTTGTTTTCTCCCATATTGTATGTTTTTTCCTATTTTCTCTCTCTTTGTGTGTTGCAGGAGCTCCTGTAAGTACATTTCCATCTCACCCGGTCAGGTAGTGGCAACACTAACCGGTGTAAAACAAATGTTACGTTCGGAGGATGTCCAAAAAAATATTTTTTTCCCTGAGGGTTTGTATATCTTGTTTTCTTTTTGACACCCAAAAGACTGAAAAGACCTCCTCTTGTGCTAACTTGCATGATCTCCCTTATGGGTCATTCCTGTTATTCAGTGCTATTAGAGCTACTAATAATAATAATAATAATTTCCTTTGTATTGACCTCAAATGGTATTTCTTGTGTACAAATGGGATGATAGTTATTTTTAAAAGATTTTTTTGTGTGCTTAACTGGCCTCTACTATAGAGAACGCTGATATGGCTGCAGGATAAATTCATTTTAAATAAATTCCTGTCAGGACCAGCAAAAGGGTAGACCCAATCGCGTAATGTTTTCTGACAATTTTATTGAAAGAAAGAGGAAGGGCAGCGCCCGGGATCCGATGCTCACTGGACGCAAGAGGCAAATCGCTCTCGTACTGAGATAGTGATCCGAACACGGAAGTGGATCTTCCGTAGCGAGCGATGGCGGTGTCAGGAACGGAAAAACTGGTCGGTAGCTGGGATTGGGAGAACAAAGCGTGGTTGGGGTAGGAAACGAGTCTTAAGCCGGGACCGGAGAGTAGACGTAGTAGGGATCAAAAATGGGTCGTAAGCCGGGACGGGAGAGCAGACGTGGTCGGGATCAAAACGGGTTGTAGCCGGGGACAGAGCAAAAACGGGACAGGCGTGAGTCAGCGTCGAAAAAGGCTTGCCTTGTATACACAGAGGTTCGCAGACGGACTGACAACAGGGGACAGACAGGATTGGGTTCAAATAGTCACAGGGAGCCAATCAGAACAGAGTCACATCAGTAATCATGACAATGACTTTGATTGTAGTACAAGTACATTCAAATCAAGACTACTGTTACAAATATAAGTGAGAAAAATCTATAAATTCATAGTTTTTGATCATTTCTGTATTGCCTTAATGGTAATATTCCTCGCCTAAATGTACTTATTAGTGCCTTTTTCATGTTTAAAATCTCTAAAAAATGTTGGGTCCCCGTGTGAACTGCCCCCCCTGTTACTCTGATAAGTGTCAGGAACAGAACAGAAACAGGACCCACTCGCATGATGTTTCTCACAAGTTTTATTAGAAGAAAGGGAGGGGGTTGCGCCCACGATCCGGGGATTACTGGACGTGGAAAGCAGGTCGCTCTGAACGCGGAAGTGGTACTCCCGTGGCGAGCGATGGCGGTGTCGGGAACGGAAAAAAACAGGTCGGTCGCCGGGATAGAAGAGCAAAAACGTGGTTGGGATCGGAAACAAGTCGAAAGCCAGGAGAGGAGAGTAGACGTGGTCGAGATCAAAAACGGATCGTTATTCGGGACGGGAGAGCAGATCTGGTCGAAATCAAAACAGATCGTAGCGGGAGACAAACAGGAGCAAAAACCAGGACAGGCAAAAAAGGGCTACCCGTGTAAAAAAATACGAGATTCGCAGACGGACTATCAAAAGGGGACTGACAGGACAGAGTTTAAATACTGACAGGGAGCCAATCCGTCAACAAGCTGCAGCTGGTGCCACACGGGCGGGGCCAATTGGGCGCCAATGCAACCGTGACAATAAGAGTTCTATAGAAAGCATCTGCTGGCCATCATGTTAGTCACATGACTCTCTGATGTAACAATAATTTTGGAGGGCAAACATTCAAGAGGAAGAGCAAGTACCACTCTTGAATCAATGTTTTCTCATGGTTTACTGATGAGGAAAAGCATTACACGTCCAGCCTGTTCCGCCTATTTATAGTGATAACCAATATTTTTTTGTGATTTTCATGATATGTTTAATAAACATGTTAAAAAATTTAAGGTAATCATCATGTACTGCCTCCTTTTTATAACATACGTAGTAATGACTAACTTTAGCTGTCAAGAACCAGAACAGGATCAGGACCCAAACGCGTGACGTTCTCACACAAGCCCTTTTATTTTACGGGAAATGGGAAGTCATGCATGTTAGGCAGCAGTCTGGCATTGAAAGACAGGAAGACATAGAGCGACGAGATCGATTCCAATTGCCCGAGTTGATATCGGACGGATGGGGTCGACATCAGACAGGACGGGACAGACAGGATAGATAATGAATCAGGATATCGAAAAAAAACAGGACAAACTAGACCGGAACGAAAACTGGAGAAAATAATAAACGGCACAAAAATAGACTGAAACTAAACTGGAAACCAATATTAAACAGGACAAAATAAACAATACCGGACTGGAAATACCAACAGGAAAACAGGACGGAGTCAGAACCCACGTCTTGCGGGGCAGATGTTTGTTGACGGACTGACAAAGTAAGAGAGCTGGTGCCACATGGGCGGGGCCAATTGGGCGTCATGGCAACTATGACATTAGCTTAAAATGTCCCCCCTATTATGGTCCCCCTTGTTGCTGCTATGGACTATAACAGGGGGCACATTTGGCCTATCTCATGTGTGAAGTAAATGGTAAAAAATATGTGACAGAATTCTATCCTCAGCCGGACCAATACATTTCTCTTCTGGTTTGAAAGTCCCTCTTTCAGATGAAATGTTCAAAACATTGAGTATTTAACATTTTTTGAGTGGCGGTTAGCATGCTGAAATGGCACCCAATAAGAAGAATGACCCATATATGAATTGAAATTATAACCAAATTCAATCATATTGATTCATAATCAAACCGATAAACACTGATTGTGATTCTCTTATAATCTGATTTGATTCTAACCTGTTTCAATGCTTCACCAATGTCTAACCTTACCAGGGAAAATCGGGACGGGACGGATACCCGGTAAATTATATTTGTTCTAAAACCTCTCGCTCTTCTTTTGATCTGATGATAAACTCTTTGTCATCTCTTCCAGTGATTTTTCTTCGTTTCTAATCATTTTCATATTGTCGCTCCCCTTTCCTGTAATGTTTGTATCCTGCCCCTCAAAATTTATTTAAAAATAGAAATCATGGAGGGTTCTGAAATTTTCATCGCAGGTGCATGTCCACTGTGCAAGAGATAAACTAAAATGATGTCTAGAAAGATAGATAGATAGATGGATTGATAGGCATGTCCACTGTGAGAGAGCTAAACTAAAAAGAAAAATCCAGGAATCACAATGCATGAGTTTTAACGTGCAACTCCTTGGTTTTCCTGGCTGTGTGCTTCGGGTCGTTGTCATGTCAGAAGACCCGGCCACGATTCATCTTAATGCTGTTAAAATTCAAAGATGAAACGAGATTGAACTTAAAAGCTAAAACGGATTGTTATTGGTTTGATTAACTATGTGATTAAAGATATGAAGTGTACTCTAAAACTGGATTAACTTAAGCAGAAAATCTACTTTAAAGCTTTACTTTATGAGGTAGAACAGATTTAAAGAGTTAACTCTGAGTTAATGCCATACACAACCCTGAGTTAAAGATATAATACTTGAACTCTGAGTTGACTTTGATTAACTCAAGTTTAAATGGCTTTAAAGAGGTAACTTTGGGAAATAGCCATGTTGGACCCAAATTCAACTCAACAAAAAAAACAGGATTTAACTGTGAATTGAAGCTATAAGCAACCCAAATTTAACTTAAGTTTCAATATGTTAAATCTGAGTTAACCTTGAGTAACTCAAGAGTTGGGGGCTTTAATGGTTTCACACTGGGTTTAAGCCATGAACAAACCAGATTTAACTATGGGTTGAAGCAATAAATGGCCCACTTTGATTAACTCAAGAGTTAAAGATTTAATTCTGGCTTATAGCCAAGTAAGACCCAGTTTCAACACGACAAACAAACCAGATTTAACTGAGGATTGAAGTCATAAACAACACTGGTTTAACTCCCGTTTAAAGCTTGAATACGTTAAATCTGAGATAACTTTGATTAACCCGATAGTTAAAGCGCCATCGACGATTTAAATCTGGGTTATAGCCATATACATTGCAGTTTTAGCACAACAAACAAACCGGAGTTCACCGTGAATTGAAACTGTCAACGACACGACGATTTAACTCTGGTTGGAAGCTTCAATACGTTAAATCTGACTTAACATCAGTTAACTCAAAAGTCAAAACGTCTTCTCCCGTGTTAAAGCCATTCACAAACCAGATTTAACTATGTGTTAAATCTACCAAATAAACCACTTCATCCCTTTATTAAAACTTTAAGACGGTAACCTCCTAAAGCTATAAGCTGAGTTCACTTTGAATAACTCAAGAGCTAAGGCACTTTAAAAGATTGAAATCTGAGTTCTAGCCATGTACATCCCAGTTTCAACACCCAAAATAAGATTTAACTCTGGTCTCAAGCCATTCATGACCCAGATTTAATTGTAGGTTAAGGCTTTAGTATGTTAACTCTGTGTTAACTTGAATTCACTCAAGAGTTGAAGCATCTTTAGATATTTCACCCCTAGGTTAAATACATGGAAAAACCTGATTCAATTCTTGGTTCAATATTTAAGAGGTTAAGTATGAGTTCACTTTGATTGATTAAAAGGTAAAACATTAAACCCGTGCACAAAACAGCTTTAACTATCGGTTAACTTTGATTAACTCAAGAGTTCAAACATTTTTAAATAGTTCACCCAAGTTAAAGCCATGCAAAAACCAGATGCCACTCTCTTTTAAAGCTTTAATAGGTTAACCTTAGTTAACTTTGATTCATTAAAAGTCAAAACGTCTTTGGGGTTTCACCCTAGGTTAAACCCATGCACAAACCAGATATAAATATGGGTTGAAGCCATCGACGACCCAGATTAAACTCTGGGTTCAAAGATGAATATGTTAACTCTGAGTTAACTTTGATTAACTCAAGAATTGAAACACCTTTAGATATGTTACCCAAGTTAAAGCCATGTAAAAAAAACAGATGTAACTCTCTGTTCAACCTTTAATAGGTTAACTTTAGTTAACCTTGATTAATTGAAAGTCAAAACATCTTTGGGGTTTCACACTAGGGTAAAGCCATGGACAAACCAGATTTAAATATGGGTCGAAGCCATAGATGACCCAGATTAAACTTTGGGTTCAAAGATGAATGTGTTAACTGTGAGTTAACTCAAATTAACTCAAGAGTTGAAGCCGTTTTAGAGCTTTAACCTTCGAGCATTCTCTTTGACACGAGCTTTTTCGAGTAAAAAGAGAAACAGAGGCTTCTATTTCCCCTAAAGCGGCATCGATGGCACCCGCGAGTGCGATTAACTCGGAAGGCGAACGCACGTAAAGCGTTGGGAGGCTCGATTGCAGTTTGCAAAGGTTTCAAGTGGACCCCAGGGAACCCCTAAAAACTTAGGGTCAAGGTTTTTTCTGCTTGTTCTAGGAAGAAGTCGGCGTTGTTAAGTCTTTTGGGGGGAGTTGGATCCCGCTTGACGTTTCTGTGATTTTTAGGGCCCCGCGGTGGCCGCTTACGTTTCTTTCTATTTTACGAGACGAGGGTTAACTCGACGGACAATTTTGGCTGCTGTTTTTGCACTTTGATGGGTTTTACGGGAATAGAGGACCCGCTTGAGTATCGATATCTTTAAGTTGTTGTTCTGTCACGACTTGCAGGCTTGCAATACAGTTCATAACAAAAACCAGGAACAAAGTAACAAACAAATCAAATCAACTCACAAACCTAATACTACAAAAAATTGATGGGCCAGTAACTTTTATTGCCCCCTAGGAGGGAATAAACACTTGCAATCTTGTCAATGATATAGTTCTATTATATTCCAGAAACAGGCAAAAAAAATTCATTTAATTCATGTTAAATACAAAATAATATGTTTTTCTCTATTTTAATGAACAATAACACACTCACGTCATCATGAAAAACGTGTGATGTGAATTATATATTTATATTATTGTATTTTATTCATCACATTTATTTGAAACGGGTTGGCGCTCTCCAACCACTCCCCCCGGGTTGATGCCCCCTAGTGGGGAAATGGTGTGCCAGATCCTGATACCTGCAATCTCGTTGATGGTGCAAATGAAATAAAATGCATTTTTAATTATTTTGTTGAATACTGACTACGTTTTCTTTGCTTTAATTTCATGGACGTGTTATGTGAACTATTATATTTTTGTATAATTATATAAATGATTGGAAACAGATGGGCGCTCTCCAGCCTCTCCCCCAAGTGCCAGATCCTGATACTTAAAATCTCCCTGATGATATGAATCTGTGATATTCAATAGGCGGGTGAAATCAAATGTATTTTTATGTTAATCTGAATTCAGTTCATTTATGTTAAGCAAATAATAATGTTTTTGTTTTTTGCTTTATTTTATTTTTGTGACTTATAACAATAATCTCATCATGCAAACGCGGGATGTGAGTTATTATATTTTTAGAGTATGATATGATATTTATTATGTTCATTAGGCACAGTTGGGCACTCTCCAGCCACTCCCCCCAAATCGGCATCCTCTGGGGGAGAAATGCCAGATGCTGCCACTTGTAATTTCTTCAATGATATGGATCTGTTTATAAACTGGCAATATAAATATATTTTATGCTAATATGCATTTATTCTACTTATTTTAAATACGCAATAAATTATGAGTTTTGCTTTCATTTAATTTTTTGTGTGACTTATAACAAGATCATGTAAAGGCGTGATGTGAAATGTTTATATTATGTTGAATAGACACAGGTGGGCACTCTCCAACCACACCCCCCAGGTTGCTGCTCTCTCAGATGGATCTGTTATATTATATAATATATATATATATATATATATATATATATATATATATATATATATATATATAATAAGACAGGTGAAATAAAAATATATTCTTATGCTAATATTCGTTCGTAGTTTGTACAAATAAATAGGGCAGGATCAAATCTCTTTGAAATCTTCTTTTTCACCTGCTTTATTTTCTGCTTCCTTAGTCTGAAATAATGCTTCTCATTCTTTCTTGATTTTGCAATGATTGGATGTTTGATGTTTGTATTTGATTTATTGCGATTGGGCTTTTCCATATTTTTGAGGAGGGATGATTGAAAAAAAAAATTGAAATTAGACACCTGGGCTACGATAGAATTTTTTTCTGAGGTGGGGATTGCAAGTGAAGTTGATCTATAGCAGGGGATAGAAACCTATGCGTAGTAGTTCTCCGGTACCCCGGGGAAAGACATTATTAATACTTCTTATATGTAAGATACCTGAATAGGATGAAATAACATCATAAATAATGATACATATCAAGGAAAAATGAAATGTATTTCACCTAAAGTGTGACGTGATTTGAGATGGTCAAACGGAGTAGCGTGTGGATGCAGAGGAGGGAGGAGACAGTGACGATTGTTTAAAAAGTATTTTAAAACTTCCACTTGCAAGTATTGTCACGCCCTTAGAAGGTGTCCTTGCTTTAATTGCTTCCGTGTTTCAAATAATAGTCCCGATCGTCGATTGGTTACGGCCGTGCAATTTATTGATTATAGCAATCTGTATGCCTTCTTCATATTTATTGATAACCTCACGCTTTGTTTCCATGGTTATCATGTTTCGCATTTCATTGAGCATCATTGCAAGCCTTGGGACCCACGGAGAATAATTTAGGACCAAAAAAATAAAGTTGTTTTTACCAAGCGGACAAGATTCTGATCTTCCAATAGCATATCAGAATTTTCACGATGCCGTCATGCAAACCAATAGCAGACCAGCATTTTATAAACCAATAGCGTCCCCGGGTGTCTTCTGTATAAATGATCCATTCCTTTTAACGCGAATCCTTATTTATTATGACTATTATTCCCAAGTAATAATACATTTTGGTGCAAATGTTCTGCAGAAATATATAATAACAGACTATTATGAAGCAGTTGTCCTATTTCAACATTTGTTATAGTTCCTTTCAATGAATGAATGGCCATATTTTCCGCTATCGCAGTGGTTCTCAAGTAGGGGGCGTTTGACCTCGGGACGTTTTTGTTCAATTTTTAACTATCCTAGAATAAAGGGCTATTGCACCTCCACTCCACCAGGGGGCAATGGCACGCTCACTTGGGGAGGTGCGGGAGGTTTTCTTCTTCCTAGGGGGGACATCACAGAAAACAATTAAGCACTGCGCCAATGTCAAATAACTGAAATAGTAACATATGTGCGTGCTTATATTTCCTAAATGCATGTTGTATTTCTCTTTTTCTTGTATTCCTTTTCCCAACAGGGTCCACTGGGCTTGGACGGAAAACCAGTAAGTCGGTCGTCAATCCCGAGATGCGTGCAATAAACGCGATCCGACACTAACTGAAAATTATTTTCAGGGAATTCCGGGTCTCAAAGGGAGCCAGGTAGGCTGCACACAGAAAACTCTTGTGCTTGACGTTGGTATATGTTGATACGCCCTCTTGTGGCTATTTTTTTAATGGAAAAATGAATCCCTATATTGAACCACATTATATGCCGTTATTTACTATATTTTCCTTATTGCTATTTATCTTAATAGACATTTTAATTAATTGATTTTACTTTATACTTGTTTATCTAGATATGGCCAGAAATATACTGAAACAAAAGATTTTTTTTTTTTTAATTTTTTTAAAAACTTTTATACATTGCCAGAATTTAATAGATATTAAGTTCATATTTACTCTTGTTTTCTTTTAGTTTTCAAATAATTGCTTTAAATGTTGCTATTTTTTATGTTTTATATATATATATATATATATATTTTTTTTTTTTTTTTTTTTTTTAAGGAAGATAAATTATATCCTATTATAACTTTTTTTAAAATAACGGTAATCTAATGTCAGTCTTTCCCGTCCGTCTCTATTTGTCTCCGCTTAAAACAGGGACCGACCGGCCCCAAGGGAGAAAAGGTACGTTTAGGGAAAAAGTTGAAAAAACTACAAATATGGAGGTACGTGCTTTTCACATAAAAGCAACCGATTTTTTTTTTTTTTTTTGGCAGGGAGAGCAAGGAGACATGGGACCAAGGGTAAGATGATTTTCAAATTTCGAATGGAGATGGCATTTTTACAGGATTCTATATCAGGCCGATACTTATTCAAGGTATTGATACTAGCGACAGTGACTGAAACCAGAATTGGACGGCCTTTTGTGAACATTTTACAAAATACTCTAGTGGGCCAAAATTAATTGGGTCAAATTTCACATTTGACTTCTAAAAAATTAATTATGTATTGTTTTGTTTATTTATTCTAAATTATTTTCCAACCAAATGTTCAGGTTAGCTTTCTTGTGTGTCCGGTACTGATCCCGTCCGTCCCGTCCTGTCCGGTATCTTGCTCGTGTATCCAGTATCCGGTATCGATCCCGTCTGTCCCGTCCTGTCCAGTTTCCTGCTAGTGTATCCGGTATCAATCCCGTCTGTCCTGTCCTGTCAGGTATCTTGCTCGTGCATCCTGTATCCGGCAACGATCCCGTCTGTCCTGTCCGGTATCTTGCTCCTGTATCCAGTATCCGGTATCGATCCCGTCTGTCCCGTCCTGTCCAGTTTCCTGCTAGTGTATCCGGTATCAATCCCGTCTGTCCTGTCCTGTCTGGTATCTTGCTTGTGCATCCTGTATCCAGTATCGATCCCGTCTGTCCCGTCCTGTCCAATATCCTGCTTGTGTATCCAGTATCTGGTATTGATCCCGTCCTGTTCGGTATCTTGCTCGTGCATCCTGTATCCGGTTTTGATCCTGCCTGTCCGGTACCTTGCTTCTGCATCCTGTATTTGGTATCGATCCCGTCTGTCCAGTATCCTGCTCGTGTAGTCAGTATCCGGTATCAATCCCTGTCCATTTTCGACTCTGTCGGCCCCCGGCTTCCCGTTTTCCTGCGCCTGACCTATCCGTCTCATTTCTTCTGCCCAGCGATCGTCAAATCGCTGGCGTTTGTGTTCCCGCGCATGACTGCCCCGTTTCTGCGAAATAAAGCTCGGCGTGAAAACGTTACGCGTTTGGGTCCACCGTCTGTTCGGGTTCTGACAATCCAGTTATTTTATTTTTAATCATCCAGTTATTTCCGAACGTCACATATCCTCATGAGGTGACCGCGATAAGCATATTTTGAAAAGAATGGATACCATTTCAACAAAGACTTGGCGCACGAGTCATAAGAATAATCGCCAGAGTGGCCATCTTCTCATACCAAAGTCTTGTGTTTCAACATTCCCTCTCTGCGAAGCTTCGTACCGTCTATTTTTCTGTCTTTTTCATCCCAGCAAGCACGAAATGATGTCATTATCTATCGAACTTTATGATTTTTACAACCTAAAAGCCGCGTACCCCGTGGCTTCCTTTGTTTTCGCCGGCGTATCGGGGTTATGGAAATAAAAGCCCAGCTCACCCTCCGAGCTCATTATGCAATCTTTGAGGCCAGTTGCTTATTTTGGACGAGGCTTCCTGTTTGGATTCCCACCCGCTAATTCTTTTTGCCTTTCAAGAAAAATACAACTTTTTTGCATTTCAGGGTGAACTATTCTTTGCTGGGGTCTTGTTTCCAACTCCAATACCACAGTTATTTATCACCCAAATCATGGGTTAGTGTGCATTGTTTTCAATTTGTAGCTTTTGGCTGGAAATGAAATGATTGTAAAATGTCGTTTGCTAAATAAAATTCATCGAATTTTTGGCAGGGAATTTTCACAAAATATCCAGGATTGTAAACGACCAACCTTGTGAAGTAGTTACCGGCTATGGGGATCATTTTGATACCTAGTTCACTACAATGAACTCCTCCTCTTAACCCTCTTATTACCATGGAGGGCTTCGGCGCCCCCATTTTACAAGGGCTATCTAAATTGCTGTAACTCCGCAACCGTTGGGCTAAAGAGTAAATTCAAACAATTCCTGGAAGAAGAAAAGACGGGCATTGCAGTATATTTAAGAAAAATTCAATCAAAGTAGTTCTCCACTTCCCACGATGGTATCTCACATGTATCCACATGTGGCAACCGAACAATCACTGGCAAGGAATAACACAGACGTTTTTGCAATGCATGTTTTGTTATATTTAACAGATAATAAAAGAACATTACAATCTTTTGAACATTACTTTTTTAATCTGGATCGTCAAACGGGCAATGAATTGGGCTACTGATAGGTGTGATGTTTTCAGGAACAGAACAGACACAGGGCCCAATTGCGTTAAGTTTTATTAAAGGAAAGAGAAAGGGCTGCGCCCACGATCCGGCGTTCGCTAGGCGCGAGAAGCAGGTGACTCTGAATGCGGAAGTGGATCTTCTGGAAAACAGGCCAGTAGCCAGGACAGGAGAGCAAAAACGTGGTTGGGGTCGGAAGCGAATCGTAGCCAGGAAAAGAGAGTAGAGTGGTCGGGGACAAAAGAGGTCGAAAACCGGGACGGGAGAGTAGACGTGGTCAGGATCAAAACAGGTCGAAGCCGGGGGACAGGCGGGAACAAAAAACGGGTAGGATCCAGGATCGAAAAAGGCTTGCCTAGTGTTAACTGAGGTTCGCAGACGGACTGACAACAGGGGACAGATAGGAGTGGGTTTAAATAGGGACAGAGAGTCAATCAGAGTCCGAGGCAGTTGGCGCCAAAGGAGCGGGCACAGGTGCATCACATCGGTAATCATGACAGATACGGGTTTCTGTGTCCGGGATTTAAAACGCCCCCTCATGGTGAAAAATAGAAAAGATTCAAAACCTTTATTTTGTATATATTAATAAAAGTTCCTTTTTCCAGTTTGTTATCTTACAATGGTGTTCATGTTCAGTCTCAGTATCTACTTCATTGTGATCCCGAAAAATCTAAATCTGTTTTTATTTTATTTTTTATTTTAAACCGTTATTACATTGTCTTGACACATCCTCATGGTTGATATGGCCAGATATTAAAACACTGATGAGACCTAAAAGACGAGGATGAAAGAAAGTAGAACCTGGATATGTTTGAACAAAACTAGCTCGCACCAGACAAGACATGAAAAAAGGACATGTTAGAATACAAACTGGTTCTAACTGCACAAAACACAAAAGGCAGAAGAACATACACACACATGAATAGAACAACGACTTAATCTTCCGACAACAACCAGATCTTCCGACACAAAACATGAAAGGAGGTACAAGGAACATTCCCACAGAGTGCCGTGAGGAATATAGACCATGACATCTAATGCACACACATCAACTAGGTCTAAACAGAGAAAACATGAAAGGTGTTAGAGCACAAACTAGCTCGCACTGAACAAAACATGAAATGTCGCAACATCACATGGTTCTAACTGAGAAAACATGAAAATAGAGGCAGGGAAAGTACTTGTATCTGGAACTACATAATGTTTCAACACCAACTGGATTTAACAGAACAAAACGTGAAAGGAAGATGTCAAAAGAAACATTATGACCAGTAACAAGAATGGCGGTGTTATGACGACGATAGCATGGATTACAGTCGAATGCAATCGGACTAACTGAATCTAAATGAACAATACATAAAAGACACTTCGGGTTGGGACCTTGGTGTCTTTTAAACATATTTTCATTGTCTTTTCAAACTTTTTGCAAAACATTAACAGATAAAAGTAACATAACAATAATGACAATAACTCACAATTGTAGTAGGCAAATTTTATTGAAATCTCTAAGTTGACTACACAAAAATAAAAAGAATGACTTTGTATTCAGAAAGATAAATATTTTTCTCTTAAGCCCCATGGAAAGAATCTCCACCAGAGGGCGCCTAATGGATTGGGACACCCTGCACACCTGTCCCTATTCACCCCAAGCCTTTATAAGGACATTATGGACAGAACCTGTTGTCAGGTCATCATCCATTTTCCACCATCAATTCCATCACCTTTTTGCAATTCCACCCTGGTTTCTGAGATTTGTTTTTTGTGTTTCAGGCAGTTTTCTTATTGTTTTGAACTATTTGTTTGCTACTTTGATCATTGTATTATTATATGCTATATTTTTGGAGCTCCTCGCCGTTCTTCCTGCTTTCCTGCGTTTGGGTCTACCACAACAGATTTACTGGAATTCTTTTTTACTATAACTAACGAAAAATCATTTCTACCCCCAAAAAGTGCATCGATGGAGTTTTGCTCCGTGGTTGCCTAGCAACCCTAGCAACCAAGTAGCCTCTTCCGAGTGGCAAAAGGAAAAAGGCAGCAAACGGGAAATAACAATAGATCTCGGTCAACTTCTCACTTCCTTCCAAATCCATCATTTGGAGTGCCCTTGTCAAGAGAGCCTACGACCTTGAGAAGCGATGACAATCGCAGGATAACGGCAGCATTAAACACATCGTCGGATGTCCCCACGTTGCCGGACGACCTTGGGACAGAGGTCACGAACCGTCATTGCACGCGAGGCCCGCAATGGAACAACAGATACTGGATTCTAGTTTCAAGCTTTTCTGGACTGCGTTGTTACTGTAGAGCACCGGGTGTGTTTGATTTCCGGGACCTTTTTTCTTTTTCTTTTTCCCAGAATAAAGTGCAATTGCACCTCCACGACAGAAAGAAAATAAATCTATCAAAACAAAACATGAAAGGAGACGACACAAGGAATATTCCTACCACAAAGAAAGTGTCGTGACGACATTTAAGTATAGTCTCCTGTTGTCAGTGTATACTAGGCAAGCCTTTTTCGACCCTGACTCCCACCTGTCCCGTTTTTGCTCTCGTCTGTCTCCGGCGACGACCCGTTTTGATCCTGACCACGTCTGCTCTCCCGTCCCGGCTTACGACCTATTTCTGATCCTGACTACGTCTACTCTACTGTTGTGGTTTACGACTCGTTCCCGATCACGCCTTGCTCTCCCGGTCCCGGCTACCGACCCGTTTTTCCGTCCCTGACACCGCCATTGCTCGCCACGGGAGATCCAATTCCGTGTTTGGATCAGAATCCCAGTATGAGAGCGACTTCCTTCCGTGTCCAGCGAACACCGGACGGTGGGCGCAGCCCTTCCTCTTTCCTTTAGTAAAACTTGTGAGAAACGCCACGCAATTGGGTCCTGTTTCCGTTCCGGTCCTGTCATAAATGATATCGTATTTTCCCTTTATCAATTATTGACGATTTCAAACGCATTATAACCTGGTATATGAAGATCAGTGGGGTGGAGTGAAGGTCGGGGAACCTCGCTCCAGAAGATGACCTTGTGCTTCACGTCAATGACCTCCTTGAATCCCCTCGGTTGAACTTGAACCTCTTGTTTTTAGGGTCCCCCAAACTACAGCACGTACGCGGGACTGCACAGTAATCAAATTCTCACTCTTAAGGTTCGTCCGCAGCCCTCACATCTCGCTTTCCGTCTCCGCCGGGAAGCCTTCGTCTCTTTTCTCTCCTCAGGGTCTCCTCACGGCTTTTCCTCTATTCCTACGGCAGAAGCCCCCCTACCCAATTCTTTTTATGGCTCCTTCATGACTTTTCCTTCCTTCTTCTTCTCTTTTCTGCATGTACCGCCGCTTCTGTAGATGCTCTATCCCAGATTTGATCACGGATTTCTGGCTGGCGAGCCCTCCGCCACCTTTCAGAGACGTTTTCTGAAGGTACATATAAATATCTATGATATATAATATTCAATGTATAATATATAATATTTAATATATAATATATATATAGCATATAAAGTAATACTCAAAGAAAAAGAAAAAGAGAAATCCCTTTTAAAGGAGGAATCAAGTCGTAGCAATTAAATCTACACATCTCCAAAATTCTACTTTTAGATTATAACAATTTTCTTGTTTTTAAAAAATCAATTCAATAAGATACAATAATTACGTGTATATGAATGTAAGTGTATAGATATAAATAAAATCAATAGTAATTAGAAATTATATTTTTGATATTTTTTGGTTTTAAAAATAACAAAATATAAAAAATTTGAAATTAAAAATAAACCATATGTATAGCAAAATAAATCTAATACTAAATCCAACACAATTTATTTGTTGTTTTTTTAAATAATACCATATGGCTAAAATAAAATCACCAAAATTGTATTTTATAATTTACATATTTTGGGGTTTTAAAAATTATAAGATATAAAACTTAAATAAAAAATAAACCAATGTGCAGCAGAATAAATCAAACACTTTATATCAAAAAAATAATAAATCTCCAAAATATATTTTTTTAAATAATACCATAAATTATATGTATGTATGTATGTATGGGTAAAATAAAATGACCCAAATTGTATTTTCTATTTTACATATTTAGGGGTTTTAAAAATGATAAAATATAAAACATTAAAAATAAACCATATGTGTAGCAAAATAAATCCTACTTGAAAATTTAAAAAAAAATCTCCCAAATATTTGTATATTGTATTTTTCTAAAATATTGTAACACAAAAATAAAAGGCAAAATAAAAAAAAACACTATTATTTGGCCCCAAAATTATTTCATTTTATAAACGTTTATCAATATGTTTATCAAACATAAATCAACGCTATTATTCCCTAGGATATAGATTATATTTATTTTATATGGTTTCAAAATTAAGTACAAATATTTAAAATTGGTGTTTTTATTTGTGTTATTTTCCAGTAGGAAAATTTGTGGGAAAAACAGCATTTTTTTAATAGATGAATACAAATATAAAATCAAAATAATACTAATAAGAGTTAAAATAATACAAAGCAAACATTTTAAAAATATTTAATAATTTGTAAAAATAAGAGATACCAAAATATTTGGTATAAAATACAAATTTTACAATTAATATATCAATAAAAATAAAGAAATGAAATCACTCGATAAATGACTGCTAAATGCATTTAAAAAATCAAGAATAACAAACACACCAACCAAACAAATTCCTAAAATAAATATCCCATTGTCTGCCATGAAGGAAATCATTTCTTTTCTACTGTTAAGTGTGAAGCAGTTGCCAGAATTCTTGACTTAAACAAAATATTTGACATTCTTTGTACTGCTCCCATATGTCCCAGAAAACGATAGCTCGTACTCTTATTTTCTTGTTCTTTTTTTTCCACATACTGCTGATCTTTGCTTCTTCGACAATTTGCTTTCATGCGGAGAAACGAATCTTTCTTCATTTTTATTTGTTTTCATGTGAGCAGGGCGACCAAGGGCAAGCGGGACCTGCCGGCCCGCCCGGTCCCCCGGGTCCATCGGGCCCCAGGGGCCCCCCGGGGAACACCGGCAAAGATGGACCACGCGGCCCACCGGGAGAGCCGGTAAGAAATCTTGCTGTTGTTTTTCAAACTAGTATGGTAAAAAGAAAAGAATTGTGTATTAAATAGCGATATTTATTTCATAATACTTAGTTTGTTTGAATAAAACACCATTGATTCAAATAACAAGCAAGAAGACATGAACTATCTCATAAACATGACTTTTTTGGGGCTCCTCATTTGTCAATTTTTTCCATTGTTTTCCTCTCAAGCCACTCTTGTTAGCCACTTGGCTGCAGACTATGGCTCGCTGTTATCTGTCAATTGGTAATTGATAGCGGCTCCATGTATATACATGTATATACACCGGCTTGCTAATAGCTTCTCCCGCTATCCGCTAAAGTGAGCCACTAACTCCAGCTCCGACTCTGTTCACCTGCTCCAGGTGTATCCATCTTGCTCGGTCTTTGTCACTCATGTGGATTAGTTTTTGTGTCCTGTTGCTGGATGAGATTGGTCTTTACCCACCCAAGAAATTTTACAACGAAATTCGCGACAAAATACATTTAAAAAAATATGTGACGAAATACATGAAAAATTAAACAACAACAAAATATTCAACAGCATCCATCCATCCATCCATTATCTGCAGTGCTTATCTTCAGTAGGGTCACGGGGGGTGCTGGAGCCCATCCCAGCTATCGTCGGGCGGTGGGCAGGGGACACCCTCAACTGCTTGCCAGCCAGTTGCAGGGCACACAGGGACAGACAACACTCACTCATTCACACCTAGGGACAACAAAACCCAACCAAGCACAGGGAGAACATGCAAATTCCACACAGGAGCTTCGATCTCATGAACTCAGAACTGTGCCGCAGACGCGCTAACCACTGCGCCGCCGACACAACAACATACATGACAAAATAGGTGATGGGTTTTACGACAAAGTACATGACAAAATACCCCACAAAATATACAACAAAAACATGACAAAATAAGACACAAAATACTCTAATTTCACGACAAAGATAAGACCTAGAGGAAAGTTCTACGGTCAGACGAAACAGAAATCAAGCTTTTTGGCCACAATACCCAGTAATATGTTTGGAGGAGAAATGGTGAGGCCTTAACCCCAAGTACACCATACCCACTGTCAAGCACCGTGGTGGTAGTATTATGTTGTGGGACTGTTTTGCTTCCAATGCAACTGGTGCTTTACAGAGAGTCATTGGGATAATGAAGAAGGAGGATTACCTTCAAATTCTTCAAGGATACTGCTGGAGGTGTGAATTTCCCTACGGGGATGAATTATGTATTCATCTATCTATCTAGACATCTAACTATCCATCTATCTATCTATCTAGACATCTAGAATTCTATCTATCTATCTATCTATCTATCTATCTATCTATCTATCTATCTATCTATCTATCTATCTTGACATCTATCTATCTATCTAGTCATCATCTATCTAGACATCTAGACATCTATCTATCTATCTATCTATCTATCAAGATAACCTAAAGTCATCAGCCCGAAGATTGCCTCTCGGGGGCAGTTGGGTGTTCCAACAGGCAGGGTTGGGTAGAGTTACTTTAACTGGATTACTTTCAATGACTTTTGGATGACTCCAATAGCAAATATGCTCATAAAAGACAAAAGAAAGTAAATATGAATAAACTGATGACTCACAACACGTGGTAAGCTTTCTCTCCTGGCTTTGATCTCCGGCAAAACGAACATGAAATGCGACAGAAACAAAATGAAAATCAATCCAAACAGCTTGCCGACATCATTTTTGCCCTTCCATGTATTCCGTTACTCCCCAAGCCTGCACAAAATGGAGTCATTTTATTCCTATTTACTTTCTTTTATCTTTTATTCACATATTTGGTATCGGAGTAATCCAAAAGTCATTGAAAGTAATCCAGTTCAAGTAACCCTACCCAACCCTGCCAACAGGACATCAAAGTGGTCACGGAATGGCTAAATCAAGCTAGAATGAAGGTTTTAGAATGGCCTTCCCAAAGTCCTGACTTCAACCCCATTGAGAACAATGCTGAAGAAAGAAGTCCATGTCATTACTACAAAGCTAAATACTAAATTAGCAATCGACAACAATGTCTGCTACCAGTAACGATGGCTAAATATTTTTTAGGTATTTATGTATTTGCATCGGTACCGATTGCGAGATCAATGCTCCGTATCTACGCACTTTTCTCTTCCAGTGGCTTAACTGGTAGCATCTGCAAGCTAACTCTTCATCTGTTTTTTGTACGGAAAGAGTGAGCGCATAGCATCTCGCCTCCAACCTCCTTCCAGTAACCATCTTAGAAAAAAAACAACAGAAAAAAAAAATCTGCTCTGGTAACAATAGCTTCTCTTGCCCGGGGGCCGTTGACGTTCCTCATCATGACTTTCCCACAGCTCTCTTTGGTACCATGAATTTTATTTACCCTTGGGCCTTCATTGCTGTCTGATTTAGTCATGTGTAGGACGCAAAAAGCATTTTGTTCAGGGATTCTGTGTTGGTTACTTTGAATTTGCAGAGTTTAACATGCAGGGTTCGTACGAGTGCTTGAAATCCTTGAAAATGCTTGAATTTTGAGTCAAGTCAAGTCATGTCTATTTCTATGCACAGACCACAGACTATTGCAAACTACTACAAAGTACTTTTTAATGCTACAAAAATAACACAGTAAAACTACAAAAGTACAACAGTGATATTACAAAATACGTCAGTGAAACTACGAAAATGCTTCAGTAATACTACAACACAAAATTAGAGCTATGAAAAAACTACTAAATACTACAGTAAAACTATAATAGAAAATTACAACTATGAAATTCTACAAAAATACAATATTCATACTCCAAAAATACGATAGGAATACTAGAACACGGCGCTTGAGAATGCTTGAAATGATTTCTGTTGCCGTGTTTCCTGGGCAGTCAGACTCAATAGACGACGCGTTTAAATTAAGTAAAAGATTTAAAAGTGAGTAAAAATGACGCCGATGGTGGCACCAGTCCTCATTATCGAATTGTTGCGCGAGGCATTACGGCCACTAACTGTTGCATCCAAGAAGACAGGCTCTTTTTCAAAAGTGGCTCTTCCCGCTCGGCACATAAAATACAAATTAAAATATTCACAAATCTCCCCCCAAAAATTGTAAAATGCAAAAAAATTTGGGGTTTTTACACACTGAACAGGTTTAAATTTAAACAACACACTATTCCGAAAAGTGCAAAACAATCAAATATAAATTTAAAATAATGACTTTGCAGTGCCATACCTGCGAAAAATATAAATTCCAATAAATAAAACAAAAATCAAAAGATTGAATGTGCTCTGTTTCAGCGCGATCAATATCATTAAAATGAGTCCAAATTTGGCTCATTTTTCTGCATACAGTACTTTCTGGTTTTTATTTTGTCTTCCGTATTATTATCCAACCCAATGTATTGTGTGGGTTGAAAGTGGCGAACAAAACATTTTCCGTGTTGCGATTTCTGAACCATGTCCAGCTTTTCTCGAAAAGTCCGTCTTTAAAACGGCTTTCGCAGTATATATGTGACCAAATCCATCCATTTTCCTCTTTCGGCCATTGTGGTTTGACATAGACGCTATCAAATGAACACAATATACTTTCTATGCCTGTGCAGATGGTTAACGGCAGGCTCTTGGTGCTCTTGTTTTTGTGAATTACCGCCCCCTAGCTTTGTGAAAGCAATAAACATTATGCATTGCCATCCAAGCCAATTCAAAATTTGATTGGCTGAACCAACAGCGATATCACACCTATGTTACTCTGCACGACGCGTGCACATAGAACATTGAAGGGGTCTAGGCAGATTCCTGAGCCTAGCAACAACTAATCCTAAAATGTGATTGGTTAAATGCTTATGAATGAGACGGGCGATCGTTCGTAAGTTGAATTTGTTCGTAAGTTCCTTCAGTGCTATATTTTGTAAGGCTAACCTGTATTGTTTTGTACTGAAAAAAACATTTCATAAAATATTATGCTCTATAAAGATAAATGAAATTGAGTTTAACTTACTTTTGGAAGATGCGCTTCAAGAGTTAGGCTCCTGGTAGAAAGAGGCCGAAAAAAAACTATCCAACCATTTTATCAACCGCATCAAGCTTTCTTATTCCACTTTCATTTTAAAAGAAACGGCTCGTCTCTTCTTTACACTTTATACCACCAACCATATCGAATTGACGCACAAGATATTAAATGATAAAAACGTTAAAGTTCTTAGCGCGCTGGAGATACAGTATGGAATGTTTACACACAAACTAGGAAGAGAAAGCTGGAATTCTTCTTTAAGGTGGATTTTGGGTGACTTTTCACAGCGTCCGACGCCGGTAGCCGCGGAAAGAAGCATTACAGTACTATCCTGTAAAAAGGGGCACAATACAAAACCTAACTTACAGCAATGTCTAGATATTTTTCGACATCCTGAAAACATGTAGGGGAGCGTCTTTATATGAAATAGGGCAGAAGCAATGAATAGAAGCAAACAATTTAGAATAACTCCATAAATCATTTGTGGCTTTATTGAGACATAACACACACAAAAACTGAACGAATCATGAATTCACAAGTAATGATGGACAAAATAAAATGAACATCACATGATTCAGATATTTTTAGGCCAGCGGAGAAGGCCTTGCAGGCCCTCACGGCCCACCACTGTATACTGTAAACGGTGGCAATGGAAAGATTGCCAGCACGGAACGCCGATCACGATCGGCAGCCGACTTGACCGTAAAATCCGTGATGGCAAACAAACTGATTTAAAGAGTTGCAACGCTCCCCCAAAGAAAAAGCTTTGTTTTGGGACGCCATATTGGAAGCAGATGTCTGCTTACAGAGGTTTCTGCCGGCCAATAAAACAAAAAAAAGACAACAAAAAAGAGAAAAAATGACAGCTATTTTTATGGGTTGTCTAATTTATCATCTGCAATGACCATCTTCTGGGTGGCATTTTGGAGAATAGCTGTGCGTCACTCGTATTGAGAAGCGAACCTTTTCGGATGTCTTTCTTGAAAAACTGCCGAGTCGGCGAGAGTAAAATTGCTGAGTCTGGCTTTTTTGGGGACCTGTAGAATGACTTACCTGGGTGCTGGTTCTGGCCTGGAGGAGTAGAATGTCTTTCTGGGAGCGCTGCTAAGTCAGCGAAACCAAAAATGCCAAATTAGCGATTTTTGCAGTTTTCACATCTGGGGTAACCTACCGGACTGCCTGTAAAAGATGTTGTGTATATTTAATGTCTTTCTAGAGTGGAATGTATTTCAAAAGTGCAGAGTCCGTTTTTTAGAGCATCACACGTGTTGAAACACGAAACCGTTTAAATGTCTGTCTCCAAAAAAACTGCCGAGTCATCAAAACCAAAAGTGCTGTGTCCGCTTTTTTAGAGCCTCACTCGCATAAAATTAGAAACCATTTGAACGTCTGTCTCAAAAAACTTGCTAAGTCATCAAAACCAAAATTGCCGAGTCCATTTTTGGGGCATTTTCACCTCTCGAATGGCGTGACCAATTGCTTGTGCAATATTTTGATCCTGGCCTGGGAGAGTAGAATGTCTTTCTGGAAAAAAAACTGCTGAGTCAGCAAAAACAAAAATGCCAAGTCAGCTTTTTGCAGCTTTCACATCACGGGGTAATCTACCCAATTCCCTGTAAAAATGGTGTCGATATCAAATGTTTTTTCTGGACTGGGAGAGTGGAATGTCGTTCTGTAAGAAACGCCCAATCCACCACAGGAGCGGTAGGGGCACCATTCCTGTGGTGTGTCTTGGGCAAATACAGCCCAGTGGCGCCCGTCCCCCTCTTGGCCAACTAATATTTCCCACCCACGTTCTGATTGGCATAACAGTCCCTAAGAGAGTAGTTTTCAATGTATTGTGGAGTATTTCTTGTATAGTAGATACTACTTCAAGGATTTCATATATCACGGGTTGTTTTAGAAGGTAATCCCGTCAAAAATGAGGGATTACCTTCGTAATATTGTTCTTGTATTTAGTGTGTATTTTGAGGTACTATACAAACAATAACAGCACAGTATTTAGATTTGTATTTAGTGGAATGTAGGTTTTTGTTTGCACTCTACCGCCATCTAGTGGCCAAAGTGGGCGCACAACCTGTAGAATAGAATAGTCTTTATTGACAGTTTTGTTTTCAATTAAGACAAGTGACACATGATTTTTTTTTTCTTTAGAAATCGAATCTAATCTGATGTCATTTTTTTTTTGTTTTCAGGGTTTTCAAGGTCGTGATGGAATTGAGGTAACTCAAACTCTTTTTTTTTCAAGTTTTATTCAGACATTTTCTAACAATGAATTGGATGAATTGATTTATGTTTTGTGGAGTGGTGTCACACAAAAAGCATCCTATTGAAATTTTAAGGCGATATCTATGTCGAAAAATATCCGTTTTAAGTCATTTGGCACAGCTTGTTACAACTGAGTAAACTCAACATCCATTTTTTGGAATAGAAAAATGGAGTAAATACATTTCCAATAAGAATTTTATCTTTTTTCCCTAATTTATAATATTCTTATTTAAATGTTTTTTTTCTTGTTTCAGTCATTTTTAACGATTATTTTTTCCAAAATAATTGTATTTATATATTCTTTTTTCTAATTTTCCTATTTTAAAATATGTTTAAGAATTTATTTTGATAATATTATTTTTCATTTAAAATCTATTTATGAGTTTTATTTATATAATTTGGTCCGTTTCGAGATTCATCTTATTTTTCAGTCTGTCCTAAGAAATATTTGTCAAAAAAGCTTCAAATGGCCTCAATTATTCATAGTACATTATTGTTGTCATTTTAAATATTATTTGTCTTATTTTCAACTTTTAACCATTGTTTATGCAACCAAAACAACTGAAAATGATTCTAAATATATGAATAGAAATAGCAATTTACAATTTTATCAATTAGTAAAAAAAATCATATTAGTCCATTTTTATTATATTAGTAAAGTAAGACTACTTTGCTCATTTTAAGTATTTTCTTTTTGACTTTGAGATATAAAATGAGAGATAAAGTCTAAATGCATTTTATTGATAGATCGATGTCTAGATAGAAAGATAGATAGATAGTCGTCTAGATAGATAGATGGATAGACAGACAGACAGACGGATATATGGGGGAATATATAGATAGATAGATAGATAAAAAGAAACGTAAAACAAGTACAGTACATCGATTCTTGTTTCCTTGCCTTCCTGGAAAAAACAGTTTTAAAAAGGTAAAATAAGAAAATGAAATATCTAAAATGAGCAATAGTATCTAAATGGAATAACTAAAAATTATATGTATATTTTCTTTTTTTTTTCTGTTTTTTTTTTACTAGGGTCCTCAGGGATTGCCCGGGAAGCCGGTAAGGGTTTTACATATTTCTATAATAATTTGAATTATTTTGTTTCTTGTACATGTGCAAAATGAACACAAAATATATGTCTTTTCTTTTTTTTATTACAGGGAGAAGATGGGGAACCCGGATATCCCGGACCCCAGGGTCCTCCTGGAGCAAAGGTAATCCCACCCATGTTATTTGTATTGTTTTTAAAGCCACAGTATATTTGACATCTAGATGGCACTGTTGTCTAATGGGAACAAAAAAAACAGTGCCACACCAAGCAAAGAGATGGCAGACAAACATGGTGGCGACCTATGCAGGGATTCCACTTTTTCAAGTCAAGTCAAGTTTTTTTGTAACGCCCTTAATCACAAGGAGTCTCAAAGGGCTGCAAAATAAAATGAAATGATCTGCATTTCTATAGCGCTTTTCGAGTCAGTGACTTCCCAAAGCGCTTTACAATGTGCTCCACATTTTCCAATGGCGGCCTTGCAGCCATGTAAGGCGCTAACCTTCTTATTGGGGGTATTAGGGGTTCAGTGTCTTACCCAAGGACACTTCCACATGTAACACGGACGAGCCGGGATTCGAACCGGGATCCCTTGATCCCAAGACGAGCGCTCTACCTCCTGAGCTACTGCTGCACAGCTCAATGACTAGTACAGACTATTATGACAGCATCCCCTGATTTAAAACTTACATAAGGGCAAGGGAAAACTCAAAACCTCAGCATGAGTCAAGTCAAGTCATGTTTATTTGTTTGGCCCTTAATCACAAGAGTCTCAAAAGGCTGCAAAGAGCACAGATTATTGCAAACCACGAACTATTATGACAGCATCCCCTGATCTAAAACTGACATGAGGGCAAGGAAAAACTCCAAAACCTCAACATGAGGAAAATGAAGAAACCTTGAGAAGGGACCCCACATGAGGGAATCCCCCTTCCAGGACGACCAGGCTTTGCAACAACAAATAATACACAGATATGCTAGCTCTATGAGATATAACTCCTGTTTTAAGCCTAGATTTAAACACTTCCACTGAGGTTGTAAAAGAAATACAAATTTTCTCGATTTGTTTTCATTTTAATTTTTAATTCACGTGAGTTCATGTATTTTTGCCTAGTATTGCATTTTTTTGGTATCAAATGAAGTTTTTTTTGTACCACTAGGAGGCACTAGATATTCCACACTGTTCCTTTCAACATCCGTCTGTACCTGGAATTTTCTGGACCACTTACCGGTTTACTCTTTTTGAAATAGGGCGAGCCGGGAATGGGCGAGAGAGGAGAGAGAGGGATGGATGGGATGCCTGGATTAAAGGTAACGGCCATTCAAATCTAATGGATTATTTTTCGGTTTCGGTTGAACATTCTCAATATGAATTTTCTGTATATTTTCATTGAACATAGGGAGATAAAGGAGAAGTTGGAGATCAAGGTCCGATGGTAAGTGTGGCACCGAAATATAGCCTATCAAAGAAAAATGAAATGATATTTTTACTTAAAATGTTTTTTGTTTTTTTTTCCAGGGTTATCCCGGGGAAAAAGGCATGTCGGGCCCCTCGGATATTATTGACTTTAACGGGAAGCTTCTCGATGCCTTCCAGGTGAGAAGACGAGCGTTTGTGTTGTGCCACCATAAAAGATCGCAAGGAAACAATGAAAAATAATAATGATAAACAAAAAAATCTGTTTTTGTGCATTTTAATTATAAAGAGCCTTAGAGGCCATGTCAGAAAAAGATTTATCTTTTCACCGAAAATGTCCGAATTCATCTTGCTGGTAATTTTGCTCATTTTAATTTATACATTTAGTAAAAAAACGAATAATACTATTCAATCCTAAAATCATACAATTGAAGATGTATTGTATACAGGGACTTGCGAAAGTATTTGGCCCTCTTGAACGTTGTGACCTTTTGCCACATTTCAGACTTCAAAAAGATAAAGATATAAAACTGTCATTTCTTGTGAAGCATCGACAATAAGTGGGACACAATCATGGAGTGGATCGCACTTTATTGGATATTTTTAACTTTTTTAACAAATGAAAAACGAAAAAGTGGGTGTGCAGAATGATTCGGCCCCATTGAGTTCATGCTTTGTAGCGCCACCTTTTGCTGCGATGACAGCTGCAAGTCGCTCGGGGTACGTCTCTATCAGTTTTGCACATTGAGAAACTGATATTTTGGCCCATTCCTCCTTGCAAAACAGCACGAGCTAGGTTAGGTTGGATGGAAAGCGTTTGTGAACAGCAGTTTTCAGTTCTTTCCACAGATTGTCAATTGGATTGAGGTCTGGACTTTGACCTGGCCATTCTCTTGGCCACCTTCTTATGTTTCCATTGTACCTTTTGCTTTAAGTTTTGGATCATTGTCTTGTTGGAAGACAAATCTCCGTCCCAGTCTCAGGTCTTTTGCGGACTCCATCGGGTTTTCTTCCAGAATGGTCCTGTAGTTGGCCCTATCCATCTTCCCATCAATTTGAACCATCTTCCCTCTCCCTGCTGAAGAAAAGCATGATGCTGCCACCACCATGTTTCACTGTGGGGATGGTGTGTTGAGGGTGATGAGCTGTGCTGCTTTTACGCCAAACTTAACGCCTCGCATTGTTGCCAAAAATTTCGATTTTGGTCTCATCAGACCAGAGCACCTTCTTCCACATGTTTGGTGTGTCTCCCAGGTGGCTTGTGGCAAACTTTAAACGACACTTTTTCCATATAGGCCAGATTTGTGCTGTATACGACTGATTGTTGTCCTGTGGATAGATTCTCCCACCTCAGCTGTAGACCTCTGCAGTTCATCCAGAGTGATCATGGGTCTCTTGGCTGCATCTCTGACCAGTTTTCTCCTTGTTTGAGCTGAAAGTTTAGGGGGATGGCCCGATCTTGGTCGATTTGCAGTGGTCTGATACTCCTTCCATTTCAATATTATTGCACAGTGTTCCTTGGGATGTTAAAAGCTTGGGAAATCTTTTTTTATTCAAATCCAGCTTTAAACTTCTCCGCAACAGTATCTCAGACCTGCCTGGTGTGTTCCTCATTCTTCATGATGCCCCCTGCACTTTAAACAGAACTTTGAGTCTATCACAGTGCAGGTGCATTTATACAGACTTGATTAAACACAGGTGGATTCCATTTATCATCGTTAGTCATTTAGATCAACATGGAATCATTCAGAGGTCCTCACTGAACTTCTGGACAGAGTTTGCTGCACTGAAAATAAAGGGCTGAATCATTTTGCACAGCCACTTTGTTTGTTTTTTATTTGTCGAAACAGTTGAAAATATCCAATAAAGTGTGTTCCACTTCATGATTGTGTCCCACTTATTGTCGATGCTTCACAAGAAACGACAGTTTTATATCTTTATCTTTTTCAAGTCTGAAATGTGGCAAAAGGTCACAATGTTCAAGGGGGCCAAATAGTTTCACAAGCCACTGTCGCTGTTTAGTTATTCGTTCATTCGTTATTGAGTTGTTCGTTGTATCATTTATTCATTTTTTAATGTGTTTCTTTTTCATTCTTTGTCAGCAATATCAGATTTTCTTTTACCCCAATGAAACATTGTTTTTTTTTCCTGGCGGAACAGCATTTTTTTCATTGCTTTTGTTATTCATGTATTCATTTATTCAGCTATCCATTTTTTTCACTTTATCATTTCATCATATACGTTAGCTTATGTTTCTTTTGGAGGTGCTCAAAAACAGTTGAAGAAGAAAAAATAAATAAACAAGATGCTGATATTGCACGATTTCTCGGTCTCGTTCCACAGGCCATCGACACAATCAGTGTTTCGGTAATCGGCAAGTTTTCCTCGCATGGTTTTTGGTGGCGTTGGACATGGACTAACTCACGTTTCACGTTTGTGCTCTCGGCTGGAGAATTTCAGGGAAATCTTGAACGGAGAACGTCAAGTTCACCCCCTTTCCTTTTTTTACATGCTAAAACAGATGCTTATCACTCACTGGCGTGTGGATTTCATTTCAAAACAAACGATAACAGAGCGGATTTTTCTTTTTTTTTCCTTAGTTTTTGTACTCCAGGGTGCAAGGGTGTAAAACGCTCAGAAAGTAGTCTGAAAACGCGTGAACATGAGATGTTATCTACAAAACGAAACTTGACTTTACCTGCTAGCATGTGGCTTACATTTGCAGCTCGCTTTTTACAAGCGGGAATCGCTACGGAAGCCTGAGAGTGTCAAAATAAATAGGAAAAATAATAAAGACTAATGTTCTATTGATATTCATTTTTTTTAAAAAGGGTGAGGTGTTTATAAAATGCGGACTTAGTGTTGTTTAAAATCTACGAATAACGTTTCAGAAGCCTTTTTCCTTCCGAATGCCGTTTTCAAACTCCTGCTGTCAATCAAACCAAAGGAGGCGGGGCTAGAGGAAAGACATGACCAATGTCCAGGAAAAGCAATTGAGCTTAAGAGTTGAGGACTAGCCCAACCCATCATGATTGACAGCTAGAGTCATGCTGGAAAATAACATTTGAAGATTTTTTTCTTACTTTCTTTTAAAAAGTATTTATTCTCCAAAAAATAAAATAATAATAAGTAGATATTTTAGTATAATGGCACCCCTAGTTTCAAAACGCATTTTCTTGGTCCTATATATTTAATTTTGGCACTGTTGGGCTTCCATGAGTAGAAAAAAATGTATAATTTGTTGTATGGATTTGCAGGTTCGATTTGCTATAAATCGCTAAGCTAAGACTAGCTTAAAAGGTTTGAATGTATTCTATTGCATACACTCTTAATAATATTCAATTTTGGTTTACTGGCGACATTCTGCATGAAAATGTTCTTTTTGCCACCTTTTGCAGTTTGCTGTGATGTTGAATGGCACTTTAATCATTTTGTGTTTTCATATGAGCAGATTCAGATGCAGATTTACTTTATTGTTTATTGAAGTCTTTTATAAGCTCAAGTAAAACAAAATCACCTTCATCCGTCTCTCGAAAATATTGAAAAAAATTGATTATGATATGATTTTTCTCTAATCCAATGGGCTTAGTTCACAGTTAAAGACATATAACATGGATGAAATCATTTTAAAAATATTTCTTTAATATTACAACAAATACATGTCATCATTTATATAAAAGTATGTTGTCTTTATAGTCACAACTTGCCAGAAAAACAGTCCAATTAAATGAAACCTTGATTGAGTAAGTAAAGGAGAACAGGAGCATTGATATTTCACTACATAGTTTTTGGGGAAAAAGAGGAAGGGAAAACAATTGAACCCCATAATAGAAGAATTAATTCAAAACTATAAAGTATAAGCTAAAGAATGTGTAAAGTTTTTGGTCGTTTCTTCAGGGCCCACCTGGACCACCTGGACCCCAAGGTCTTCAAGGAGAAAAGGTATCGGAAATTGTTTTAAACATCATCCTTGTCCTAAACGCAAATGTTTAACTGACTGAAACCACAAGCTCTTTTTTTAACATCTTATTTTTTTTTTAATTATTATTATTTTTTTATTTTTTTTTTTATTTATTTCGATGTATGTAATGTTTTTCTTTTCCTCAAGGGGGAGCTTGGTTTACCTGGTCCAGCTGGAATGGATGGAGAAAAGGTACAGACATATTCCAAACATTTATGTTCCTCATTAGAATATCTTTAGATTTTTTTTTTAATCTAATCCATAGCACAACTTGGTTGTATCTACTCTTTACCTCTTTATAATGTGAGTAAAGCCCTGGGGGCATGGCTTGTTAGATACATTCCAAGCATTTATGTTCCTCTTTATACTATATTTTTATTCTCTATAAAGGTCGTAGCACAACTTGGTCGTGTCTACTCTTTAACTCTTTGTAATGTGAGTGAGGCACTGGAGAGCTTGGCTTGTTATAAAGATCCCAAGCATTTATTTTGGCATGATACTATATTTTGATTTTCCTATAGAATTAGTAGTACAACTTGGTTGCGTCTCCTCTTTACCTCCTTGTCATGTGAAAGAGCCACTAGAGAGCTTGGCTTGTTTATTCCGAGTGTTTATGTGCGTCTTAATACTTTTTTATGGTTTTCTATAGAAGTAGTAGCGCAAATTGGTTGTGTCTACTCGTTACCTCCTTGTAATGTGAGTGAGGCACTGGAAAGCTTGGCTTGCTATAAATACTTTAACCATTTATGTTCCTCTTTGTACCATATTTTTATTTTCTATAAGGCTAATAGCACAACTTGGTCTTGTGTATTCTTTACCTCTTTGTAATGTGAGTGAGGCACTGGAGAGCTTTGCTTGTTATGAAAATTGCTAGTATTTATGTTTGTCTTATATTGTATTGTGATTTTCTATAGAATTGTAGCACAACTTGGTCGTGTCTACTCTTTACCTTCTTGTAATGTGAGTGAGGCACTGGAGAGCTTGTCTTGCTTTCAAGTTTCCAACCATTTATGTTCCTCTGTATACTATATTTGGATTTTCTATAGAATTAGTAGCACAACTGGGTTGTTTCCCCTGTCTACTTTTACATAATGCGAGCGAGGCACTGGAGTGCTTGGCTCGTTAGAAAGATTCAAAGCATTCATGTTCTTCTTTAGAATATAATTTGAAAAACGGGTCAGTCGCCGGGACAGGAGAGCAAAAACGCGGTCGGGGTCGGAAACCAGTCGTAAGCCAGAAGAGGAGAGTAGACGTGGTCAGGATCAAAAACGGTTCGAAGCCGGGGAACAGACGGGAACAAAAACAAGGGGGAGTTAGTGTCGAAATAGGCTTTCCTTGTGTAAACTGAGGTTCGCAGACGGACTGACAACAAGTGACAGACGGGACTGGGTATAAAAAGGGACAGGGAGCCAATCAGAGTCCGAGGCAGTTGGGGCCAAAGGAGCAAGCACAGGTTTACTCACATGGCTAATCACGACAGTATGTTGACATAATAAAGACACCATCTGATTTGATCATCAACCTGTATCCTTATCAATTATCGTAAATCCCGACAAAAATGTTGACTATTTTTCACCAACAGGGTTCCAAAGGCGATGCGGGTGAAATGGGATTCCAAGGGGAAAGGGGAGAAAAGGGTGAAATGGGACTTTCTGGGCCCGCGGTAAGTAGCGAGAATGTCAGATATTTAGGTTTAGCTGCGCAAGATAATGATATTATTTGATGATTATATTATAATGATGATGATAATCTCTGGGGATGAGAGGTTTTTGGTCAGACTTCTCTCTTTTTGGAACGCAGGGCACGGATGGTCAGAAAGGAGAGAAGGGGGACTGCAGACTGGATGACAACCTGGTCAGGAGGCTTGATTTATACTTTGTTGAAAAAATATTGAATAGGTTTTATTTTCCTCTATTTCATTCTTATTTTATCCATTTATTTTCTTACATTTGATTTTCTCTCCTTTTTTTGGGGTCAGCAGACTTGATATATTTTGTTATTGGGTTAGGGTGAGGAGATTATTTCTTCCTCGTGCCATGAGGCTCTTTAACTCCACCCCAGGGAGTAAAAGCCCACCCCCACATTTGCATATGACCCTATTATTATGACAGTGTCTATTTTACGTAGCACTATTTAAATACTCTATAGCAGAACGTTATATTGGGTATTTTTGTATTCTATATCTTTTATTTCATTATTTTATTTTTCAAGACAAGGATAATGCTGGAAGTCTGAATTTCCCTGCAGGATGAATAAAGTATCTATCTAGCTCTCTAGCTCTCTATCTCTCTATATCTCTATATCTCTATCTTTCTCTCTATATATCTCTCTCTATCTCTATGTCTATCTCTCGCTATCCCTCTATCTATCTATCTATCTATCTATCTATCTATCTAGGCATCTGGATATCTAGACATCTATCTATCTAGACATATATCTATCTCTCTATCTATCTATCTATTGTTTTAAAGAATGACTAGGGGCTTTTTAAAATGGTTTTGTAGGCTGATCATTTTACATTTTGGTATTTTCTTCCTATTTGATTTAAAAACCATATGCTGTGTATTTTCTCGTGTTATAATCGGACTTTTTTCGTTGTGGATCGGCAAGGATAGAAGAAAAATTGGAAAATAAAATAAAGAAATACTTGAGAATTATTTAAATTGTCTTTCAGGAAAAAAAAACATTTTTCTTATTTTATTAGAATAATTTTCTGAATTTTAACAAAGCTGTTTACTGCTAAGAGTGTTAAGAAAACCAAAATTCTTTTTCATTTTCATTTGCGACAAAAAAGAAACATTTGGTTTCAATTATTTTTCAATTTCGTTTTAACTACTATTTGCGTCTCGAAGGGTTAATGAAAAATATATAATATTAATATTTATCATATTTAAAATTATTATTTTGACATGTTGTTTGGAAAAAAAACAAAATTTATTCTATTTTTTTTTTAATTAATTTATTTTAGTTTTGCATCTGCCTTCATTGAATTAAATGATAATAATACATGAAAAATTAAAGTTATTCATAAAAATAACTAAAATTAGTTAAAGTATATGCAAAAAGATATTAGTTAGTAGATAGTTTTTTTATTATTATTCCAACTAAACATTTGGTAATAATATAAATATATACAATTCAAAATATGAATTGAAATAATTGACATTTTTTTGCAAAGGAAAATAGAAATGTACTTGAAAAAATCAAATGTACTGAATTTTAATGAGACTGTTTGCAGGCATTGAAGGGGCAGTGTGTCATATTTAGTGCCTTGCAGGGGTTTCAAAATCATTCATTCAGAAAAAAAAGAAAATATTGATTTGAATACTTGGCAAAGATACCTTAACTGTCATAACAATGTTAATTTTTATTAGAGCACAGAACAGCATTGACAGCAGTGCCATCTAGTGGTCAAATATTACACACTGGGGCTTGAAGTAAAATATTATTTTTTTTAGAATAAGCAGAAAAATGTTTAAATCTTACTTTTGTTATTATTTGAAAAGTACTTTTCTTTTGTGCACTCAGGTTCAGATGATATCCCAGCCGGGCCCTCCTGGTCCTCCAGGTCCACCTGGAATTCCTGGCTCACCTGGATCAATGGTGAGTCCTCTTTTTAGTACTGGGAGTCGAAATACGCGATAAAGACATTCTTAATAAGTGCGTGTGTTCAAATGAGTAATTTTGCCCTTTAGGGTAGGGTGTCCTTTAAAAGAATAACATAGAATATATTTTCTCCCAAGTATGCGTTAACAATACCCAACTGAGTTCAAAGAGCCTTTATTTTATTTTTCACAACGCCTATCTGCTTTTATCTTACTTTTATCATCGGCGTTCCGGCCGCAGAGCGATTTACGCTGGAGGAAAAGGTGACAGGGGGGATTGGGGGTCATAACAGTGATTCCACACTGGTTTTCTTTAATTTTAGGATGAAAATGGTGAAAGTAAGAAAAGGACTGTTTCAAATACAGTCCAAATGCTAATCCAAACCCCCAAAACAGGAAGGAAGAGTTTATTCAAGTGCATCTTAGAATTTCAAGCAAGCGCAACAAAAGCTTGACAGAGGCTGCAATGATCATTTCAGCCAAAAGGTGGCAGCAGCATGTGGAATATTTTTAAGCTACGGACACCCCCTTTAAACAAATACACCACAAATTTTGGATACTTATTTTTAGTTGAGTTTTATTGTCTGTTTTTCATCCGGTCCAACAAACAAAAATAAAACAAAATATAATGACAATACAAAAAATGGTAATTAAAGTACTACTAATTAAAAGTGTTTCTTTGGTGTCAACTGTCCCTTTGTGTGTCTACAGCAAAAATAATACAACAGATATAAGGAAGTACTCACTAAAAATCAAATTTTGTGCTTAAGGACCTAATACAGTAAGACCTCGGTTATCGCGGTTAATGGGGACCAAAACCACCCGTGATAAGTGAAAATCTGCGAAGTAGCGGTGCACCTTCAAAAAAAAAAAAAAAAAACATGTATTATTATTTTTTTTAATTATTTTTTAGACCCAGTTAATGGGGAACAAAACCACCCGCAAAAAGTGAAAATCTGCGAAGTTGCGACGACCCTTCAAAAAGAAAAAAAAAGAAAAAAAAATTTTTTTAATTATTATTTTTTATAACCGTTAAATGGGGAGCAAAACCACCCGCAAAAAGTGAAAATCTGCGAAGCCCCTTCAAAAACAAAAAACAAAAAAAAAAAGTTTTTTTTTTGTTTTGTTTTTTTTAACCATTACCGACCGCGAAGCTCTGAAGCCGCGAACGTCGAACCGCGAAGTAGCGAGGTCCCACTGTATATTATTTTGCTCTCATTCTGAAAGAAAAATATTACAAAATACTTATACAGTTTTACTACAATACAAAAATACTACTACAAAAGTATTAAAAAAAGAAATAATACAAAAGTAAATCTTCAATAACTTTATAAAAGTAGTACAGAAATACTACAAAAATACTACTATGGAAATACTCCCAAAAATACTACAGAAATACAATAACGGAAAAACTTCAACAATACCTCTACAGAAATACTACAGTAATACTACAATAGAACAATACTACCACATAAATATTACAACAGAAATATGACAAAAATACAACTACAGAAATACTACCAAAATTCTACCAAAATACAACAGAAATACTATAATGAGAAAAATACCTCTGCAAATATGTAACAAAAATACAACTACAGTACAATACAAAACTACTACTACAGAAATATTCCGACAGAAATACAACTACAGTAATACTACAACAAAACTACAGATATACTACTAAAATTCTACTAGGGAAATAATACAGAAATACTACAGAAATCATATTTGGGAAATACTGCCAAAATCCTACAAAAATTCAACTACAGTACTACCACAACAATAGTACCCAAATGCTACAAAAAACTTGACTGCAGAAATACTACAAAATATTTTCCTTAAAATACAACTAACGTAAGAGTGGGGCAGAGTTGGCAAATTTTGCCCCCCGTTTTTTCCGCCCGGAATGAAAAGACCTGTACAACCGCGATCCATTATTCCCGACGGACTATTGCTGACATCCAGTGTTTTTCAGGGCCTTCACGGGATGCCCGGACCCAAGGTAAGCATCTTTGATCTCTCTCATCGATTTTGGTGGCTTCATTTGTTTTCTTGCGTCGCGACGCAGGGCGAACCGGGACTGGGAGTCAAGGGAGATAGAGGAGAGATAGGTTTTCCAGGACCCAAAGTGAGTCCAACATCAAGACGCGGCAGTGAATTGAGAATTGAGCATTTTTGTGCTGAAATCACAGGGATTTGACGGCCTCCAGGGGGCGCCCGGTTCTCCGGGTCTGGTGGGGCTACCCGGGACCAAAGGAGAAAAAGTGAGAAGACGGCAATCGCGATTTAGCGATAAAAAAATGAGACTAAAATGTTTTGTTGTCTGAATCTGTTCTCAGGGCAGGCCGGGGGAACCTGGACTCGACGTGAGTTTATCGACAAGGGTTTCAAATGGAGCTCTTATTTTTTTTCCTGACACTGAAAATGTTGTTGATGTTTCGTCAGGGTTTCCCGGGACTCATGGGAGAAAAAGGTGATCGGGGAGAACGAGGAGATAAGGTTGGTAGAAAATATCAATCGGAATCTGTGATTTGGAAAGATCCCATAAGAGTGCCTAGTATCAGTTTTTGTGAAAACGGAGTGAACTATTCGCACAGTGGCTCATTTTAAGTCTGTCCGAACCAGAACAGAAGGAGGACCCAGATGCGTAACGTTTCTCACACAAGCTTTATTTTACGGGATTGGGGCAGTCATGCACCTATTTGGGAATTTAATATTAAAATGTATCGTTTAGCAAATTGTTCGAATGAGTTATCTGACTCCGTTAACCAAACTCAACCTACATTCACCCAACAATACACGCTCGTTTCTCGGTGGAAAAGATGTACAAGAATAGTCGAAATTTTCACACGGGGCAGATTTGATTTCATTAGCAATTTAACTAAGTGTACTCCGTCGAAAATGGTCGAATTAATCAAATTAGTGTCGTCGGAGTCTCTGGCTTTCTCCTCTCAGCCCACGTCTCCCCGCAAAATGGCGTCTCGACTCCTCCCATGGGCGTGCCAAGGAAGCCCCCCCTGGGCGTCGCGATGTCTGGAAAACTCAAAACAACTCCGAGCGTTTCTACGTCATCAGGGCCTTGTTCTCAAAACAACGCCTGCCGTCCTCCGTCAGAGTCCTGAATCCCTAGTCAAAATATTCTGCATTTGGAACGGCGTCACCTGTCATTGAGCTATAGCCTACTCGGTGAAAATCTTCATTGCACTCAAAAAATGTAACTTGTATTCAATCTTATAAAATCCTTTATAGTCAAATGTATAAGTCAAGTCAAGATGGCGGCGCGTTGGGCAGACGCTGCGGCTCGGGCTCCAGTTCGTCTTTTGTTTTTCAGTGTCCCCTGATCCCTCTTATTTTCCCTTCGACTCCCTTCGCATTTACAATAATATCCACTACATCCCGAGGGATATACAGAGACCGGATCTCCCTGGAAGATTTGCCGCCTGCCGACAATGACAACGAAGGAGCAAAGGCTGAGCTAAGCTAACAAGGCGACCACACAGACCAGCGCTCCCAAGCATGTTCAACCAACGCCAGATCCATCCGTCCACAATGAGTAAATTGAGCTGCGGATCGCCACCAACAACGTCCGGAATTGGAGGACTTTTTTTTTTTGCCATCACGGAGTCTTGGCTTTCCCGACGCCGCTTCTCACACAAGCCTTTTTTTTTTACGGGAAAACAGGGGTTGGAGACTACGCGCTACAATAATGGCGGAACCATTGACACACACTGCTCACTCGATATGGAGTTTCTAGCAGTATCGTGCAGACCCTTCTATGTACCGGGAGAGTTAACTGTGGTTTTTGTTTGCTGTATACTTTCAACCGCAAACAGTTTCACCGGATGCTAATGTTAGCATAGCGCTAAATCTCCTGCCCGCTGCTAAACAGCAGCTTGCACAGCCCAACGGAGCTTTATCGTCGACGGCGACTTTAATCGGGCATGTTTATGGACTGTACTCCCAAATCCATTCAATATGTGGACTGAGCAATTCGGAAAAACGCTGGACTATGTGTAATGTAAGATCAAACATTCGGTTGTGTCCGGCAACTCTGTTTGACCCTCACACAGCCCCCCCCCCCCCTCCCCCCCCATCAACTGATACTGGAGATTGTAGCAAGATATCAGACAGGACGAGACAGACGGGATCGATACCAGACACTGGAGACCGGGGTCTGATGTCAAACAAGGCGAGATAGACGGGATCGATACCAGACAGAGTCCATATACACGTCTTGGGGGGTGCAGAGGTTCGTTGACAGACTGACAAAGGGTGAGTGAGAGCACTGAGCTTAAATAGGAGGGAAGCCGATCAGACAACGCGCCGCAGCTGGTGCCAAATGGGCGGGGACAATTGAGGGCAATGGGCAACCGTGACAAAGTCTTTTGACTTTTCATCTTTCTATCCCATTTGTGTCTGGTAAATGACAATATATTTGTTTATTTATTCCTCCGGTAAAATGTAAAACGATCCCGAAAATGATGCCAATGATTTCATGTGGCAGACATTTTTTTTTCAAACAAAAAGTATCAGCAAATGTATCCTTTCATTTTTATATATAATTGTTTTCCTTATTATAAAATACAAACTGTATAAAATAGCAAAATGAGAAAGAAAAAAAATGTTACATGTATAAACTATTGTTTTTTTTTTTTTGTCCAGGGTGACAGAGGAAGTGTGGGAAAGCGAGGACTGAAAGGTCAGAAGGGAGAACAAGGTCCTCCCGGTCTAGACCAGCCCTGTCCTGTGGTAAGAAAGAAAACCTCACTTCGAATCAATATTTATACACTGCCGTGAAAAAGTATTTGGCCCCTTCCTGAATTCCGTGTATTTTGTATTTTTATCACTCCCAGAGGTTTCAGATCATCAAACCAATTTTAGTAATCACACAGAGATAGAAAACAAGAAAACAAAAAATGTAGTTTTGAAATGTTGATTCCATTGATTAAAACACAAAAACAATCCGCACTTATCTAACCCTGTGTGAAAAAGTATCAGTAAAAGTTGTTCAGTTCAAAAAAGCTCATACAGCCATTTCCAAGGGCTCCAGCGAACCACTGTCAGAGCCGTTATCCACAAATGGATAAAACTGGGAACAGTGGCAAACCTTCCCAGGAGTGCCCTCTTTCGCCTGTCCTGTGTTTTTGCTCCTGTTTTTCTCCCGCTACGATCTGTTTTGATCTCGACCACGTCTGCTCTCCTGTCCTGGCTTACAATTCGTTTGTGAGCCCGACCACGTTTTTGCTCTTCCACCCCGGCTACTTTTTTTTCCACTCTCGACACCGCCATCGCTCGCCACGGAAGTCCCACTTCCTCGTCTGAGCAACCTACTCCCCGCGACCGGCGATCTCCGGATCGTGCGTGCGCTCCTTTCCCTTCTTCCCAATAAAACTGTGAGAAACGTTACGCGAGTGGGTCCTGCCTCCGTTCTGGTCGTGACAGCATTTTGTATTTCCTTGGGTTGTCTCTGCGTGATATTAAAATGTGTTTGATGATCTGAGACCTTAGTGAGTGATAAATATGCAAAAAACAGACGCCAGAATTCAGAAGGGGGGGCAAATACTGTTTGACGGCACTTTATCTTACTTTTTCACGTATCTTCCCTTTTTCTTCTTCTCTGCAAATGTCTTCCCTATTTGTGAATGTGTAACCGAGTATTGTTAACGCTAACAGGGCTGCCAGGGCAAAAACGAACTTTCTGTGGAGGCTCTTTCTTCTCCTCCTCCTCCTCTTCTTCTTCCTCCTCCTTGTCCTTTGGTACAGTATCACTTCTTTTACTTGACTTCTAAGTGGCCTCTTGTTATGTTACGATTCCTAGTGGTGTAGAAATACTTCATTCATTCAAGTCATTTGTATAAAACACGGGTACTACATCATAACCTTGATTTCAGGTTTGCACATTTGTAATTATTGCTGCTTTTAGCACTTGATAACCACATGAGCTGACTCTCATGTTTCAGGCGTTTTTTACTTGTTTTCACTGTTTCCTACTCTAGCTAAATACAGACTGTGCTTGTGCATTCATTTACATTTTTTGAATCGCGACTGAATATTTTTCTCGGTTGTTATCGTGCAGGGACATGACGGCTTGCCAATACCGGGATGCTGGCATAAGGTGAGCATGAATATGAAAATAATAATAGAGCATGCGATTATTCATGAAAATATTGGTTTCTCATTACGACTAACTGGGGTGATGTAATGATCTAATTTTAAATATTTTTTACGTTTAAGTGTACTTTTCAAAATACAAGTAAAATGGGAAAAATATTTTTAAAAAGTTGTCATTTTCCTTATTTTGAACAACAAAATAATGATCAAAATGAACAGATCAATCTTTCATTAAAAATAAAGAAATATCGATCTCGTCAGCCTCTGGCTTCCTGTCTTTCCCTGCCAGACCGCTGCCTAACGCGCATGAGTCCCCATTTCCCGTAAAATAAAAGGCTTGTGTGAGAACGTCACGCGTTTGGGTCCTGATCCTGTTCTGGTTCATGACACGCATGAAATTAAAACTAGAATAAGACCACAACAACAGAATTACTTATTTCATGGAAGACAAATATTAAGAAATGTGGTTTCACAACTAAATTATCTTGGTTCATTCCTTAATGATAACTATAGATAAGAGCATTTTCGTTTTATCGGATTCTCCGGACTATTACGGGAACAAAAAAAGAAAAAAACAATTCGGATTGGAAAATAAAAGTGAGCTTTATAATCCAGTGCGCCTTAAATGCCAGAAAATGCGGTGGAACCGATTGGAAATGCATAGTTACAATTAGGTCAAGAACCTGAACAGGATCGGGACCCAAACGCGTGATGTTCTCACACAAGCCTTTTATTTTATGACATATGGGGAGTCATGCACGTTAGGCAGTGGTCTAGCGGGGAAAGACTGGAAGCCAGAGACCGACGAGGATAGATAATGAAACAGGAAATCGAAAATAGATAGGACAAACTAGATGGGAACGAAAACTGGAGAAAATAATAAACAGGACAAAAATAGACGGAAACAAAACCGGAAACCAAAATTGAACGGGAAAGAATAAAGGGGAACAATACCAGACAGGAAATACCAACAGGAATAGGACCGAGTCGAAATCCACGTCTTGCAGGGCAGAAGTTCGTTGACGGACTGATAAAGTAAGAGAGAGAGCACTGAGCTTAAAAAGACGGAAAGCCAATCTGTCAATGAGCCGCGATTGGCGCCATACGGGCGGGGCCAATTGGGCGCTATGGCAACCGTGACAGAAATAAACGATACTGCATACAGTAACTGCTCTGCCTTTGAGAAACAAGAGTAGTGTTTGAGTGCCTTCATTTGTTTAACATGTGTTAAAATTCATTTTAATGGTGAAACCAGATGTCATCATTACATTTATGTTCTATGGAATAAAAGATTATTTAATGGATTTAATATTATTTTTTATATGCAACCCACGCTCTTATTGTTTTTTCTAATTCCACTACTTTTTGTGGTGCGCCTTATAATCCATTGCGCCTTACAGTATAGTGCGGGAAATACGGTAATCATCATTCCTGATTTGATTTAAGGTGTTTCCAGTCAAACTTCTCGAATTTCTGTCAAATTCTGGGTTTTTAGGTGCGCCTTTTAGACTGGAAATGACGGTAAATTTCGTTTTCAATGTGTTTCTTACCAAGCAACTAATCATGTATCTCACCCGTTCTTCTTTTGCAGTGATGACTAACCGGCAGCATGGAATTTGTAGATATTTTTGGTATATATTGCGACCGATTACCGATTTGCATTTTTTTATATAATATATTGAAACATGGATCATAACGACAGTATTCTAAGAAAGCGAGGGATTTTTTTTTGGTCGCATACCAAGCCACAAAAACTGAACTGGAATCTTGGACTTGCCGCTTTACTAACCGAGTCTGACCTTGACCAAGGCTTGGTGAGATGATGGAGTGATGATGATGATGATGGAGGAGTGCGCGTCACTCTTCTTGTCCTCTTTTTCCTGAAAGGAGATGGCCAGAGACAAGCTTAAACGCAAGCGTCTTATTCAGCCGTGAAAGCTGAGGTTTGGGCTCGCCAAGGAAAAGAAAAAAGGACTTTTTTTAGCGCCTTTCATGGAGAGGAACCAGGCCTGGACTGCCTTCATCTTTTTCAATCCGCAGAGATGGAAATTCTTCAGTAGGGGGCGACAAATCCCTGGAAACACGCGCTGTGTGACGTCACTGGCATCGTACAGGAGGATCGAGGAGGACATTTGAATTATGACTTGTTTGGCTTAGGAGTGAATATATTTTCTCATGTACTTCTCAATGAATATGCAGTAGACCCCTGGTTTATGATATAAAGCCGTTCTGATGTGGAGATTTCACACCCCGGCCAATTTCCCCTAATTTCCCACGTTTTTTGCTCTCCTGCCCCGGCGACTGACCCGTTTTTTTCTCGTTCCCAACACCGCCATCGCTCGCCACGGGATCACCGGATCGTGGGTGCAATCCTTTCCTTTCTTCCCAATATAACTGAGAGAAACGTAACGCAAGTGGGTCCTGTCTCTGTTCTGGTCCTTACAAGCAATCTACAATGACGTTGTCGTCTGCTACAAGTAACCGAGTAGTAGTACTTATGTGTAATATACGTGCATAAGACTTATTGACATTATAAGTAAATATACCTGTAGAGTTGGTGTGACGTGACTTGAGCTGGTTTGGTGGAGTTAGTGGGTGAATGCAAAGGGAGGAAAATACTCTGATTAAAAGTTTAACTGATTTTAAAACTCCTGCTTCCGATTGTCTCGATCGTTGATCGGTTATGACCGTGCAACTTATTGACGGTCGCCATTTATGTGCCTTCTTTGTATTTCTTGATATTCCCAAGTCTCGTTTCCATGGTTATCATGTTTTCGCTTCTCCCTATGGCATCACTACAAGACCGTAGCGGATGAATACAGTACAAAAATTCACGATTAAATCACCGGCTCGCAACGTCTTTACGAAGCACACATGATTCTGAAACGAACGAAGAGAGACAGGCATCGTGGGAGGTAATTGAGCCGATAGCATATCGGCAAACCGAAAGGCAGACGAGCATTTCATTTGACGTCGACCGATAATTAGAGACGTAACGCGTCATAGGCTTGCAAAATAATTTGTTGTCGTCTGGGTAAATGCCGTAAAGCGGGGTCGAAAAAAAACTCCACATTGTAAAGCGAAAACATCATAAATCCCGAGGGATCTACTGTTTCAGAAACGATGGGCTCATATTTTGCATTCCTATATATTGCCACGTTGATTGACCGTTTTGAAGGAACCTCTACAGTATTGATAAGCAGCTTCAACATCATATTGTTTTTGAAGTATTTTAAAAACCATTCATTTATTTAATCCCAGATTAGGTTCTTTTCTTGCTGCTGATTTGAATGTGTGGCTTATTTTTTAGTCATTTAAACTGATGACTGACAAAATGATTTCATTGAAGTCACATGTCTAACATGTCATGTCTATTTCTATAGCCCTTAATCACAGGGAGTCTCAAAGGGCTGCACAGACCATAGACTACTATTATGACACCATCCCTTGATCTAAAACCTACATGAGGGCAAGGGAAAACTCAAAAACCTCAACATGAGTCAAATCATGTTTATTTGTTTGGCCCTTAATCACGAAGAGTTTCAAAGGGCTTTACAGACCACAGATTATTGCAAACCACAGACTATTGTGACAGCATCCCCTGATCTAAAACCTACATGAAGGCAAGGGAAAACTTAAAAACCTCAGTCAAGTCATATTTATTTGCATAGCCCTTAATCACAGAGTCTTAAAGGGCTACACAGACAACAGATGATTGCAAACTACAGACTATTATGACACCATCCCCTGATCTAAAACCTACATGAGGGCAAGGAAAAACTCAAAACCTTAGCATGAAGAATTTTTTTGGGGGTCTGTTGGTTTGGTTTCCTGTTCGATGTTTGCCTTTTTGTCGGCTTTGTTTGTTACCCATGCGTTATATCGGTGTGCCTTTTTCTTTTGCAAAAGATGACCTGGGATTTTAAAAATGTGTGAGTATTTTTGGGGTAGAATTTCTTTCAATGTGGCGGGAATATTTAAAGAATACATTGTTTTTTGTGACATTTACAGTAAAAGAGATTTGAGCCACAGAAGTATCATTTTGGGAAAATGGAAGGACGTATTTGTTTTCTCAAAAGGAATATCTGATTTTTTTTTTGTTTTTCATTGTTCATTTCTTGGATGCCAAAAAGTGTTTTCAATAAGTGTTATGTCCTACTCCTAATTGACATGTGTCAATTTACTTTTTCCTGTCTGATTTATTTTGTATTTGAGTCACTATTTTGACTTTGAAATGTCACCAAAGAAAGTGTTACAAAATCATCGACGGGGTTTGTCGGTTTACGTGTCTGTCGTTTTATTTTGAAGGTTTTTTTCCTCATATCAGAAGCGCTGATGTGTTAAGAATGACAATCACAAAAACAGGTTGCCCTTGGACTAGAATTCTTTTGTGATTTCTTTTGACATAGGACAAGAATTCATTAACCACGCGAGGTGTCTCGGTTTCGAGCGCCCGTCATTTGGCGACATGTAGATTATTTGGTGTTGTAGCCAATCATATTGCAGTATTAGCTCGACTTTGTGAGAATGTCCGGTTGTGTATTTGCTTTGTAAGAGAATGAAGCTATTTTTGTAATTGTTTCCATATGTGTTTGATTTAGGATCGTTGAACAGGTTTGAAATAAATGCTGTTTTTATGCTTTCCTTCTGCTTTGTGTGTCATGATGACTGATGATTTGGATCACCTCTGCCCGCTGATTGGTTCCCTGTCCTTTTTTAAACCCAGTCCTGTCACTCTCCGGTCGTAAGTCGGTCAGCGAACCTCTATTGTTACAAGACAAGCACTTTGACTCTGACTCCCGTTGGTCCCACTTTTTGCACCCGTTTTCCACCCGTCCATTCCAGATCTCCCCGTTTGTCTCCGGCTCCGACCCGTTTTTGATCCCGACCACGTTTTTGCTCTTCTGTCCTGGCTATCGACCTGATTTTTCAGTCCTTGACACTGTCATCGCCCGCTCCGGAAGATCCACTTCCGTATTCGGATCACGATCCGATTGCATGAACAGATTGCTTCCCATGTCCAGCGAGCACCGGATGGCAGGCGCTGCCCTTCCTCTTTTTATCAATAAACTTGTGGTTAACGCTACGCATTTGGGTCCTGATTCCGTTCTGGTCATGAAATTGTGTCATACACATTGAAACTGATTTAAGATAAATAAATGATTTTGGAGAGGAAAAAGGGGAGGAACTGATAAAACGGGGTTAACCAATTCAACAGTAAATGATTTTGAAAGAAAAAATAGGTAAAAAAAAAAGAAAAATAGGCAAGGGGAAATGGGGGGAAGAAAGGAAATAATATCTTTTAAAAAGGGGTACTGATTTAACACAACTAAATGCATCTTGGAGACAAAGGAATAAAAAGAGAAAAAGAGGGAAATGTGTAAAAAAAAAACAATGGAAAGACAGGAAAGAAACCTAAATGGAAATTCAAGTGGAAAGAGTGAAAAAGGAAAAGGGGGGAAAATACATGATTTTGTGGGGGAAGAAAGAGAGGGGGATTGATTTAACATTAATAAAGGATTTCAGAGAAAAATGAAAGGAAAATTAAGTTAAAAGACAAAAAGGGGAAGGGTGGAATGGAACAGGGGGAGAAAGGGAAAATAATTTTAAAATACATGATTTTGAATAGGGGCAGCATGGCGGCGCAGTGGTTAGCACATGTGCGGCACAGTTCTGAGGTCATGAGATTGAACCTCCTGTGTGGAGTTTGCATGTTGGGTTTCCTCTGGGCACCCCAATTTCCTCCCACATTCCAAAGACATGTATGTCACGTGAATTGGCCGCTCCAAATTGTCCCTAGGTGGGAATGAGCGAGTTAGTTTTCTGTCTCTGTGTGCCCTGCAACTGGCTGGCAAGCAATTCAGGATGTCCCCTGCCCACTGCTTGAAGACAGCTGGGATGGACTCTGGACTCCAGCACCCCTGCGACCCTACTGAGGATAAGCGGTGCAGATAATGGATGGTTGGATTTTGAATAGGGGGGAATTCAATTTTAAAAAATAAAAGAGGGTGGGGAAGTAAACTGAAGCAGTTCAGGGCAAAAAGAAATATACGTCAGTATTCATTTTATTAGTTATACTTAAATTCTGTGTTACCGTTTTCAAATATATAAACACAATATTTGTTTACTGTTGTTGACATCTTCCGTCCTCGTTTCCCAGAGTCCTCTGCTCTTTTCATACTCTTTCATTTATTAACCCAGAATTTAATGTGATTACTAAAGTGGTTTAAGCACAAAAAGTCATGAATAACCGTCAATATTGACTTTTTTGCTTATACTTGAATTCAGTGTTACTGTTTTCAAAGTGAAAAAAATCGTTTAATTCCGCTGACGTTTTAAATCTCCCTTACCCAGAATCCTTTGCTCTCATCTCACCTACATGCCCAAAATGTGAAATTATTACTTTAGATGTACTGCAAAAATAGAGGCTCAAATAATGATACTTTATTAGTCCTATTCGAATTCTGTTTTACTATATTCCAATTTTAATAATGTTTTACCGTCGCTGATGCGGTTCGTCCACATTTCCCAGAATCCTTTGCTCTCCCGTCACCCCCTCAAACCTTTAACATCCGGGTATCAACTTCCTTTTTCTCCGTGCCCAGATGGAATGAGGAGCTTGGCCGACTTGGGCTTCCAAAATCCGAATCCATCCTCCTAAAAGGCATCACCGATCGACGCCAAAATGACCGAGCAGATGACAGTGAGGGGGACCCTTAAGGGGCACAACGGATGGGTCACCCAAATCGCCACTACGCCTCAATATCCCGACATGATTCTGTCGGCGTCCCGAGGTGAGGTGCCCACCGCCACTTTTTGCCAACATGGCGGCTAGCAAGTTGCTTAGCGTGGCCTTGAGTAAAACCAAATGCCGACGTTAGTTGGTATCAATTTAGTATCGTTGTCAAACGAGAGGTACTGCGTCTTAACTCTGTCCCACTAGAGTTCGATAAGTCGTTTAAAATTCGTCGGTTAGCTGCGGTTGCTAACACTTCTCTAGCATCCGTAACCGCTAAAAGCGCAAACTCACCAAGCTCTGGACGCCTTTTACACGTTGATTTTGGACCAAAAGTCTGGCTTTGGAAAATCAAGAATACTGTGATATATTTCCTTTGTGTCTGTAATGCAATGGTGAGTGGGAGCACCGCATATCATGTGTACTGTATAAACTTAGTGCTCTACAGTCTTGTTTCAATGTAATGGACATTGGTAGGGTAGCCAACGATGATCAACGGTAAAATAGGCATTACACATAATTACCTGTAATATGTTCAAGGTACAAAGTTCTAAAATTGTCTTGGTTAAAATTTGATTATTACAAATGCCCGTTAAGTTCTTTTAAAGTTGTCTTTTATCCCAAAAGTCGTTTTTCAAAGTCTAGCAAAGGACGAATACTCAAATGCTGGTCTACTCGTGATCCCAAGTGCCAAGAAGAAATTCGCAGGTTGGAGAGCGTTCTTCATTCGAGCCCAGTGCCGTGGAATGCTCTTTCCCCTCAGATTCGATCTGCAACCTCAGCAGAAATGTTTAAATCAAAGCGTAACATACATCCTATAGCATATGAACAACGTATTTTATATTGACAATATCTGTATTTGCCCTAATGTAGATTTTTAGAACAGGGGATGGTGTCGTAATAGTTTGCAATAGTCTTTGATCTGTGCAGCCCTTTGATACTCTTTGTGATTAAGGGCTATACAAATAAGCATGACTTGTCTATTCCACTCTATTAAAATATACATCTTTAATGTTTCTCAGCCAGTTTTTGCTGGGAGGGAAGTTGCGCGTATGCACTAATCCCTCGTGTGGAAATTTGACGTGTAACTGTCATTAAACACCACAAAGTAACGATTGTTGATGAGGTGTGACCATTCGTGAAAGTTTAAAAGATTCATCTGCAGGCAATATTGACACAAAAAATGCTAGTAGGCTGGTTTTAGTTGTAAGTACATCAGTAAATGGTGCAATGGAAATTTTGCACTGGCATAAGCAGCAACATTCTGCGCAAATACATTACAAATATCGGCGTTCTATCACCAGATTGTTTGAACGCTGATTTTTCTTTTCCCTCAAATAGATAACACACTTTTATTGTCATTACACTGATTGTCAATGCAGGTCAAAGCTGCCCCATATAGTTCACATACACACAGAAAATTCAAAAAATAACATTGAAGTTAGTAGTGCAGTTACAATTAAAGTCCCAAAGTATTGTTAAATGTGGCCGGAAACGACCAGTAATCCCCAAAATATGAATAGTACTTGTTTCTTAATAACCAACAATTATATAAGTGGGTAAATTTAAAATGGAAATCGATTCTGAAACATTTGAGCAGTTCGATGGCACGCTAGTACCCCATTCTCATATTTCGTAATAAAGTTTGTTCTATTGGTTTTCCTTTCTCTTGTGTTTAACTTTCTTTGGGCCTATTATAATCTGCAATGAAAAATATTGAAATACCGGCGCTAAACATGTCCTATTTGCCTTCCCTATAGACAAGACCATCATCATGTGGAAACTGACCCGTGATGAAACCAACTACGGCGTCCCCCAGCGCTGCTTGAAGGGCCACTCTCACTTTGTGAGTGATGTGGTCATCTCCTCAGATGGACAATTTGCGCTTTCTGGCGCTTGGGACGGCACCCTCCGACTGTGGGACCTCACCAAGTATGTACATAAATACAGTATGAACATATTGAAATACAGAATGGTTGAAAGCATCTACCATACAGTTCAGGGACGCTCATTCTAATATTAAAAGCACGCTCAATTTTGCGGGTGATTGTAAAATGCTTGGCCTGTTTATCAAAAATGTTTTCATAGTGTGCTGGTTATTCACATTTAAATCAAGTATTTTATTTATTTTTTGGGCTATAAAGATTGTTGATTTATGCGCGAATTAAATTTCCTGTTATGTTATAGATTTTTAAAAATGACTTGCATCATGATTGATCTTTTTGAAATGTATAATTGAATTATTCATGCTACGACTTAAAAAAATAGTATTTAATCTTTACGGAGTCAGAAATGTCTGCATTAAGGAGAAGACTTAGTATTGCTATACATAACTAGCGCCAGAATAAGCATAGCAACTTTTATCAAATGAAAATACACGATGGTGATGCGTTTGTGGATGGGCAGTGAATAACATGTCTTGTAAACATCACTTTTTTGCTGACCTAAGTGGATTTGATTTCTTGGCCAGTTGTAAAAGGAATGACTTTGCGATGCGTTTGCAGCGGCGTCACCACCCGCCAGTTTGTCGGACACACCAAGGACGTCCTGAGCGTGGCGTTCTCTGCCGACAACCGGCAGATCGTGTCTGGCTCTCGGGACAAGACCATCAAGCTGTGGAACACTCTTGGGGTCTGCAAGTACACTATCCAGGTCTGTACTCGCCTTTTCATCGCTAAAATTCAATGCTTCCCAGACGACCGAGCACGGACATATATTTTGTGGTCCGTCCACTTTCAGGACGAAGGCCATTCCGAGTGGGTGTCTTGCGTGCGCTTCTCCCCCAACAGCAGCAATCCCATTATTGTGTCTTGCGGCTGGGACAAGATGGTCAAGGTAAGCGCTTCCTGTTGAAAACGCTTCTACAGTAGACCCACGGGATATCAAATTCCGTACGTTCGTAAAATTACCACGGAGCGAGGGATAGAAACCTAAAGTTAACTGATTTTAAAACTTGCACTTGTCATTCCCTAAGCTTCCCTTGTTTTTATAAGGTTCTTGGTTGTCAATCGGTTATCATGTTTTTGCTTCTCCCTTAAGCGTCTGCTGGTTTTTGGACCCATAGCGAATACAGTACCAAATGACATACTGTATCGCTCTAAATCAGTTTATTTAGAGCACACAAAATTCTGAACTGAACGACAAAGCTTTTTAGGGGGTAGGTCAGGCCACATCAAATAAGTGGTTTCCTGATGATGTGACGCAAATAAATTGCCAGCGTTTCGTATGACATGGGAAAATAGCAAACGGCAATTTTTCAGACGCCAATCTGCATCTGTACAATCACAAGTTTCTTGGCATGTGAAAAAAAAATTTGCTGTCATATTCTAAGGAAAATGCTGTAAAGAGTGGCCATAATGGCATCTTATTCCACAACATAAAGTGAAAAGGTGGTGACACGTATCCCAGGGTCTACTGTATTTGTGCGTTTGCCCTATGATTATTTTCATAAATTGCATGTATTATCTTATTTTCATGCTGTGATGACACTTCTTTTAATATGAGGGCCAGACACGAAACGGCGTCATCCGTCCTGTGCGGCGTGCGTCTTGCCAAAGTCTTTATTTTTCCCCTTGGTGTTTTAGGTCTGGAACTTGGCCAACTGCAAGCTGAAGACGAACCACATCGGCCACACCGGTTTCCTGAACACGGTGACCGTGTCTCCCGACGGTTCCCTGTGCGCCTCCGGCGGAAAGGTACGTTTCCGAACCGTCGGCGGTCGCAACTTGTCCGGGTCATCGGTGATGTTATTTTAAAGACTTCTGCTTGTTTGTGATGATAAAAGAGGCTGTTTCTGAGTGTCCTGGGCCCTCCAAATCCCAGATTGTGTTTTTGTGTGGACGGTTAATGAGCCGTCGTCTCCTTCAGGACGGTCAGGCCATGCTGTGGGACCTGAACGAGGGCAAGCACCTCTACACCCTGGACAGCGGCGCCACCATCAGCGCCTTGTGCTTCAGCCCTAACCGATACTGGCTGTGTGCCGCCACTGGCCCCAGTATCAAGATCTGGGTAAATTTCATACATCTATAAATGGACTAATGTGACGGTGACGAAACTTCCGATGCCAACTGTATTATTTGATGATAAAGAGGCTGTTTCTGAGTCATTTGAGCGAATGCATTGAGACGTTTTTCTTTGACGGTCCGATGAACTGAGCGCGTCGCTCCATTTTTTTCAGGATCTGGAAGGAAAGATTATCGTAGACGAGTTGAGACAGGAAGTGATCAGCACCAACAGCAAAGCCGAACCCCCCCAGTGCACCTCCCTGGCCTGGTCTGCCGACGGACAGGTAAATGTCGGCTTCTGTACGCGAAACGAATTTTGCCGTCTTCCCCCAGTGATTATTCCCATTCACTTGAAACTCTGATCTCCGCTGCTGACAGTCCTGCAAATATGAGGGGGCCCCGTGAATTGAATTCTCGTGTGGTGGTAATTATACCCTTAATGAGTGTTTTTCCTTTTTGCAACAGACCCTGTTTGCTGGCTACACGGACAACCTGATCCGAGTGTGGCAGGTGACTATTGGAACCCGCTAAGGACTTTTCATCAAACTTTGAATAAACTGTTTGAAAAGAATCATCTGTGTGTGGCTTTTGTGCTTCAAAACGGGGGTCTCCGATTGACAGCACAATGACTGGCTCGGAAAACGGGCTACCGGTTATTAGGGTCATTGTGATTTCTAAATGGCATGACTTAGTTATTTGGATGTTATTAAATATTAGTTAAACTTCAGAAGTTATTTACCCTTTATTTTAAAGGTCACAAATATCGTAAATTTGAGGCAATTTGTGTGCATCTCCATATCTCCAGTCTATTATTGGTTCTATTCTAAACACTTACATTTTTAGATAGTAACCGAAGACGGGTTTAGTATTTGAAGTATTTAGTTTCATACAGTATTGGCCTCTACTTCGTTGAGATTAGACGTAAGGAACTTTTTTTTTTGGGGGGGGGGGGGGGGGGGGGGATCCGTGTTCCCCGCTACCACTAGATGGCAGTGGTTCCTTTGTGACGTTTTAAAATATTAGTTAATCGCGTTTGGTAGTTCATGTGTCATTCATATCAATTTATTTTCCACGCTTGGTTGAAACAAAAAATTGATAGTTGCTGATAATTCTTAGTTTCCCCAATTTGTACTTGGTGAGGCTCGCGGCACATTGTTTACCGTCTCCTAGCAACGAGCACTCAACGGTGGCCTCGATCGTCATTTCACGCAACATGGCTTCGTTTCCTCGCGTTGACGTGGAAAGAACCTTGGCGCTCATCAAGCCGGATGCCTTTCATCAACGTGACGAGATCGAGGACGTCATTCTGAAAAATGGCTTCTCTATTTTGCAGGTAATGTCTCAAACCTGTAAATCCCTTCATGAAATGATCCTCTAGAACTCATACAAAAATGACCGCGCAGAAAAGGACTCTCCAGCTGACTCCAGAACAATGCACCGATTTCTACGCGCAACATTATGGGAAATGTCACTTCCCCGGTTTGATAACCTACATGAGTTCCGGTCCTATCGTTGCCTTGACTCTGGCTGGAGCAAATGCCATCGCCCGCTGGAAGACGATCATCGGACCGGCTCAAATCTCACAAACTCCTTTTGAAAGGTGAGTTGTGATGAGCAGTAACTTTGAACTCAAATCCCAGTGTAATGGCTCAGCGTTGCCGGGCATTCTACTTGGGCGAGGTTGTTTGGGACATGGTTTGTTGAAAAAGCGCCAGGGTACCACAATGGAGTGCTAAAGACACTCCCAGAGGCCTAAAGTACAACGGTGTAAATTTTCTAGAAAAGTTGTTTTGGAGCCTATAAGCCACAAACGAATACACGCACGCAAATGACGATTTATATTGTTTTCTTACAGCCTCCGGAAGAAATACGGTACATGGGATCTGCGGAACGCTCTCCATGCAAGCGAGTCAATTCCAGCTGCAGTTCGGGAGATCAAATTCGTGTTTCCTAACAGTAAGACACACACACACACACTGAGTTTTCTGAAATTTCTGTATTGTCATGTTCTTTGTTGGTCTGGTAAATTCTGTGTTTAATGGTCTCACCCTTGTGGGCTTCCCGTTTTTGTTTGATCAATGTATGGGTATGTCTCCGGTTTGCCTTTTCACGTTTTATTCATTTAGAAGTGGTTAGTGTCCCGACATGTTTTTGGTTAATTCGTGTTCCAACATATCTTGCATACTCTTTCATATTTTATTTTTATTCTTTCAATCCGTTAGTGTTCCAAAATATCACGTTACCTTCTTTAGGTTTTGTTTAGCTCGTGATTATTTCAACATATCAACTGTTTATTTTCAACACGATGCAGCTGGGATGCATGGTAGAGATGTGTTAGAGTAGCTAACAATTCTTATTCTGTTTCTGTACACATTGTGAATTTCCCTGCAGGGATGAATAAAGTATCTACCATTCATCCAGGGGTCGGGAACCTATGGCTCTTTTCAAGAGGATACCTGGCTCAGAGATAAAATGCTACATGCGCATTATAATTCTGATAAGCTATAAGTCAACATGTGATGTTTGGTCCAGTATATATACAGCACACTTTTAACTAGTGTACGGTCAAGGTGTCATAGCAATATACTCCGTTTTGGCTGTACATCGCCCAAAAATCCTTTACATGGAAGCTCATTGAATAATTGAGGTTTATTGTTGAGACACTTTATGATTAAAAAAAAAACCCACAGAACAAACTAATTGCCCCAAAACCCTAGCCAAGCACACAGAACAATTTTATTCGGTGAGCTCTCTCTCTCGCACTCACTGCATCTCTCTCTCACTTTCACTCACACACACCACTAAAATACATCCATAGATTTTTCGTTTGCACATTTTTACAACAGAACTCTGCTTATATCTAGTTTTGAAGCCATTGTTCACAAAAAAAAGGAAGGTCAAAGGGAGATTCATTGTTCTTAAGTCGGAAGGAGACAAGTTTAAAGAGGTTATTATCATTTCATATATTTGATCATCCAAATAACATCACATAGAGAAATAAAATGCGTCTTAAATATGTTATGTCTTCCTCAAAAATAAAATCTAAATATTTCGATATTTTGGCTTTTTGGTCAAATAGGTTCCTGACCCATGCATCAATCAAATCCTATAAAATGTATTTATTTTTAATTACCAATTTCTTCCGTGTATGCAAATCATTTTCTAAACTTGGCTCAACCGTCCGTGCCAGAAGACCAACAAGGTTTTTCCCCTCCCCGATATTACGACTTTGTCTCCCCGCAGCTTTGTTTGAGGCCTTCCCCACCAAAGAAGAAACCGAAGAATACCTGAACCGGCACCTGAATGAAACGCTGCTCCGGGGCCTCGCGGAGCTCTGCAAACAAAAACCCCTCAACCCCTGCGTGAGTATTTCATCCGACGCAGATTCATCCAAGGCAAATTGCTAAAATGACCCGACCGTCCTTTCCATAGATTTGGCTCGCCGACTGGCTCCTGAAAAATAACCCAAACGGACCTCGGATATGCTCCGAGTTTTCATAGAAGCGAATTTTGCATCGATGGCAATTCAAGTAAAATACAGATTGGTTGCTTTATCCCGCTTCTATTTGTATCACCTTCAAGTTGGTGCTCGCCATTTTCTACTTGTTGATGTAAATGGTCTGCATTTCTATAGCACTTTTCAATGAAGAGCTCCCAAAGCGCTTTACAATGTGCTTCACACTTACCCATTCACACACTCACACACCAATAACAGCCATGCAAGGCCCCTACCTGCTAATTGAGGACATTAGGGATTCAGTGTCTTGCCCAAGGACACTTCCACATCTAAGCCGGGAATCGAATCCCAAGATGAGCGCTCTACCTCCTGAGCTAATGCCGCCCTGCCCACTGTCTATAGTTTACAAATCGTTTTTCATTATTTTGAATGATTCACATTTATAAACGAGGCCTTTCTTACTGGGAACAAAACCTCCACGTTAAACGTAAATTTAGAAGAAAGAAAAAAAACTTTTGTTTGGTTGAGTTAGCTTCCGATCCCCTTTTACGTCATGGGGCGGGAACCTATGGCTATTTTCATGAGTACATACTTGGAGAGTCCAGTCTATAAAAGGCATACTTCCCACTACTTTTTGACCCACGAGTTTGCAAGCCTGCTGTTACTTTTTAATTTCGCTTACCTGATTTGGAGAGTGCGCTACAAACCCGAGCATTTTTGACGAGTGCCTCGGTCCAATCGTTTCCATTTATTTTATTTCACCACAACCCGGTTCTTTTTCTTTGATCAGGAGTGTCCGCTGGGATCCAGTAACACTTCAATTTTCCATCACTCACGTTTTCCATTCGATTCCGGCACACAAACACTCAACGTGACATTTTAACGACAAACTATTAGAAATGAAAGCCTTGTTTCTTCAGCGCTTTGAATATTCTTTGGACTCCAGCTTGGACCTTGACGTAGAGCCTAACGTAGTTCAATTTTGGTCTCCTCTAGCCACTCTGTTTCAACCACTGGGTTGCCAACGAGTTAAAATGTTCCATTTTGGGATTCATGTTGTGTAATCCATATTTGACTGTTACGGGACGTGTGTTATGATTTTTCAGGGTATTGAGTTTTTCATGGCAGAAAGGGTAAGGGAAGTACCAGTATATCACCGCTAGATGGCAAAGTCTCGTGCTTGGGACAAGTCTCGCGGGACCTCACGTGAACCCCTATGCTAACCATTAAATGGTGTCGTGTGAGACTGACATTTAGCATCTATTTTGCAGGTGAGATGTATACACTGATAACACACTCACCGTGAGGAAGAAAATGTGTGTAAAGGCTGTAAAGTTTACAGAAAAGTCAAATAATAAGAGTGAGTCATCCGTTAGCATAGGCAAGAAAAAGGGCCTTGGTGATGTATGCTATGTTCTCCTGGTTTAAGAGTGTACTGTGATGTTAATTTGTATATTTTGATAGCAAATAACACAAGGTGAGTTGTTTTGGAAGGTACAGTTATGGTGATTTGTTCATTGATTCTTGAAAAGTACCCATTGATGGCAGTGATATTTTGTATTTAAATGTTAAAAGGGATCTCATGTGATTTAGTGAGACTTGCTCAAAAAATGAACCTTAATGTCAACAATTGAATGGTGTCGTGTGAGACTGACATTTATCATCTATTTTGCAGATGAGGTCAAACAAAACAACCAAAAAAAAAAAATACATAAAACAAATGTGTAACACTAGACCATCCATTTACATATGCATCAACACACAGTAATTCATTGTTGTACTGTGCCATAGGAAATGATCCAATTTGTGTCCCTGTGCATTCTAGCAAAGGCTACCTTTTATATGGATTTACCTGCAACGGCATCAAGTAGATTTTTTTTTTATTTTAAAAATAGTTTGAAAACGCCAATAAAATGTCTATCGGACTCTCGTGATAACTAGGTAACTCACCTTTCTAATGACGCCTGTAACGAAAAAAATGCTTGACGGTATAGACTTACTTTCTTCAATTCTCCCAAAAGATTTCAGTCCTCGAACACAATATATTAGAAATACAGGACCTTCACAGCCACGCAAATCGTGACATCATCAAGGCTGACTGTGACATCATACACACTGTGACGTCATCAAACTCACTCGGATTTCCAGCACATGATGAAATCATAAAACTTGAATAACGGAATCATGGCCGAAAGCAGCACAGTGGAAGAAACCGCTCCCGCGGACGAATTTCAGTTCCCTCGTATTTACGTGGAAAGAACTTTGGCGATCATTAAACCGGATGCCATTCACAAAAGCGAGGAGATTGAAGATATCATTCTGACGTCCGGATTCACCATTTTACAGGTTGGTTTTTGCACATTGAAGAACGTTTTTATGACCACCGGGAGGCGCTTTGCGCAAAGAACTGCAGAATACTGCCAAATTGAAATGAGGTTTTAAATTAGAAGTCCATCCGACCCTGGGATACGACACAATTCAATAATGAAGTGGGGAATTGAGTGTCTAGCGGGGGATAAAAATGTATGGTACTCAGCTAATACATTCTGAACACCCTAGATAAAACATTCAAATAACCAAATAGTGTATAATAGCCTAGTATTTGTATCTAATATGATGAACTATAAATTAAAATTACATTAGATTGACCTTTGAAGTGGCATGCATTGAGCTAGCCAAGTGGTGTAGCAGGTGGATGCAGAGGGGAGGAGACGACTCATGGTAAAATAAGTGATTTTAAAACCTTGTCGTGCTCCAAGATCTCCTCGCCTTTTTTACACCCAAATTCCATCGCTAGGGTAACGATGCGTGTGCCTCCTTTGTATTTCTTGAGAATCACATGCTTCTTTCCATGGTTATCATGTTTTTGCTTCTCCCTTTAGCATCACTGCAAGCCTTAGCTCATGATTACAGAATAAAATACAGGATTGTATGCTGGCTCACAGGCTTTACAAACCACATAAGATTTTGATCTGAATAAAATGAAAGGCATCGTGGAGGTAGTTCAGCCAATAGCATATTGACATTTTCATGTTTTGCTTCTCCTGTTAGCTTCACTGCAAGCCTTAGCAAATAATAGGAGAACAAAATACAGTATTTACGAACCACAGAAGATTTTGATCTGTGAAAGGCATTGTGGGAGGTAGTTCAGCCAATAGCATACTGACATTTTCATGACGCCTGCCATCACCCAAACTAAAAGCAGCCCGCAATCTTTCGACATGAAATCATTTGTTGCTAGACGTCGTATAGCAGCGAAAGAGAGGCCAAGGAAACACATTATTTCACACTGTAAAGTCTTTGGTCATGCAAAATCATTTTTGTTGAGGTTCTAAAGTGGGGAAAATGCTTTATGGCGGGGTCAAAAAACACATATTCAACACCAGAAAGTGAAAAGGTCATAAGGCGGGCTACTATATCTAAAAATGGATGCATTACATTAAAAAAAAGACATCCTTATCATCCTACATGCCCACATTTCTTGTGTAAATATTGTGTCAATGATAACCTTATCTTCTTTGTTCCTTTATTTTCTTTGTTTTCTTTTATCCTCACTGTTAATCGTGAAACTGGAGTACCACGCCCAATTTCGTTGTCGCAATATGTTCAACCCATTTTGTAACAATGACAATAAAGGGAGATTCTATTCTATTAATCAAGACAGAATTGTACTGATATGCCGGATCGTTCTTCACCGACAGAGAAGAAAACTTCAACTCAGTCCGGAACAATGCAGCGACTTCTACAAGGAACATCACGGAAAACTGACCTTTCCCAAACTGACGGCCTACATGAGCTCCGGTCCCATCATCGCCTTGACCCTGGCCCGAGAAGACGCCATCGCTCACTGGAAGGCCATCGTGGGACCCGTAAAGGCTGCCCAGAGTCATCCGGACAGGTCTTACTTTCAAAAACGTCCTCACCGACACGATCCTAAAAAGCTTCGCGTGTGGTTTCCGCAGCCTTCGAGCCAGATACGCCACTTCCGAGCTGGAAAACGCTCTCCACGGCAGCGAGTCGTTTCATGTGGCCGAGAGAGAAATCAAATTCATGTTCCCCAACAGTAAGGAAAACTTCCGTTTGAGTGCAAAAGTGAGGAAAATAGGGGGCAGCAACGTCGCACTGTCATATTTTTACTGATTTATGTCAGGACCCGAACGGAAACAGGACACAATTGCGTTTCTCGGGGTCAGAAACGGGTCGTAAGCCGGGACGGTAGAGCAGACGTGGTCGGAATCAAAAACGGGTCGTAAGTCGGGACGGGAGATCAGACGTGGTCAGGATCAAAACAGATCGTAGCCAGAAACAGACGGGAGCAAAAACAACACAGGTTGGAGTCAGGGTCGAAAAAGGCTTGCCTAGTATACACTTAGGTTCGCAGACGGACTGACAAACGGGGACAGACAGAACCAGGTTCAAATACTGACAGGGAGCCAATCAGTTATTTATCATCAGTGTTTAGTAAATACTTAATTTTAAAAATGTATTTCAGTATGTGGCTATTTTACAGCAGTTTTATAAAGGGTACTTATATGCGATGTAGGCATATATGCAAGTATATACGGTACTGTACTTGGTCATTTTGGTTTTGCTGGTCAATTTCGCTTCTTGAAAAAAGGGCAGAAAATAGTCTAATATCTTTGTTTTAAACGGCACAATTATTTCCTTGGATAAATTTGAGAAAGAGATGCATTCTTGATTTGGGTCGCAGAAGGCACTCCCTTCTCTCTCTCTCTCGCTCAGTGCAGTCCGCGCTAAGGTAAAAACGACGATATCCTTATCGTTTGCAGTATTTGGTGACCGTTTTACAAAAGAGCTCTGATTGCACCTGGTTTTGAAACCCTTATTTAGGACAAAAGTTACAGTCAAAATTAACCTCAACACACTTCAGTAACTGAAAAAGGAAGGCATATTTGAAGTGGTATACCAATAGTGATAAGGCATTATTTTTTTCAAACATTTGATGAAATCATCAGGGGATAAACAGTGAAATAAAATGTGCAAGAAGACTTCGCTTTTGTCCGGAGAACGGGTTTGGCGTTTTGTTGAATTTTGTCTTAAAATATTTGGTGTGGCTCTTTCTGGAAGCGTCGTGGGACGATGACTACATCTTGTTTTCTAGCTCTGACTGTGCCCACAAGAGAAGAAACGGAAGAATACCTGAGTCGTTACGTCAACCAAACATTGCTGCAAGGACTGACGGAGCTCTGCAAGCATAAGCCACTCAACCCCTGTGTACGTAAGGCCTCCATGATTATTTAACACTATTAAAAAAAGGTATTGACATGCACCCCGCTTTGAATAGGTTTGGCTCGCTGAATGGCTCATCAAAAACAATCCCAACAAACCTCAAATCTGTGATGGAGCCATCTTGGAAGGAGAGGAATGACATCTGGGAGATGGATGACAGAATAGGATTGTGCAATAACCATTCAATATTTATTATATAATTTGAATATCTATTCACCTATCAATGTACGGATCTGATTATCAATCGACATATCTATTGGTGTATGTATCACGTTCCTACCTCTGTATCGCAGACCCAGCTACGTATCATGAACCTACCTGTGTATCATCTACCTACCTAGGTAGAAGCATACACAAACTGATCCATGATCCCTGGTTTGTGATAAATGGTTTGGGGGTCATCTTTCCACTCAAGTTTTTAATCAAAGTACACCGTTCTTCAGACCCATTTTCCTCAAATGTACAGTGGCTTACGAAAGGAGTCGGCCACCTTGAACTTTGTGACCACCTTTCAGACTTCAAACAGAAAGATATATAAACTGTCATTCCTTGTAAAGAATCAATTTTGTATGTTGTATACTACCAACAGAACCTTAAAATCACATCTTAAGCTAATGCAGGTTAGCGAAAATCGGGGTTATGTGATCAAACGTCCTTGTCTTAGTTAACAACCTGGCTGCAGCATTTTCTACTAGCTGAAGGCTCTTGATTTTGGACCGGAGAGTAGTGCATTACAGTCATCGAGACAGGAGGTAACAAACGCGTGAATTACAATCTTCGCATCCAACTGAGACAGCATTGGGTAAATTTAAGCAATGTTGCGAAGATGGAAAAAAACGGTTCTAGTAATATTCTTTACGTGTGTTTAAAGGGACATATCGGGGTCAAATATGACACCTCAAATTTTGACTGAGTCACTCTGGGTGATCTTACATTTGTCAATGTTCAGTCACGGCATTTACATGGACCAATCACTCGCATTTCGGTCCTTTCAGAGTTAAGGCGCAAGAAGTTGAGTGACATCGGTTCTTTTATCTCAGTGAGGCAGGCCTCCAAATTTCCAATTTAGGGTGGCAGATTCCTCCATCGTAAGATATCTTTGAGTGTCATCTGCATAGCAATGGAAACTGATATTATACTTGCGAATAATATCACCTCATGGAAGCATGTCAATGCTGAAAAGAAGGGGGCTGAGTACTGAACCCTGCGGAACAACACAGGTAACACCAAAGGACTCAGATGTCATTTCACCTATTAACACGGTGCGTCCTATCTGAGAGGTAGGATCTGAACCATAAGAGGACGCTTCCTGAGAGACCAATTCATTTTTTCCAACCATTCTAGTAAGATATTATGGTCCACAGTGTCAAAGGTTCAGCAGCAGCAAGAGTGATGAAGCGCCGGAGTCCATTTCCAGTAGAAGATCATTGGTTACGTTACTCAGTGCTGTCTCAGTAGAGCAGTTAGCCCTGAATCCTGATTGCATGGATTCAAAAAGATTGTACTCGGATATAAAATCATTCAGCTGCTGTGTCACTACCTTTTCAAGTACTTTAGAAAGAAAGGCTAGGTTTGACACAGGTCTATCATTACATAAGCTTTCTTTTTATCTATATTAATCTTAGAAATACTATAAAACACGTTTTATTGTTAAAATATTTATTCATGAATGTATGCTGTGCATAAAAAATGTACGCCATTTGGTATAAAATCGAATAAATAGAGATAGGAACGCCCTGGAGATTTTCATTAGAAATACTGCGCCCGAAAAATAACACATCCTTTAGTGCGCTTCTCATTTGGCTGGGTGGAAGAGATTTATAATGTCGCTGAGAAAATTGTCATCCATTGATGCGAAGAAAATGCGAAAACGGCTTTCACTTGCTGTTGCTAGGGGGAGCCGCCATGTTGATGCTGTGTCATTCGTGGGCGGGCTCATGACAAATACCAGTATACACTGAATGTCATTATTAGGAATTATATTGGGACACACTTAGCACAGAAATATGTCTCGAATGCATACCTTGTGGTGATGCCAGGGAAAATGTTCAGGATTATACAAAATCACGTTTCCACAAACAAATATCAATAATTCGACGTTCGCTTGATTTGACTCGAGGAAACCAGGTTTATGATTGGTTAATAATACGAATGACAGCAATGATTGGCCAATCGAGATACGTCTTCATCGAAAAGCTGTCTTGCCGCCGTCCCCCTACACAGACGTTGGAAAAAAGAACCACGAGTCGTTTTATTCGTCTTGTGGAAGAATAAATCTTTAAAATGAGAAAATAGCCAGGATGGTTCAAAAAGTACGCTTTTATGAATCAATAATAAATAGTTCAACGTTCGTTTCACTTGAGCGAGAGGACGCAAGCGTTGATGATTGGTCAGTGATGTGAATGGCAGCAATGAATGGCCAATCAGATAAGCTATTCATCAAGAAGAAGCCCCTCCTCATCCTCCCCCTACACCGGCTGCAGTAAAGCACGAGTCGTCGTCCTTGTCGTGTCCGAGAATCCATCTTAAAAAGGAAGCCAGCGTGTGCGTGAGGACCTCCGGTGCTTTCTTTACATTTTCTCAATTCCCACCCAATTACTACGTGAGTAATAACAACGGTTTCAATATAGTAAGCATTGTTATCTTAACTATAGTTGCATTTAATGTGAAATTAATATAATTTCCTTGCGGGTTGTGCGGCCTAACTGCGCGTTACGTAATGGCGACTATGAATTAAAACTTTGAATAAGTAATCGTTTCAATACACTCCTGGAGATGTTTATTTTTCGTAATAGGGTCATTTCTAAATGCGATAAACCTGATTTAGCCATGTTGGGTGATAAATCATTAAATGCCCTGACCATTAAAATTGAAACCGTTGCCGGTCAAAATGGCGGAAAATGCGTGCGCGTTCACAAATGACTCGCACGGTGATTTTCACATTTTAGCACCACTTGACTTCTTTTCGACTATTTGTCACTAGGTTTATCGCTAAAAATGGCTGAAGTCGAACAACAGTACATGGAGACTTCTGAAAACGGCCACGAAGTCGACGACTATAATGGAGGCGACCAGGCCGCAGGCGATGATTCTCAAAACGGCGGCACGGAGGGCGGTCAAATCGACGCCAGTAGAGGCGAAGAAGATGCAGGGTGAGTCATTTTAAACATTCATTTAGTATTTTGCATGCGTCCGGATGCTTGGCGTCGTCGCTGATTTCCTTTGTTCGGCCGGCCTTTGTTGGCGCCATGTGCCGTTGGAGTGTGGGGGATGGGCGCTTGTGTGAGATCTTAATCCAACCCCAAATGTTTAAGCACAGTCGATTATTTCCTTTAAATGATCATTAAGATCACTCTTGTGTTCTAAAGCAACGTGTACACTTGCACCCCTACCATAGTTCACCATCCCCCATTTTATAAAGCAACACTCGCTGGGAGTAGCACACGGAGGAAGGGGATAGCTTCATCCAATGACCCCAATTTTTGATGCACACAGGAAAATGTTCGTCGGTGGCCTTAGCTGGGACACAACCAAGAAGGATTTGAAAGATTATTTCTCCAAATTTGGCGAGGTGTCTGATTGCACCATTAAAATCGACCAGCAGACGGGCAGGTCCCGGGGATTTGGTTTCATTCTATTCAAAGATGCGTCCAGTGTAGAAAAGGTGAGCTGAGGCAACTGTGAAGATGTTTTAAATGTTCTTTTCCGCACTTGATTGTATTAAACGTTTTCTGAAATGGTTGCAGGTTCTTGAACAGAAGGAACATAGACTGGATGGCCGACAGATTGACCCTAAGAAGGCTATGGCTATGAAGAAGGATCCAGTGAAGAAAATCTTTGTTGGAGGGCTCAACCCAGACACCGCAAAGGAGGTTATCGAGGAATACTTCAAAGCTTATGGAGAGGTATTTTTTTTTTAATTCAATTGTAAGTCAGATCAAACAGATCAAAGATTTGGAATCTATCTTATGTACATTATAGATTACACATGACACCACAGGAAAAACATTAAAGTATAGGACATCGGTTAAATTTTTATCAAATTTATGAAGTTGCTAGTACATCAGAAATTGTCAAAGAAAAGGATACGAGGATATTGGCACACATCTTGCATAATCAAGATTACGTGATTTACATATCCTATTACATAGTCTGCTATGCTTGTTTATAGATTGAGAACATTGAGCTCCCCCAAGACCCCAAGAGTGAGAAGAGGAGGGGATTTGTATTCATCACCTTTCAAGATGAAGCTACCGTCAAAAAAGTGATGGAGAAAAAGTATCACACCGTTGGTGGCAGCAAGGTGGGCTGAGATTTTTTTTCCCCCTGGTCTATCGTTTCGTAGGCGATGTGCTATATGATTGTCTGTGTTACAGTGTGAAATCAAAATAGCTCAGCCCAAAGAAGTTTACCAGCAGCAGCAGTACGGTGTTCGTGGAGGATTTGGTGGTCCGCGTGGCAGGGGGCGTGGAGGTAAGTGCTCACGCGGGACAGAACCATGCAGCCCTGCGGATGTTGGAACAAAGCCTATATTTTATGTACCCAGGCCAGGGTCAGAACTGGAACCAGGGTGGCTACAACAACTACTGGAACCAAGGTGGTGGCGGCGGTGGCTACCAGGGCTACGGGGGTTATGGACAGCAAAACTATGGTGGATACGGAGGCTATGGAGGCTACGACTACACTGGTGGTTATTACGGCTATGGGGGTGGCTACGATTACAGTAAGCGATAAGCGCCCCGGAGGAGATGGGTGAACGGGACGAGCTTTATTTTCTTGGTCCTCCTTGTACAGAACTCAAGTCCCTTTTCTCTTGTCCTCCAGACCAGGGCAATACAAGCTATGGGAAAACTCCAAGACGCGGCCACCCGAGTAGCTACAAGCCATACTGATCACACGTAGTGCAGGTATGCATTTTTGCATCATCCGTGGTAGTATGAGAATTCTTCTTACCATTGGTGCCTTCTTGATTCTCCCCCCCCTCCAAAGATCTCCCATCTATTCAAATTCCATTCCAACATAGTGGCGGGGCTAGTCTAGTTTTGTTTGATGGGGTCTGGATCCATTCCACCTGTCACCTTAAGATGCATCCCTACAAACACTACTTGATCGATAAGGGTTGAGCTGGTGGTGGTTGAGAATAGGACGTTTCACCATGGCGTAAATTGTTTCCGGTTCTGTTTCTGTCCATTTTGATTGAACTGACTCTATGAACTCATTCATGCACCTGTCTTGTCTTTTGTAACTGCTTGCCGCCGCCTTTGGTTTTTTTTCCCAGTAACGCTAAGCAACGTGTTTTTCTCTTAAGGTCTAACGTAAATAAGAAAAGAGATCCATGGTCTGACCACAACGAACATGGACTCTGGCTTTTCCTTTGGAGTTGGCAGAAAATTTGGACTCATGCTCCATTTGTACAGATCAAGTGAGGAATTGGGGAAGCAAATGTCACTTTTCCACTTTTTATTTGATATTGTTTTTGTGTCCATTTACATTTCCAGCAATGGAAGTGTTATTTTTACTGTACTTTTTGGTACCTTTTGACTCTAATGTTATTGTGCGGTTGTATTTTTACATGTCTACTGGATTTACCAACCGAAGCAGGAGCTTTTGAAGCTCTCAAATGAAATAAAACAATTAGGTTTTTTTTTTTTTCTTCCCCCTCCTCATGGTTTCTAGATTTTTAGTTTTGTGCCCCCGTGCTGACTGTTGGTTGCATGGATTTTGGATGTTGGGCGAGTTAAATTGAAACTAATCAAAGGGTTTATTTGTAAGCATGATAAAGTGTTTGCAGGTGGCTGAGTAGAGTAAGACAACCGGCATATGTTTTTCTTTTTGTCTTTTTTTGTTTTGTTTTTTTTGCTTTTATTGAAATTCTTCCTCGATCGTGTTTGTAATTTTAAGTGGCTTTCTAGTGTAATCCAACTCAACGCAAGCCTGTTAAATGTAAAGAGGGTTCCTCCTCTCTCACTGGATACTCATTCCTCTAGTGTCTTGGGCAAATTGGTAGAAATAAACTTTTGGTTTATATTACAACTGGATCTATTTGTTATTATTTGTAAAGATAATGTTAAATGTTTTGTACTGTTAAATGGCTTGCTTGATTTTTATTCCCGGAGTAATTTCAGCGACGGATGGGACGTGAGAGGGATTCACCACCTGCAGTATTAATATTCAACTCACTATCTGTGGAACCTGCGATACTTGAACATTAAGTTGAATGTACTCTGGTAAGTGCTAAGCGTAAAGGTGCTGTGATTCTAAGAAAAGTATTTTAGTACAATAGACCCCCAGGGTGTGCTATTATTGTTTGTTGATGACTAATTGTTTTTCCAGTACTCAGAGTTAGATAAATATTAAACATTTGGTAAGTATACAACAAAATACTTGTCCACAAATTTAGCATTTTTAAATTGATAAAATAAATGGTCATGTTTATGTAACTCGGTACTCTGTCAATGCTTTATTAAAAAAATATACTAGTATTGTAATGCGCTTAACCTAATAACCTCCTTATTAGTTCCTGAGTAAGAGTAACATAAATGTATCTACAAACTTCCCATTTTTCTTGGTCTGCTCTAACCTCCATACACTTCAAATGAACTACTGGCAGCAAATTGTCATTGTGTTTTGAGGCCAGTATCTTAACTGGCGACTGATAGCATTTATATCTGAATCAATAGGCAAAATGATAAATGTTATACTCATTCGCTACAAAATGTTTCGTTTGTATGGTCTGGTAAGTGCTGTAAACTGGTTAAAATACTAACTCATTAAATTGGCAAACTGGGGAAGCTGTAACCTGGGGGTTTACTGTATAAATATAAAAAAAATCTAATGCTTTATAAAAAGAGGGAATGAACAGTCTAATTGGTAGTCCTTTTTTAACGTCTTGGGTCTGTTCTCCCATTGAATTCAAACTTGAAAAAAGGAATGTAGGCGAAACGGTTTGCTGGAGTTCTAAAGGGGTGGGTCATAGGTTTCCAGACAAGCTATGATTGAAAGTATTTTTTTATATTGGGAGTTGAGGTGATTTCATATTTATGGTTTGTATGGTGTGTAAAGTGAATGGAAATTCGTCCACCCTGTTGTGCGTCGAACAATGTGGCACGTTTGAGCTCTGTCAGATAAGAGATCACTACCTCTGGACCACATGAATGTGATAGTCTGTCAAATTAAAACATTTTATACAGGATTTCCGCACCCAAATGTCTTCCTTTCTCAGCTGTGCTTTGATTTCAACGCTTGAGAATTGTCAAAGGTGTTTGCCCAAGTTTCAGTGAAGCAGAGTTTTCTCGACTCATTCAAAATCTTTGAGGATGCGGTCGATGCATCGTGCCACCAGTTGGGCATCTTCCATATCGAAGCACATGGGCGGTTTGAATTTTAGGACATTTTCACTGGGGCCGTCGGTACTGACGCAGATTTGATACTCTGCCTTGAGCCTGAAAGACAAAATAAGACAGACATATTCTTTAAATCAATAACTCGAATGTTCGGTTATAGCTATCTGGCATCTATTTGTGGATACTCACTTGAATTTATCTTCACATTTGATACTAAATGTCCCGAGACGTCCTGGGATATTCTACTATGTATTGATCTCTTACGGAGGCTGTTTTATTTACAGTGACCTAAAAAGCATATCTGGTGTATAATTGGCTCAGGTAATAGTCATTTAATGTAAGGTTATTTTTGTACTAAGTCAAATAGAGAATTATGAGGAAATTTTGCCCCAAAAACATTGTAAATCTACTCAAAAAACATTTTGGTTCATAATTGGTAAATGACAATATTTTTACATTTGGTTTTGAAAGTGGCCTTTTTGCCTCAGAAAAATTGGGGCCTTTATGGTAATTACATGAGGATATGTGATATTTTCATTGCATGGTAAGTAGCAAGATGGCAGCCATGTATGGATAAAGAAGATTGCCCCGCTGCCAAATATGGTGTGGCTATATTTGTATTCCGCGCAAACCTGTGTATGTGGGCTGAGAAGCAACAAACATCAGGGTTATTTTCAAGCTTAGGCGTTGTGCCCATTTTGCTTAGAAATTACGAGACAAATGTGCGTAGTCTACCCAAGCGACGGGAATCTAAAATGGGGGAAAAACGAAACGGTGGCCTCAGAGATGCATAATATTTGTAGATTAAGCTGCCTAAATATTTCTGGCAGCCAGAAAATGCAATACATGTATTTTAGGTTGACATTAGTTTTATAATAGATTAATTTAAACCATGTGGCTGATTTTTTTTTTTTTTCCCTATGGATAAATGGTCACATATTTAGCACCCATATTGCTTGATTATAATTTCCTACCTTTTCACAACCTCTGCTGCCGCTTTGGTGGCTGGTGTCCTAAATTCTCTGTCTTCTACCAGCTCAACTCCAACAAATAGACCTGCACCCCTAAAAAACAATTGCTTTTGTCAGAAAGTTAGAATGACGGCATTGCCATCCATCATAAATTAAACGAATAGACGTACAGTTGTATTGAATATTAGCAGTGCAATGTGACAAATCAGAATATCTCGGCTTTTAAGATATGTATTACATGGTAAAGAAGATGCCAGAAAACAAGACCCAGCATTCACAATAGGCATGCTCTAAAGGCTGTGCAATTAGGCCAATTGTACAAAGGTGTATTCAAGATGGCAGGGTCTGCTGTCAACTGTTCAAACTATAAGTTGTGTGTGTATGTGTATATATATATATATAAATATATATATATATTTTTTTTTTTTTAAAGGGTGGGACCTTGCAATCGTAATATTTAGTCAGATGGCTATAGTTATTCTTATAACTGCTTCACATTTGTGTGGCATAGTCAACCAACTTGCGGCACGGTTCAGTTGCACTCCATGATTGACAACATTTCACAATTAATATACACCTCTTGGTTTTGATTCGCAAAAAGCTTTTTTTTTTATTACCCCACAAGTTCTTGATTTGATTGAGATCTGGGGATTGGGCTGAGCACTCCATAACATTACTTTTATTGGTTTGGAACCAAGACTGCAGCACAGTTCTGAGGTCGTGAGATCAAACCTTCTTGTGTGTAGTTTGCATGTTCTCCCTGTGCTGGCACTCCGGTTTCCTCCCACCTTCTAAAACCGTGCGAGTCAGGTTAATTGGTCGATCCAAATTGTCACAAGGTGCGACTGAGCGAGTGAGTTGTCTGTCTCTGTGCCCTGCGACAGTTCAGGATGTCCCCTGCCCACTGCCTGAGAATAGCTGGGATGGGCTCCAGCACCCTCGCGACCCTACTGAGGTTAAGCGATGCAGATAATGGATGGAAAGATGGAACCAAGATTTTGCTTGTCTACTGGCGTGTTTATGGTCATTGTCTCTTTAAAATGCCCATTTCAAGGACTTATCTCTTCGAGTATGTCGTCATACACAAACTGATCCGTGATCCCCGGTATAAATCGGCCTGACCCCGAGTAGGAGAAACATGCCCGGACCGTGATACTTGCACCACCATGTTTCGCTGTCTTCCAGTTTTACTGAGTTTTAAATTCAGAATTTGGGGGTTGTCTCACAATCCAGTCTGTGTCCCTGGAGTGTTTGATTTCATCAGCCCACAAAATGTTCCTCCATTTTACTTCAGGCTAGTTGATGTGTACTTTGGTGAATTGTTAACCTCTTGCACATGCCTTTTTTGACAGAGGGACTTAGTTAAGTTTTTTTAAAAATACATTTTCTTCACACAGACATCTGTCACAGCACTCACAGGTAACTACAGACTGAGTTGTCCCGGAGCTGATCATTGGCTAAGCCTTTGCCATTCTAGATATTCTCCGGCCCATTTTAATACTCATCTCATGTTTAGATCTACACTTATTTGGCTTTTCTGCCCAATTTAAGGCATTGGAAATCATTTTAGCTAAACAGCCAACAAAATCTGACGTTTTTTTAATCAAAGAATGCCGTCCTTCAGCGCAATGTCTCGCAAGACTTATTTTCCTCATGCATGTTAAGCCTGTGCTGGCTTCACCTTCCTTAAATGGGCTCCACCTGATTCTTGCCTGTTGTTTTTTCTTCCCCAAAATGGATGAACTTAGAGATTGGTTGCCACACTCCAATTTATGAACACACCCCTTTAAACTATGTACATCTTATGAATGCTTTGGCCCACAATAGTAAACACAAGAACAACTATTTTGGACTCCATTTTGTTTAAATGACAACAGATTGAGTTCTTAATCCAAAGCGTCTGAAAGACAAAATAACTCCTTATAGTCATTGAAGGTGTTGGTCGGTGAGCAGAAGTTCATCCGAACATCGCTGTTCTGTTTCCCTGAGTGCTTCTAATCTTGTAGAAAATGTTCATGAAATCATTATTTTCATTGATAATCATTCCAATCTCCAAAATGTAGATCATATTTAAGGAATCATTGCAACCTTGGTCAAGGTCCTTGCGCCTGCAAGTAGATGAAATTTTTAATCGCGATGGGGGGGGGGGGGTTAGTGTTGGTATTTGGATTTGATTTGAAACACTCCTCTTCTTACTTTCATCATTTTCATCCTAGGACGTGTCATTCCCCCTGCCTCCTTTCCTACATTCCAATGCGCTCTGTGGCTGAAACGCTAAAGGTAAAATAAAAGCAGATGGGCACGGTGGAAAAACATTTAGGCTATAAAGGCTCTTAGAACTCACTCGAGCATAGTCAACACATACTAAATCGAGACAATATTTCCTGTTAAACTTTACGACACCTCAAACAACAAATACCATCTTCAATAACGTGTGCTTGGAACAGGACCTAGACCACAGGTGTACAACCGGCGGGCCAAAACAGCTAAGGGATTGAATCCGGCCCGCCAGACAACACTCGGAGAAGCGCAAGAGAAAAACAGGCTGCGGGTTGAAATAGGTCCACTTGATGTTGCCAAAGCCAGGTGCCTCCAACAAAGACACTGTACTTGTATTGATTTCTCTCTCTCTCTTTTCCACCCCTTTTCTCCCACTCGGTCTCTTTCACTCTCTGTGTCTCTTTTTCTCTTGTTGCTCTTTGTGTCTTTTAACTTCTTTTGCTCTAACTTCCTTTTTTCTTTTTCTCTTTCTCTCTTCCTACCCTTTACGCTTTCTTTTCTCTCCTGTCTTTCTATTTCTCTTTGGATTCTTCTCCCTTTCTTTTCCCCCTCCCTCACAACATTTTATCCCATCTGTTTCTCACGCTTTCTCTCTCTCTTTCTTTGACCTGCCCTCTCTTCTTTCCCTCCCTATTTCTCTTATTTCTTTCTCTTGAATCTTCTAGTCCGGACCTTGACAATATGTGTTATCGTGTGGCCCTCGAGTGGAAATGAGTCGGACACCCCTGACCGAGACATTAGCTATCTCCGGGATAAATCGATTTAGACCGGCCAAGATTTAGTCCCGAATCAATCGTGCCGATTCAGCGTTACCTAACATCTCCGATCGTCCGATGTTGACTTTTCATCTCCGAGAATAAATCTTTCAGATGTTCCCCGACCCGTCGCGCGTTCCCCATCAGGTCCTCCTTTTCCATCACATCTAACACCGCCAGACCTATTGCGCAAGACACCGGGTTTCCTCCAAACTGAAAAAAAGATAATACGCATTATATAAGTTTCTACCGGTGGTGCGAAAAATTTAGTAAAAAACATCTTTGATTTGAGAAAAAGGCAAAAATATAGTCTAGAAATTTGTACTTCTTTTACGTAGTGGAATTCCAACTGGGGTCGCCGCCGTGTCGGTCTTCTGTTTTGTCGGCGCTGGTTTCGTTCACAATAAACAACATTGCCTTCTAAAGTTACACATTTTACACGCTTTAAAGCAGTGTTTTTTAAGCTTTTATTCTCTGGTGCAAGTGAGGCTCAGTAATGCAAAGCGTGGCAGCAGGATGCCGGAAAAACACGGCGCCGATCCGTGAAGGGATTCCACCTTGAAAAAGAAAACTCCTGACTGATTAATTTGTATTTTTTATTATCAATGAACTTTGGTATAATGTATAATAGTTCACGTATTTGGGCCCAGTATTTAAATCAATGTATTTTCTTTTCTACTGCATTAAAGTTATTATGAGGCACGAAATACTACACACTAATCCTTAAACAGAGATCTGAAACTCGCGGCCAGGGGGCCAAACGCGATCCTCGGGATGATTGTTTTGAGGCCCCCCACTTTCATATGAAAGTTAAAGGGACATTGTTGATTATTTGACCACTAGACGGCGCTGTATTCTGTCGTACGACTCGTGCCGATCACGTGAGACGACAAACTACAGAGACACAAAGTGACTTGGAAGCAGGGTTTTCTTCTAATAGTTTGAATAGCCTTTCGCCTGGAATTTGGTTTTACAGGTAGCCGTAGCAGCAAGATGGCTGACAACTATTCTTCTCCCGCTAGGCTCACGTTACGTAAAAAAAATATTTAACGAGCACTTTTGTACTTTTACAAATTAGAATCATGTTCTATTTTGAATGAATACCATTCCTTCCCGCTAGGAGCCAATAAGTGATACGCACGGTCCCTTGAATGCAGTCCCGGCGGAAAATGAAATCGTTCGTGTGTTATTGATCTACTTTTTATTCATGTTTTTGTATTTTTAGCTCTTAATCTTAAGAACAGTGGAATCTTTTTTTTTAGAAATACCACTTTGGCTCAACCTTACTCAGACTCATAATAAATGAGTTTGAGACCCCTGCCTTTAGATCTATATCTAGACATCTATCTATCTAGACATCTATCTATTTCTCTAACCAGACATCTATATAGACATCTAGCTATCTACCAGCTCAGTAGCCTAGATGGTAAGGCGCCCGCTTTGAGACTGGGAGGTCGGTGGTTCGCGCCCCGGCCGAGTCATTCCTAAGACTTAAAAAGTGGTCGGCGGCGCCCTCTGTTGGCTGCGGCTGCATCGGCTCGCTACAACGGGTCAGGTGCAATCGACATTTCGTTCTGTGTACATTGTTACACAGAATGACAATACAAGGAAATTATTATTATTATTATTATATTAGACAGCTATCTGTCTAGACGTCTAGATAGATGTCTATCTAGACTATCTTTTTATCGAGACATCTATCTACCTAGACATATAGATGTCTTGATAGATAGACAGACATATATCTATCTAGACATCTCTCTACCCAGACATCTGGTCATCTATCTGCCTAGACATCTAGTCATCTATCTATCTCGACATCTATCTAGACATAGACATATATATATATTAGAGAAAGAACTTTGTCAAAATGTGTGAAAACTAGTGGCCAATGAGCAGCCGAACAATACCGTGTTAAAATACTCGACGCCGTTGTCGGTGAAAGCCCGGGCTATCTCCCGGGTGGTGGCCACGCAGGCCAGGGGATGGCCGTTGCCCATGGGCTTTCCCATGGTCACGATGTCGGGACAAAAACTTTGGGCCTGAAAAGCCCAAAAGTGAGTTCCCGTCCGTCCGAATCCCGTCTGCACCTCGTCCGACACGAACACGCCGCCTGCCGAGCGCACGTACCTGTCGGGAGGGAAAACGCTCGTTGATCGGGTCTACTATAAGCAGGGTTCGTACGGGTGCTTGAAATCTTTGAAAATGCTTGAACTGTAATGTGTTCCGTAGATTATCGGGTGGGACTATATTTGTGAGTTTGACGGATATCGGTATCTGTATTATTTTTTTTTTGACGGGACGCCCGAAACGATCTCACTTGCAGCTACCGGAAATTGGCTCCAAATATTGGTTATCGGCCTTCTCTTAATACTATTAATCCATCAGGACCGGAACGGAAACAGGACCCGATTGCGTTAACGGCAGCTGGAATGAGTTTGTATGGCATTGTCCTATGAAGCCCCATCACCCCCTATGGGTCCCGCCCGAGAGAACAAGTACATGCTACATCTAAACTAGGCACTACGAAATGTCTGTTGGTGCAAGGATTGCGTATCCATTATGGACATTTATGATGGGCCATGTTTAAAATAGTAGTATTTTATTACTATGTCATTGCTAGGTTGTGATTGCTAGTAGTTTTAAAATACTCAGAAAACAAATACAACATAATGGGTAGAGTTAATATTTCCTAGAAAATCACAATGACCCAGTCCCGGTGAGCCATTTTCAGAGCTGGTCTGCCGGCAATCCATGTGTTCTTAGGGGGCGACCTGGTGCCCGTGGGCATAAGCGGGTCCACAAATGTAGTACTCCATGTGACGCTAGCTTGAGCTGCTAAATGAATTAGCGTTAGCCGGTAATGCTAGCAGCTAAAGCGGCCCCGACCTTTGAAACCGAGAGCTCCTTTTTTGATTTGCGCCGATATACATTTGTAAAAATACAACTTATCGTGTACGGTAGGATGTTATAACCACCGACACCCAAAGAATCGACTTACTCTGCCACTTTAGCCGAATATCCCTCAGGTAGAATTATTTGTCCTCCCACGCTCGGCATCGATTCGGCAAAGAAGGCGCATATCTGTGTGAAGAAACAAAACACAAATGTTAGATTTCAATTTCGGATTTTAATCTATTCCATGAAGGCCACATGACGGGAATATTTGCAGGCTAAACACAATACAAATGTATATTTTGGGAAGAAATCATGTGTAGAACAAACCAGACCATATGCATAAGACAGCATTCCTAAAAATAAATGTCCTGTATATTTCTACGTATTCAATATGGCGTAACACAACAAATCGCATTATTTACACTTTTACGACGCACGCGCCTTTTTCGTATTCTCGATCATGGCGAGCTTCGTTTCCATGCTTATCATGTTTTTGCCTCTCCCTTTAGCACAAGATGTCAAACATGCGGCCCGCAGGCCAGATCAGTCCCGCCTAGGGTTTTAATCGGGTCCGCGAAACAAAGCCGAAAGAAGCAGAAGAGAAAAATGAGCTGCGGTTCTAAATGCGTACACTTGATGTTGTCAGAGCCAGGCGCCACACATAAGGATACTGGAGCAATATTTCTCTCTGTTTGTCTCTCTCTTTCCCTTCTCTCTCTCACTTTATTTTTTTTATCTCCTCTCTTTCTCCATCTCCTTTTTTTTCGATTTTTTTCTTACTCTCTCCTTCTCAGTCTATCTCTTCCATTCTCTTCTTTTTCTCACTCTTCCATCTCTTTCTCATTCTATTTCTTTCTTGATTTTTTTACACTCACTCTTTATTTCAGTTCTCTCTTTCCTTCTCCTCTCCCTTTTTTTCCTTTTCTCTATTTCTATATTGCTCTCTCTCTCTCTCTTTTATATATCTATTTCCCTCTCACTCTTTCTTTATTTCTTTCTTTCCTCTCTCACTTTCTTATCTATTTCTGTATCTCTCTTTTTATTTTCTCTCTCTTGTTCTTTCTTTCCCTGTCTCCTTTTTCCAATTTTTTTCTTACTTTCTCCTTCTCAGTCTATCGTTTTCTTTCTCTTGTTTTTTTCTTTCTTAGCTTCCATTTCTTTAGCACTTTTTCTCACTCTTTCTTTCTTTATTTTTCACAGTCAGTCTTGTTTTTCTCTTTATTTCACTTCTCTCTCTTTCCTTCTCCTCTCCTCCTTTTTCCTTTTCTATATTGCTCTCTCCCTCTCTCTGTCTGTCTCCTTTCCTCTCTCTTTCCTTCTCACGCTTTCTTTCTCTCACTCTTTCTTTCTCTTTCTCTTAAATCTACTAGGGTGGCCCCTGTGAGATTTGTTTTTTGAGCACGTGGCCCCCCCTGCTAGAACGAGGTCGAGGCCCCTGCTTTAGCATCACCTTGCGTCCTTTCTCGCGCACCTCTTCTATCAAGTCCTTGACCGCGTCCGCATAAGCCTGACCCGGATTTGTCCGGTCCTCCCTGTACATACCTCGGTAGGTGTCCGGTAAAGGTGCCTGACGGAAACAAAAACGGCGAATGAACGCAACCTTTTCGGGGGGGGGGGTCATGTGGCGTCGCCGGGTCATTACGCACCACGTGAACCCATTCCTTCTGTCCGCCCAATTTGCGGAACTTGTAGGGACTGATGTCGATGAGGGATATGAGGTGACCGTGGTAGGCGCTGCGAGCAAAACACAGACGAGTCAGGCCGAGGAAATGTCAAATTCCTCGCCGGGTTCGAATCCTCACTGGTCGAGTACGATGACGTCCTCGTGTCCCGTGTACTGGCGGGCCAAGCGTAACGCCAGATCGTTGGCTTCCGATCTGTCGGGAGAAGGAATTTCGAGCGCTGTCAACAAAGTATCTGCTAATATGTCCTTTAGAGCAAACATGTTTGTGAATCATCTCTAATACTACTAGTACTACTAATAATAATGTCATCCCTCATTTATCCGATGACTATTTTGAATCAGCCCCCAAGCAGAAGTTGACCGAGGATATTGGGTCCCTGCCGCATGGTTGCTGTTCATTTTAACCCAAAAGTGTCACGATTGCCGATTGCGGCGGCTTAATTGGCGCCAACATCCCGGACAGCCGATTGGTAGACACTCTCTTTTTAAACCCCCGGCTTCCTCTTGGAAGCCGTCAGATCGCTATGCAAACTGTTGCCACCAGCTCAGTAAGCCTTCTCGTCCGGCTCCGTTCCCGCCCTGCTTTTTCTGCCTGATCTTTGTCGCCAACCTGTTTTCGGACCTGACGACGCCCCGTTCCGCCTGCCTGTTACCTGACCTGTTTTGCCCCGTTACCCGCCCGCCTCCTGCTACCGACCTCGCTTACGAACTCGACACCGCCTTTGAACTCCGGTCCCGGCCAACGACTTGCTATTCCCGCCTGTCTTTGATCCTCCTCGCTAGACACGGAAGTGCCAGTTCCGTTCCTCTTGTCCGTCAGCCATCTGGATCGTGGAAGCAAACCCCGCTCTCCCTCTTTATTAATAAAAAGGGAGAAAACGAGCGCTATTGGGTCCTGTGTCCGTTTCTGGTCTGTGACAAAAAGAAGAGGAAAAAATGCCGCCATGCATGATACAAATTTGCTCACGTGGTCCCTGCTCTCTGCTATCGTCGACTGGGGATAACAGATTGTGGCCAAACAGTGCGTTTCATTTTAGGCATGACACAATGGCACGCTTTAGCAGCCCAAACTGAAACAATAAAGTCTATCTCCCATGCTCTCAGCAGTAACTGACCAGGGATAATGGATTCATTGTTTGCAAAATCCATGGTCAGTAAGGCATGCGTCCCGGCAAAAGGGAAAAAAATGAGGACCACTAATTCAGAGGAAAACACGATTACAAAGAGAACATTTTCACCACTCGGTCATTCTTCCTACCGGAAAATTTACCTGACATGCGTGTTTTTTTGGGAACGTGGGAGGAAGAAACCCAGGCAAGCACGGGGCGAACATGCAAACTCTGCACAGGAAGGTTCAATCTCATGACCTCAGAACTGTGCAGCACACGCGCCAACCACTGCACCACCGTGCTGCCCCGGAGTAATTTATTTAAAATCAATTTACCTTGCATACATATTAGTGTACAGGTGTCAAACAGGCGGCCCGCGGACCACACCAGGCCCGCGAGACAACACTCAGAGAAGCGCAAGAGAAAAACAAGCTGCAGGTTGAAATATGTCATCTTGATGTTGCCAAAGCCAGGTGCCTCCAACAAAGACACTGTACTTGTATTTATTTCTCTCTCTCTCTCTTTCTTTTCCACCTCTTTTCTCCCACTCTGTCTCTGTCTCTTTCACTCTCTGTGTCTCTCTCTTTCTTTTCCTTTGTTGCTCTTTGTCTCTCTGTGTCTTTTTAACTTCTTTTGCTCTAACTTCCTTTTTTCCTTTTCTCTCTTTTCCCTTTCTCTCTCTTCCTACCCCTTACGTTTTCTTTTCTTTTTTCTCCCCTTCTGTCCTTCTATTTCTCTTTGGATTTCTTTCTTCCTCTCCCTTTCTTTTCCCCCTCTCTCACGACTTTTTATCTTCTGTTTCTCATGCTCTCTCCCTCTTTTTCTTTCTTTGTCCATCCCTCTTTCTCTTATTTCTTTCTTTATCTCTTTTTCTTTCTCTTGAATCGACTAGTCCGCCCCGACAGAATGTTTGGTCTATCGTGTGGCCCCCGAGTTCAAATGAGTTGGACACCCCTGTATGAGTGTGTCCTATGTGAAGCACACAAGAAACTCTCGTCCAAAGAAGTCTAAGGTTTTATTTCCCACAAATGGCGCGGCCTAAGAGGAATAACCGTAACGTTGCCTACCCAGAGTTGACAAAGTAGAAGACCGACAAGCTGTCGGGCAAGGTGGCCGCCAGACGCTCCGCATACAAGACGATGTTGTCGTGCAGGAATCTGGTGTTGGTGTTCTGCAGATCCATTTGTTCCGCTGCGGCCTCGGTGACACTCGGGTGGCCATGGCCCACTAGGAGTGCAAAATCTCTTTTCAATTCTTTGGCCTCGCCGCTAGGTGACGCTGACGCGGCGTGCGGTTCGTAAACGCGACAAACACGCGCTGCGGTTTGTCTACCGTGATGAACGTTGCTGATGCAGTCTAAGTAGCGCCGGCCGTTTTCGTCGAAGAGATATTGTCCCCTGGCTCGGACGATCTTCAGCGGATCGTCATCATAAAATAGTCTGCACGATTGCCTGCAAAGACAAATGATCACATGACGTTTTTCAGCATGAAATCCGTCTAGCTACTTTGATCTGAGAGAGTTACCCGATCAATCGCCTCCTCAGTTTCAGTGTTTCTTCTTTTGGGAGCAATTCCGAAGCCATATCCTATTTTTTAAAAGAGAGAAGTACAATTCTTGTGAAGAAAAGTAGAGCAGTTATAACGTAGTAGTGAAACTTGTGATCCACTGCGCATGTGTGATGAGAGAGATTTTATTCCTCATGACCGAGCTCGAGTTATGTTCTAAAAGTGCGGTGTTTTATATTTCATAGCATATGTCACACATCGGAATTTGATTTATTTTTAAAATAATTGATAATATAAAGAAATCCCTTCCCTCCGTATATTCTTTACGACACTTTCGTACTCTTTCTGACATCAACGGCGCATGCGTCGCTTTGAGGCGACTGCTTGATTTAATAAATCTGCGGTAGTTTATTTGTCTTTTCTTTCAAAATGTTTGTTGTTGTTGTTGTTTTTACATTTTTTACTCCCAGTTGCTAAACTTTAAGGACATTTCCGATCCCTTTTAGAGATTCACTGAGCATGTGTCTGTGGTCGGCGACGTGAGATCGTTATTCAGTTTGACTTGAATTATGAATACAAGGAAATTTATATTACTTGTATTAAACCATGCGTCAGAATTCGATCAGATTGTTCTCTGCAGTTTTATAGGTTTAAAAAAATATATCATTTGTTACGACATTTCTGCTCCCTTTTTGACGGCTGCTCTTTATGGGTTCATCTATTTTGGATTTTGATATAAATTCTCAGTAAACAGTTTCAGACAGAAATATGACCACTTAGTTGTTTTTATTTATTTTATGATTTTTTTTATATCTGTTTCCCAATCCAACAGTAGGTTAAGTCTCCTCGAACGACGACACACTGACACGTAAAACAGACAAACCCCCATCCCTCTCCAGAATGGTATGGTCCAAAGTCTATATATACACTCCGACTCGTACTGACCGTGCAGCCCCGGTTGCTAAGGAACCGCCGAGCGAAGGTAACACATCAAGACAGCTGTAGCAAGCTAGCTTGCGAATAAGCTGCGTAAAGCTCGCTAAACGCCTCATTTTGCTGCTTATCCCCCACGTCACGTTTGCCTCAAGAACGGGGCAGCCGTTGTGTACAATGTCAAGGTATTTATCGACATGAATCAACCGAATATGACAAAATAAGGTCAATATTAGGGAGCTTTGTGAAGTACATTCTGCTTAGCGTAGGGTATGCTAAGCTAACTAGCTTCAAAGTCTCGAAGTAGTCAATAAATGGTGATTTATTAGCGGTTAATATGTGTCTTGTGATATGAGGTATTGAATTCTAAATTAATTTGGATAAAACATGTACAACCTTGTCATTTGTGTTTGGAGCCTCATATATACTCAATTAAATCAATAATATCTTCGTTTGTGACGTCATATTATTCGATGCACTCCAATGTAAAGTTCAAGCTAGCGTCTGTTGTCACAATTGGTCACAAGGACTATTTTCTACATGCGATATTCTACCCACGAAGCTTTATCCTGGAGAGGAACGCTCTAGAGGCCACATCCGACTGCCAACACGAAATATTGAGTCATATTCAACCAGTTGCATATTGTCAGCAGTTTCAACCTGGACTTGGAACATAATGTGTACTTTCTAGAACAAATACAGGTCATATTTACCAGCTGCTGCAGAGCACATCAAATGCCATATTTTACTTTTGTCCTATTGATTGATGGCATTGTTTTACAACCATTTGATAATGCATGCAAGTATTTTGCATGTGCATTGGGGTTATAAATGCTTTGTAAAGATTCTATGGCCTGCTTCCATCCCCTCTCCCCATTCATTTTCCCAACACTTCCCCCATCCTCTCCCTTTGAGTTGCTCCCTCCCCCTTCAGTTTTCTCCACAAGTCCCAACTGCTGTTATCTGTTTCGGCTGACCCCAACTAAGTTTGACTCCTTCACTTTCATCCAAAAGCCGCGCGAGCATGCTCATTGCTCTCGACCACAGTTTGTGATTTTTGTGCAAGTCAGAAGAGTTTTCCAATGCTCACTATGTGACTATAATGGAATGTGAAGTGTTTCTTTGTTCCGACTTTCCTCGTGTCCGTGTGTGTTCTCGGCTTTTGTGAACATGAACTTCTGCTCCTGGCTTTGGTAAATGCATAAGACACAAGGGATTTGGGCACTAGTTTTTTTTCCACATCATGGCTTGCAAACATGCAAATTCTAAATTATTATTCATCAGGAATGTACTGAAGAGAAATTTTAAAAAATGGGGTCGGAACATGTAAACACAGAAAATTAAAAAATAATCACATTTTCTGCACTGGCCTTTTAAAAGTAGTACAATATAAAATGATAAATAACTGACAGGCAAATTACTACATGCTCATTTTAAGAATTCGTTACATTTTTGTAACAAACAGGTGTTTATGAAAATTCAGTTAGACCTCAAAATGATACAGCAGAGGATTTTTGTTGAGACATCTCAAATGCCAACAACACAAGCACTCAAGTTCATTTTACTCTGAGTAAAATGGAGCGTTATCAAGAAAAATAAATGGCTGCTCAATCTTGCCTGTTTTAAGTACATATTTCCAGAGCATTTTAGCTTTTGATAGACAGTAGAGTGGATAGTGACAAGAAAACAGGAGTAGGAGCAAATTGATGACTATGATGAGTCGCCGTACAGGTCTTAGTGCAAGCCAATTAACTTCAGGGATCAACAAGTTGAAGTTAGCTCAAGTGGTACGTTAGCTCTGTAGTGTTAGCATGTAAACAATAGTCAAAATCCGGCTCGCAGCTTACAAAAACCTTCGAGAGAATGTCTTGATAACGATGTTTCGGTTGTCGGCGCACTCTCATGCAACAAACAAGTAATACTCCATATTTAGCATAGTTAAACGATAATACATGTAGTTAAGTACCAACCAATTAACTTGAGGGAAATACATACTGAATGTTGCACAAAATATGTGTTAAAAAATTAAAACTGCTCACCTGTTGGTTGTTAGTCCTGTTAGCATTTAAACATTAGCCAAAGTTTGGCTGGAGGCTAACTACAATTTTCTACTAGAACTCCTGTATTTCCTTCCTTTTTGTGTGCAAAATGAAAAGTTACCTGCCAAATTGTGCACAAAGTCGCTCCCCAAGTGAAAGTTGACTGCATCACAACATCGCCCTTTAGCAAGACACTTTTTGGGTTTTATTTTTTTCTTTCGGCTGAAAATAAAAAAATGCACCTTTTGACCCTTTTCGGTGCAGGGAATTTGTGACATCCCTAATATGAGAGGTAGGATGGTGCCTAAAAATCCAGCCCGACCTGGCCCGCGGGTATAAAAGCCCGAACCTGATTTAAGGGACCGGTCCCCACATTGCATATTACCCAATTTTTCTGACAGTGTGTATTTTATGTAGCACTATTTAAATACTCTATATCAACATGATACATTGGGTATTTATGTATTATATTCCTTCTACTTTATTATTGTTTTATTTTCAACACAAGGATACTGCTGGAAGTGTGAATTTCCCTACGGGGATGAATCAAGTATCCTTCCGTATGTCTGTCTATCTCTCCATCTCAGGTCCAGGATATTACCTCTATTTAATATCTAACCATTAGTAACTGAGCATTGCCTCCTAAAACAGCCTGGTCTACTGCAATTATAGGCTTTTTTATTTTCTTCCCTAGATAAAATGACACTAATAAGCGGACAAAGCCAATGAGGTGTGGAAGACAAAGGGCAGAAATCATGCCAGGTTCCTGACAAAACATCTCCGCGTGTCTGGTCCTGGATCAGCGCTACCATTATGGTGACACTCATCACAGAGCAGCTCCGAAAGCAAAGTTTGGAAGAAGCTTTTCACCAGGCTTTCAAAGCTAATGTGGTATGTCGTGTAACTCTGTAAGGATCATAGTGGTCAGGTAGAATGATTTTGGTACAGTAAACCGGCGGGATACGACAAAACTCGCAATATGACGTTTTCTCCTCATGGTGTCGGACCCCTTGACGTCATTTTACACACAATACGACATCAACAACGAAATCAGTTTGTGAGCCCCAAAACTTGCTTGTCATAAAAAGCTGCTCTATTTGTTAATGTCACGTCATCATGAAAATCCTCATGCTTTTGGCTGAACTATATCCCACAATGCCTTCTCTCTTCATTCATTTTGTGTGCTCTGAAAAGACATTTGCCTAATTGTGACACAATACGGTCTTTTTCTGTACAGTATTCACTATTGGTCCCAAGGCTTGCAGTGATGCTAAAGGTAGAAGTCAAAATATAATCATGAAAACAATATTTATGAAGTCCCATGAACCGCTACCCTTATCAAGTTGTATAACCACAAACAATTTCTCCTAACGATCCCCAGCTAAGAACTACTCCGTTCTGCTGTTCTGTTATATTATTAGTGCTCATTTACTGGTAACGCACCAATTCTGTACTTGATAAGAGTTTTGCAAACGACACTATCATATTCAGCTATTTTCCATGGCAACCTTTTCACTAACCAAACTGAACATCAAACCAAAGCCAATATTTTTCGTAACCTCATGCCGGCTAAACTACTCGGCCATTACTTTTTTAATGTTGTAGTCGAAAAGCGGACGAAAATTCCAAGTTGTGTTTCTCGTTTGGATGTCGTGATCTCGGGTTGGGCCTAATAGCCTGACGTTGTGTTTTTAATGAATCGTGTCGAATGGAAGCAATTAGAATACCGCGATGTTGCAGCGTGGCATATTCTATATTTGGCATTTGAATGACTCGCCTCTTCTTTTCAGACCTTACCTGTATCGGGTTCTGGCCCCACGTGCTCCTGGACGGCCTGTCGATCAACACGTGGTGAGTATGTGGCTGGCGGGCTGTCGTTTGCCCACCCCTGACTAGAATCGTTTTTTTCCATAGCAATTTTAAATGAACACCCTTGGCCCGTATACAAAAATGCTACTCGTTGCTTTTGGCTAACTCATCAACTTGTGAGCAATAAGTAATCAGCATCAGCTTTTGGTACAGCGATCCCCCTGCTTTTGCGGTCTATGGGGACAAGAAACACCCGCAAAAAAGTGAAAATCTGCGCAGTCGGTTGCACCTTAGTTTTTCGGGCGGCCTTCCTTGGAGTGGACTTGCTGATTTAGAGAGGGAAGAAGTTAGGGGGAGATACAGGGATTTGGGTGAGAGAAAGAGAGGGGAGAGAGAAAGAGAGCGGGAGACAGGGTGAAAGAGGGGGAGATGGGGAGAGAGACAGGGAGAGAGAAAAGGGAGACAGGGTGAATAAGGGGGAGAGCGAGAGATGGGGTGAAAAGAGGGAAGACGGGGAGAGAGACAGGAGGAGAGAGGGAGCAAAAAGATGGGGTGAAAGAAAGAGATGGGGAGAGAGACAAGAAGGGAGAGGGAGAGAGATATTAAGATGGAAGGAAATTGACTGTGAGCATTAGAGAGAATAAATGGAAAACAGTTTGATTTTAAAGATAAGCAGTATTTAAAATGAGTCTGTTTTTCATTTTTTTGGTGCAGGTGGGATCAAAGTATTGATGTGCTTCTTTTTCTTTATCCCTGAAGCTAAAATTGCAAACATTTTCAATGAACTCTACCTTGTTTTTCCTTTGCATTTTTTCAGCAATCGCGCATCGTTTGATTGGAGTATTTTAGATGGATTTCTATTCTCTTTGCTGGTTTAGCATGCTAACAAAGCGCAACACTTTTTTGCAATTCCAGCCCTCAAATATCCCCTCCAGTCCTTTCATAGTTTGTGTAATACCAGCAGAACCTCAAAATCACATGTGATAAGGAGCTCCACTCTATTTTTTTTAGCAATTCCAGGCGTTATTTATCTTAAATGCAATCTTTTTTTAATCGTCTCTCGGCTAGCCTAGCATGCTCGAGGAGCAATTTGAAAGTCCAGCGCGGTGGTTTCAGAACAGGTGCTTGTAAATGTTTCTAAAAATTTGCGGATTTTTCGTTTTTTGATTCATGCTAAAATGTCATTTTTTTGTTTTTTTTCCAGAGAGCAGCTTGATTCCCCAGCGACCTCCTCAAGCGGCACAACCTCACCTTGGATCCGAGTTTTCCATTCTCCAGAGTTCCCCTCCGCCTCCTCCCCCCAAACGCCACTGTCGCTCCCTGTCCGTCCCCGAGGACTTGTCCCGGTGCCGTTCCGCTTGGCACCCGAGCGCCTCCAAAGTGTGGACCCCCTTCAAACGGTCCGAGGCGTCCCATCTAAGCTCCGCCCCCGGGACTTTCCCAAAGTCCCCCTCTCTCCGTTCCTCCTCCAGCCCGACTTTCTTCAGCTTGGCCTTCTCCGCCGACTCTCCGCTTTCGTGGAGCTTCGGGTGGGAGTCGCCCGAAACCGCCCCGTCTTCGTCCTTCGCCACGCCCTCGTCTTGCTGCTCCTCGCCGCCGCCGCTGACTCTGCGGCGCTATTCGCTGTCTCAGCTCCAAGTTTCCAACACGTCCTCGTGCTCCCAAAATCCTCCCCCGTCCTGCCTTCTTTCCCGCTTCGGTGCGGAGCGCCGGGTTTGGTCTCCTTCGCCCGCGTCCGCTCGCAGCACGCCGTCCTTGTCTCGCCGCGGCCTCCGGGGGGCGCTGCCGCGATGCCACTCGCAACCGAGCGACATGCGTAAATCGCGACTGAAGAGACCGCGCGATCCCGATGCGGCGCCTGCGCAGAGGCCCGGCCTTGACTTCGGCAAGATGACACAGGTTGGATTGCTTCTTAACTCCTTAAAGCGTGTATCATATAGGGACCCCTGGTGGTGTAAAAATACTTCATTGGTTTACGGCCATACCACCCTGAGAACGCCTGGTCAGGACTCAGATGGGAATATCAGGTGCTGTAAATGGCACGTTCTGCTGTGACAGCACTGACTGTATATCCCGGTACAATCGGTGAACATGAATTTCCCCTAATAGGAACGAATAAATAAAATTATTATTATTAGTAATTATTACTCTATTAAAAACATTTGTATGATATCATACGCATGATTCAATGTTAGGAATTTTGTAGCGGTATTACACATCTTTGAAATCGTTTTACCACTATGGAATCTAAATTAGGATTTTAAAAAGGTAGCTTTTCCAGGGTGCTATTAGCACTTGATGCCTGCTTACTGCATTCAGTTGAGCTCTGCATGTGATGATCAGAGTCCTGCGATACAGGCATCTATGACTTTTCATCCATTTTTTTTCTTTAGCGTACCGACCGTGGGCTATAACTCGCCACTCGCCTTCCATAGCTTACCAAGGAAGCAGACCTCAGAAGCCAATGATTTAAGCATCTTCTACTTTTTTCCACTGTTTCCTTCTTGAGCCACTCATTTGGCTGCAGACTATGGCGCACTGCTAGCCATTGTTATTAGCTACTGTGTGTAAATGAAGCTTGCCTCGGTTTTTTTTTTCAGTATCAATCGCATTCCGCAGCTGATGTAAGCGGGCCTTAGCGATTCAGGGTCCTGACACATTTAAACTTTTACTGTAAAATGTATAATTCTCTCACTAGCTTCTAAAGTTAGCCACTCATACAAGCTCTGACAAACTCTAACTATTTGCTTTTAGTGCCGCTGCAGGTGTACCCAGCTTGCTCGGATTTCCGTTTCCGCTAGATATTTTACTGGCTTTTTTGAGTAGCTTCTCTTTCTAACTGCTAATGTTAGTCACTTTCATCAGCTCTGACCAATTCTAGGTGTTTTGGGTTTATGCAGCTTGTCTTTTATTAAAGCTCAAAGCATTTTAATGTATGCTCACAAGTGATGGGCACATTAATTTAAAAACATAATTAGTTATAGCTACTCAGCACTTCTTTCCCCAAAAAACTGAATTAGTAACAGAATGACTCTATAGCAAAAATAATTAGTTACCAGCAAAAATAATTAGTTACCAGGGAAAGTATCTATTTTTGTTACTCAAAAAAACCTTGTAATATTCATTACAACTCATCGGCAACAGATTTATCTTACAAAAAGAAAAAATGAACAATATAATAAAATAACAATCAATATAGTAAGTAAGCAATCAATATAAAGTGAGTTTAATGAATGAAATCTAAATGCTCACATCCTGGGACAACCGGTCAAGTAGACATAGCCTACTGTACTTCAAGTATTTGATTCACAACAAAAGTCAATAGTAGAACATTATAAAGTGACTTTCCAACCCTCTCCTGTCTATCCTCCCCCTCTCACTATCCCTTTCTCTCTCTGTCTATGATTGCTGACAAGACAGACTTCTCTATGTGAAGAGAGAGCAGCAGTTTTGGAACAATGACTGTTTAAAGACACAGGAACCGCTGAGAAAGAATCCTACACGCGTTTCCTCAAACGACATGTTAAGAAATGGGTATTTAACTGCATTCTTTCTCGTGATATTACAAAAAGGACATTCTCCATTGTGTGACTTCATCATCCACGCACAGCATTGCTTTGTGTTTTTGTAGACGGCTGCCGTGTTAGGTTGAACGAGAGCAGTGTTCTCAGGTTATTGGTGAATAAATATGTCCGAAGGCTGACCTAGGATGTCCTGCTTATTTTCCTTACGCACAAGCGTAACTCGACGTGAGGCGGCATTCTGATTTTTACTAGACAAAGTAACGCACACCTTTGACTGTCGGTAACTATAACGGCGTAAAGATTAATACGTTGGAAAAAAAAAACAATGTTACATTTTGGCGTTATTTATAACGGTGTTATTATTCCCAACACGGTTTTTCTCTGGCTGTGCTGTAATTCATTTTTGCTCAAATATGGAAGTAAGTATCCTTCATTCAGGCTTCCATAGTCTCTTCTTTGAGTGCACAAGCTTAGGGTCCATTCCAAGGCCCTCTAGTGGTGAATTATTACTCTAAGGTTTGTGAAACAGGCATGAGCTGCTCAATTAGTTTTTGTGTAACTGCTGAAGCGATGGTTGTGGCCAAAAGCTAAGCTATGCGAACGTCGCGCTTAGCCGCATTAGTGAAAATTTGTGCCGAGTCCAGGGATTTCCAGAACAGACAAGAAGAGGCTTCGGCTCCATTTTAAGGTACAATGAAGTCCATTGGTTTTTACACAATGGACTTAAAATGCAAACAAGTGAGGCGAAAGTTGATCACTTTTCACCAAAATTGACAACTAAGTTCAACACCAAATCCCTGACAAACAAATAAAAACAAGGAACATGAACTCATCGGTGCTATCAAAATCCTTTTCAATACAATCACTTTAAACTCATTACAATTCAACGTCAAACCAATGTTGATTGAAACTATAGAAACCCTGAAAAACATGCAAACCTATAAATCGAAATGTGTATAACAAAAATATTATTATTCTCTACTGGATATTGGCATATAGGAACACAAAGTGCAAAGCTTTGAAGGACTGATTCAGACAATGCACAATGCTTTGAAGCCATTAATGGCATCAAAATGAGTCCAAAAAAAGGATCATTTTCCTTATTTGACTCCTTTTTTTTTAGATGTTCTTTTTGTCCTTCCTATTGCAATCTCTCTGGAACCCCTTCACTCCTCTGCTCAGCAAAAAAAATAACTCATATTAACCAATCAACCTTTGTTTCATTGCACAAGGTTGACTGCTCACCTTGCACAATGTTGACTATTTTTTGCACTATGTTGACTCTTTTTGCACCTAATGCATATTGCACAAAAACTGTATGCAACATCCTACACGCCCACATTTCTTGTGTAAATATTGTGTCAATTATAACTATAACCTTATCCTCCTTGTTTATAACCTTATCTTCTTTGTTCCTTTTATCCTCACTGTTAATATGTGAAACTGGAGTGCCATGCCCAATTTTGTTGTCACAATATGTTCAACTCATTTTGTTACAATGACAATAAAGAGAGATTGTATTCTATTCTATTCAACCTATTAACCAAAAGTAAGTCAGAGATATTTATTTGTTGGTGATAGGAATGAGTGGAGAGGTGTTGTAGAAGGACAGTGGGATGTTATGATGCGGCAGGGGTAAACCAGCGAAAGCTGTTGGACAGAAGAGTGTGTATTGTCACCCTGACCCGAGTGACACGGCCGCTTTCTTGTGTCCCGTTTCATCCGGAGGGACGAAGGCGTGACCGACTCTGGTGCCTTCGTGCTCAACTTGTTTGGGTGTTGGGGCATTTGGGTTGACCGTGGTCCAAAAATGTTTGTGCTACTTTTTCCCTATTCTTATTTTCTTTGTTATTGTATGTGTTTGTCTTGCTGTCGGTCACCCCTCTTGATGGATATGACCAAGGTAGATAGATAGATAAAGTAAGAGGACAATTTTTTAAATTTTATTTTGAATACGAGTCAGAGACCCTGGCGGGGACCAATTAAGCCCTGGTAGCCCGCCAAGGTTTTTATACGGTAGGGGAAATACTGAGGATGAAAAAACACTCCTATTCTTTTATGCATCCCTACTCATTTCAATCCGCCACTTTTTCCAGATCGGCAACGTCCAGCCCCTCGACTCTTCTCCTGGTACTCCGAGAACTTGGGCACGATCTAAAACCGAGAAAAAGTCCGCCCTTTCCCCGACGAACTTCCCGGCTGGAGACGGGATCAGACCCTTGAGCGAAAGCGAAGAGGAGGACGAAGACGGCACCGTGAAAAGAACAACCGCGCCGGAGAGCATTTTGCTTTTCCAGCGAGACTGCACGGAACTGGACTTGAACCTCATCGAAGAAAACTGAAAGGAAAAGCCTCACAGCTTCTTTCACGAACGTTAAGCACACTTGTAGATGCCCACCTGCCTCAGGCTTGTCATTTTCTTCAAGACGGAAAGAAAAGCACTCTCGAGCTTGTCCGTGTGATGTCGCCTACTTGTTCAGCGCTCCGATCCACAATTCTTTGTGCAGACGGACTCCATCTTGATGGCTTCCTGCCGGTAGATGATTTAGTGTACGGTAGCCTGGCCGTTCGGATGCGTAAGTACTCGCTTTAATATTGGTTTTTTTGCAGACCGAGGAAATGTCTCGCCGGCCACGCAGATTTGGAATTGTGACAAGCGATTCAGTAGGTTGCGCAACAGCCCTTGATGACTCATCCGTGGCACTATGAATTTCCCCCCGCAAAATAAAAAAACAGATTAACACGTAGCTTCTGATTTGTGGTTTCCGACCGGTCAGAATATTAAGCATGCACCCGTTCAGGTTATTTGCAGCTCGTGAATCAATCAAGCTTATCTTTAAACGATAAGAATAATATAAAGGTAGGGCAACACCTTTCACTCCCAAAATGAATAAACGGCTGATTTGTTTTGTTTTCCATTATCTCCGAGGTAGAGCATGAGTATTTTTGTGACACACCTTAAACTTCTTTGAACTATCTTTAAAAGCATCAAGGTATAACATTGAACTTTTCCTCCATTTAGTAAACACGTAAAAACAGTCTCCTGATACTTTTACGTTAAATTAAACGTGATTGCAATGACAATACAGTAACAATCATAATAATATTGATCCATATATAAGGCGCATGGTCAGCTTTTGAAAAAATGTATAGCTTTTAGGGGCGCTTTATAGTGCGGAAAATACGGTAACGAAAAGATTGAGATCCATTTGTTATATTCATTATTGCTGCGTATGCCTGAAAGCCTACTACTATACCTTTTCCGTGAATTATTCTGAGACTGGATATTTGAGTTTTCGCCATAATGATGTCAACCTCTAATCAGAAAGGACCCGAGGATATCATTTTCATTTATCTCCGGAACATTACAAAATCCCATTCTTTCAACGCTTTATGAATTTCCCTTTTTCAGTTTGTGCCGATTCAGATCCTTCTGCACTTAACTCGCCTCTCGAATGATTCGAATTGCTGCAGCCGGTACGGCACCATGTAACGGATGGCGAATGGGGTGGGCCGAGAATGTGAGTGATGAATTTTGGTGGCCTTTCAGAGATGATCGATTTTGCATACATTTTCTGACGGAAATATTCTGGTTACGAACATATTGCACATTTTCTGTACCAATAAATTTGATAGAGAATGACACAGATCTCAGTTTCATATGTTGCTCTATAAGCATTCGATGCAGTACTATGCAAAGCACTGCTGCACAGTGTTGCGTGATTTATTATTATTGGAACAAATGTTTATTTGGAACGAATGAAAAATGAAGAAACATGTCTGTTTTTTTTTTTAATTGTATCGGTTTCAATCAGTTTGTTATTTCATGTTTTACACCACACTTTGCATTGGATTTAATGGTCTGAAAAGTGCTTTACAAATAATGATTTATTTTATTCTATTTTAAAATGTCATTGAACTGATTTCAATTCCAACTTTTTTAGCATCTTTCATACATTAAAATGTCATCAAAGTACTGCATAAAATAATAGTCATGCAATAATCCACTCGATTTGTCAATATGCTCGTAGTCTTGTTAAAAAGACTTAAATCTTTTATTGCCATTATTGTCCCTCAAAAGTTTATTAGAGAGTAGGTGTTTTCGTAATATTTCAACATGAAAATGTATTGTTTGAATGTAAAATGAATTTATACACGTATCTTATTATTTTCTATATGATAGTGGGGTTTTTTTTAATCCCGGAAAAAAAAATTCAAGGAAAGTGTGTTGCTCAGGACAGTGATGACGTTGTGAGTCACAGAGCAACCATGTGAGGAAATAAACTCCGGATGCATGATATATTTTTTTTCGGACTGGTGCCCGATACCCATATCTTGGGTACCGGCATACATTCAGTATAAGTGGTTTGGAAAATGAATGAATGATTACCATTATATTTTATCCTTAAAATTGCCACAAATACTTTCCTTTATATTGCTTTTATTTCCTTAAAATATACTTTTAATAACTAAGCCTGTTTTTTAAATGACCACTAGGAAACAGCATTTATCTTTCAGGCCAAGTCACATTTGTTTTCATAGCCCTTAATCACAAGATGTCTCAAAGGACTGCACAAGTTAGAATGACACCATCCCCTGATCTTAAACCAACATGCAGGCAAGGGAAATCTCAAAACCTCAGCACGAGGAAAATAAGAAACCTTAAGAAGGGGCCTCACAAGTGGTAATCCTCCCTTCCACGATGACCAGGATGCAATATATTTAGCATTGGGTAACAGTACACAAAACAGTCATCATCAATAAAAGAAAACAATAGGTAATATGTAAAAATTTCTTCAGAATGTGCATGACAGTAGCAACGCCTCAAGCCTGTAAAATAGTCCGAAAAGTCCACAACAGTACGACGCAGCTTCCCATCTCTGCTGGCTGGTCGATGCAGGTATTGAAATGCTTCAGGTCCAGATGCTACTGGTATCGGCTACTATCGTAAGTATCTCCAAAAAAGAAAAAAAAAAAAAAAACTGGTATTGACACCAATACCAGTTCATACCTGGGAAAAATGGGGCCCATTCATCATCCATCCAGAAACACACCCATCAAAAACTGTTGCCTATTCCTACGGGAAGGAATAAAGTTGATCTCTCTCTCTCTCTGTTTCTCTCTCTATTTCTCTCTGTCTTTCTCTATCCCCCTCTTTCTCTCTCTCTGTCTCTACTCACTCACTGTACTAGATCGGAGGCTATGCTGCAAGTGATATTAGCAGAGCGGGAAGGGCACGAGAGTGGTCCTCGGAATCAAATGAACTCAACTATTTGATGGCAGTGGAGTATTTCTGATGCTGCGTCGTCCACATTTTTGTTTTCTTTTCCTTTTTTTAATTCTTTACAAAACCTTTTTCATCATATTTGAGTCAATCCTGTCCTTACCAATACATTTCTCTTATAGTGTGAAAGTCCAACTTTTAGATGGAATGATCAATATTTGCCATTTTCAGGGTTGGGTAGGGTTACTTGATTACTTTCAATGACTTTTGGATGACTCTAATACCGAATATGCTAATCAAAGACAAAAGAAACTAAATATGAATAAAATGACTCAATTTTGTGCAGGCTTGGGGAGTAACGGAACGGCAAAAATGATGTTGGCAAGCTGTTTGGATTGATTTTAATTTTGTTTCTGTCGCATTTGATGTTCGTTTTGCCGGAGATCCAAGCCAGGAGAGAAAGCTTACCACGTGTTGAGTCATAATGTTATTCATATTTAGTTTCTTTTGTCTTTTATGAGCATATTTGGTATTGGAGGAATCCAAAAGTCATTGAAAGTAATCAAGTTAAAGTAACCCTACCCAACCCTAGCCATTTTCGAGTAAATGTTGCCGTGCTGAAATGGCACAGAATATTAAGGAGGAAAAATAAGAGGCAATGCAATATCTACTGCGTCATAAAATAGTGCAATAAACTTAACAGCCCCACAACAAACGTTTGGAAAAACGCTCTGCAAGAATGAAAACTTCGGTGATTACAACCGGCGCTCCTTTTTTTTTTTCTTTTTAGTTTTGTTACTACTCTGTAATGACATGGTAATGACACAAGCCTAAAGTACGCGCGTCCTTTCTGCAGTAAACGATCCGCCGTGAAAGGTGAGGGCGCTCCTTCCAGACCACCGACGCTCTTCCTCCATGCAAAGTGCCCCCCGCTAAAGATTGCACTTCCTCTTTTGTGCATTTTCATGGCGATCGGGACACAGGGAACCGCCGACGCACGCACACCGTCTCTGCGCTCTTCGACACACTTCCATCGGGGGTAAATCGCACGCTTTTCACTTCGTTTCTTTCTTGAAGATTCCGACGTGCGATCGATGCGATCCCGATCGAAATCACTCACGCGCGGCGATGTTGATGGCGGATTCCAAAGAAATGTTGTGTTTTTGTAGTTTTGGCCCCCCTTCCCGCAGCGACACTCGCAGATAACAAATCGAGCGAAATGGGTTCTCGCATCTTTCCCGGCGGCACGTTCGTTCACAACAGCAAGCTAGCTTAGCTGGCTAGCGTTAGCATTCCCGATCACGTACGTCGTTACGGAAACGGGTGACTCGTTTTATTTTTGCTTCGTATTCACGCCGCTTTGTCACTTTCCGCTTTAAATCCTATTCATTTTGTGTTTTCGGTGAGAATAACAATCTCTGTTCGGATATTTCAAAAGTGTTTGTGCTAGCTAGCCCTTATGCTAACGTGCGCTAGTTAGCGCTCCTTTCGGAAAGCTGCGAACGTGAAACGTATTCCTCCACGTGGGCGACTATAATTAAGATAGGGTTTTATCAAATATAGAAATTCTCAAAACAAAAATTTCAAAATGAGAGTTAATTGGGTTTCCCCATTCATTGTTGCGGTTCAGTTGATCGACGTCTGGGAAGCTAGTCAAGCTAGCGGCTAATTGGTTAACGGTAACTCGCTTTCTAGCAACTTTGGCAAGCCTCGTAACTTTGGGGGGTAGTTTAACGCGTCTTGTGATGTATTCCACTCTTAATATTTATTTATTATAAACTAGTAAGGTGTTTATAAAAGTTTCTTGACATTATGGAATTGTGTGACGAACGGATAAGCCAACTTTGAACGACGTCAAACCACATCCATGCTATTCGTATTTCGGTTTATTTTGCAGTGATTGGAAACGTTTGTTTCTGCAATCCATTTCACGGGAATTTTCTTATTTCACGATTTTTACCAACATTATTACTATAAATTATATTATAATATTTTCAACTCTCAAGTTGCTTGATCACGTGATTAAAACACGCACGCACACATCAACCTTTCTTTTTTTTAAATGTCACATTTTATTCAAGTAGAGTAGTATAATTGCGTTTGTTATGGCATTTATTTTGTGTCGATTGACAATATTTTATCACAAGGAATGATCTATTTCACAATCTTTGCTTTTTGTTAATATTCTCTCAACTCCAAATTTTCCTCACGAATTTCGAGTGCTCCTAAAAAACACATGCATCTGGTTTTTTAATGGTTGTGTTAAAGATTTCTCTTTATTTTGCTGTGACTGGCAACATATTTTCTCAAAGCTTGAAATGCATTAGAAAAGGGTGCAGTGGAAACAGTTCAAGGACATTTAGCAGCAAAATCTTAGAAGAACAAGGTGTTGATGTACATTTTTCTATTGATAGATATTGTATCCGTTTCGTGTTCTTGTTTAGGGTGGTGTTGGCTCTGGGAAAGAAAGTATTTGAGCTGTAAGTCCCTGTTTTGTTGCCAGATCATTTAGGTTTTAAGTGTAAAATCGTAGATATTCCATTTTCCAGAGATCATCCTTATAATGCATAGCCGATAAGACTCAAACTGTTGATACCATAAAGTAGAAAGTATTTAGTCCTTCCAGGAATCTCGAGAATAAAATGTTTAAATGTTGGTTAGGTGACGTTTGCTTTAATTTGACATTTAAACAATGGTATGCTAAAACAAAAAATAGTTCATGAGAATAGCAAACACCATATGTTGATTAACTCTATGTAATAATCATCCTTACGGGCCTGTTTTCTTAATATAATTTTCAAAACTTTTGTGATTTAATTAAAAGTATGTGTGTTTTTTTTTTCTTACGTCAGGATATATTTCAGTAATATTATCGAATTAAATATCTCCTTTCTTGCTCTTTTTTTAGCTAGTGTATCGTGAGCCAAGCGCATTTAATGGTGCCTGAATTAAGACATCAACTTCAATTCTTCCGTTGTGTGTTTTTGTTTACAGTATAAACTGCCTTGACAACTGAACCCTCACAAAACACACCACATTTTAGGTGAGTACTCTGAAGGTTTTTTTTTTATTGTAAGGGATGCGGCAAAAGAAAATGTGCTAAAAGGTGTTCATGCTAGGCTTGAATACTGAAAGAGAAAGAAAAAAAAGAAATAAGTTACAAAAAGAGTAATAATTGAAACATTTTTTTTTTACTCCAACTTGGTCAAACGGCATAATATCAAACGATAAATAACTTACATATTGCTAGCTTCTGATTTTAAATACTTTTATCAAGTTCTAATATAAAGATAAGCATATGCATGCTTTAAAGACCGATAAAGCAAAACTACCGAGATAAAAGAAAATAATAGGAGTTCACTCTCCTTGAGATAACCTTATAATTGAAACGAATTAGCTTGCAGCGGCCTGTCCGCACTCTCACTCTTCCCTTAAAAAAATAACTTTTTCTCATATTTGGCTAAGATGAAGCGATTTATGGAAACAAAGGGGTTACTTTCAGTCGTAGGTGATTTCCATGTGCAGATATGGCATGCATTCCCAGTCTTTCTGTGTTTAAAGTCTTTTCTCACACCCCCAAAACATGCATGTTGGGTTCATTGGTAACTCGAAATTTACCGTGCAAGTCTTGAAGTAAGTCAGGTCAACATTCTGGCTCAAAATATTTTGATATAATTCTAGCGTTGTTTGCTGTAGAAGAAAAACTTCACAACTTAATTCGCCTCGCTTTTGTGTGCTCAGACAATCGCCAAAAGTAAATATTATATAAGACGATTAAATCCTGTTTGCAGTTATAGCGGTCTCGGTTATGAATGAAATGATCTGTATTTCTATAGCGCTTTTCGAGTCAATGACTTCCCAAAGCGCTTTACAATGTGCTTCACATTTCCCAATAGCGGCCGTGCAGCCATGTAAGGCGCTAACCTGCTTATTGGGGGTATCGGGGGGTTCAGTGTCTTACCCAAGGACACTTCGACGTGTAACACGGAGGAGCCGGGATTCGAACCGCCATCTCTTGATCCCAAGACGAGCGCTCTGCCTCCTGAGCCACTGCCGCCCCTTGAAACTTGTAATTTCACGCATGTGCATTAAAAAAAAGTGATTCTCTGTGTTTGGTTGGAGACCTTTGTAATTGCAATGTCACTTTCAGTAAACAAATATAGAAAATATTACTGTACATACTAAATGATATTTACTGGGAAATATATTTAAAATACAAGTTAATCGTCATGTATTTTTCCATCCTGCTTTTGCAGGACACCGGGAGTGGAGGTTATTTCGAGGCTTTTATTTTGGTTCCGCTGTTTTCGAGACCGAGACCGCGCAGTCTATGGCTCTGATGGACAAACACAAACAGGTCAAGCGCCAGAGGCTTGACCGCATTTGTGAGGGTAAGTTTTTCATTCTTTGCCCTGATATTTATCGTCAAAGAGGGAGGACGTTTATGTTTTAACCAGTCAGTTGACAGTCCGATATCAATTTTTCTTAAATATTCATCAATTCAAAGCCAGTGATGCATAATAATTATGAGGTTGTCGGACATCTGATGAAAATCTCGTTGCATACAATGTTTCACAACGTTTTTATCAATACAAAGTCGATTCGAATTATGACGTCACGGTGATCGGCCCAAAGATTCTTCGCGGGATGCTAAGCTATAATCGATCAACCAACACTCATTTTGAGGAAAATTCTTAGCATTCATCGTCCTCATTATAAAGTATTTAGATATTCTATAGAAGTATTAGCAAAGCTTGGTCGTGTCTCTTCTCTACCTCTCCCTAATGTGTGTGATCAGGAGCATGGCTCAAAATGTTGGAGGAACTTGAGCGCATACATTGAATTTGTTTTGTTGTCGGAATTTTTTGTTTTGTTTTTTGGGAGAGTTGCACTCTTGCATATGTTTGTGCATGAATTCTGATTTCATTAAGATTGACGGTAAGCGGAAACGAGTGCGTTAACCGCGTCACAATGTGTTACTTTTCCGTGCGACGCATGTACAAAGTGTAGTCGACTTATGTGATTGATTGTAATTCCTACTAGAAAATCATTGCTGCTATGAATTTGCTTCACAAGCGCACCTCCGATTGACTTCTACAGCCGTAATTTGCCGAACATTCCATTTTTCTTAGCCAAGGCATGTCTGACATTCCGTATTGGAGCACTTGCATCGAGTTTAGAAGTGACACAATTACTCAATGAATATTTTACCTTTAAAGAAGCTAATGTCTTACAAACCTTAAAAAAATCAATCAAATAAATCAATTTTGAAACGGACTCCATGTTGAGACCTAACATTGACACTTCCTACCAATAAGCCAGTACATTTGTGTCGTTTTGTGCTTTACAGACCACGCATTAACAGTTTAGATAGGTCCCTCCAAAATAAATTCATATCAGTAAATTGGTAAATAGTGAATCACAATGTATAGAATTCCCCTTTTTCCTTTTGTCCATAAAAAACAATATTTCCAAGACTATATTGTGGTTAAATGTTACGAATTATAGTGATTTTTAGAGGATTTGGACTTTGGAACTGGAGATTTGTATTCATTGCAGATTACTTGGCAGATTAGGTTTCCTGAGATGTTTTAGATTGCTGTTTAAAGTGCCCTAAAGCAAGGCACCATTCCCTAATACAAATGTAAAGCAAGACATTTTTTTTAATTCATTTTTTTTTACAACCCAATTTTCTCGACAAAAAAAAATGAAATACCACCACAAACAAGCTCAACTGACATGCAAAAAGGGCAGTTGAACATCATATGTGAAAAATCAACAAAGCAGGAAACATAATTAAGAGTGCTTTGCAATGCACTACGATTACAGAAGCGTTGTATATTCTGGTTGGGATAGAAAAGTTGCCTAAATCGTCCCATCGCTCTTTAGTCACATTCGACCCGTTTAATCTCCCCAGAATTTTTTTTACCAGGTATACCTTCCATCAGTGTTTTCTAACATTGAGAGATGAAGGAAAAAAGGTATGGGAATGTTTGTTCCTTATATAAATTTGCAGGGTTCGTACAGGTGCTTGAAATCCTTGAATGCTTGAATTTTAATGTTTTGTTTTAAGGATTGAAAAGATCTTGAATTTGGGGTGAAGTGCTACCAAATGCTTGAAATTGTTGCCATGTTTGTCGGCAGTCTTACTCTATAAGACCCCCATAAATGAAGAAAGTCTTCTTAGAAATGTCACGCCTGCTCTGGTGGCTTTGCTTCGCCATCGATTCCCCCCGCCCTAAAATGAACAGCAGTTAGTTTGAACGGCGTCGTCATGCGAAGCGTCATCGACCCCTTGCGGTCGTGCCCAAGAGGTGCAAGATGCTGGGAGGCTCCTGATTTATTGAACGATGGCTAGAAAACGGAAAATGCAAATAATGGCTAAAATGTGGAACAAATTCACACACGGTATGCTGCAAAAAAGAGATCGAACACTTTACAACGGGAGAGCCGGCTCTCTCCAGTCATTTGAAAGGTCACTTCATGAATACGACGAGCTTAACTGTTTTTAAAAAATGTATTTTTATCCATGCTACATCTAAACAGGGCACTATGAAATGTGTATCCGGGCAATGATTTCATATCAATTATGGACATTCATTATAGGCCGTGTCCAAAATGAAGGTAGCCTTTCCTGGAAGAACTTTGCACATTTGAAAATGTAAACTGCATATTTTAGTACTTTTTACCCAACACCTATACTGGGAGAGATTTGTCTTGAATGTATTTACACACGAACTGTTCAGATCCACGAATATATCCGCAATTTACTCAAGCTCTAAAAAGCACGTGCCTCGATAAATGCATAAATCTTATTTAATAGATGGATGTATTGGTTAACCCGAAAAACGCATGTAAAGATTGCGGACATATAGAATAGAATATTCCTTTATTGTCATTGTTACAAATTGGGTTAACATATTGTGACAACGAAATTGGGAAAAAAAAGAAGAACAAATAATTTGAGGACTTGTGCGTAAAACTCTGATATAGTTGCCGATCTGAAAAAGACATGTGACGCAGCAGATTTGTTTTAACGCCACCGGAGAAATTGGCTTTGAAAGTCTTTTAAAAGTGCTTTCATTTGGCCATAAAAGGGTTCGTACGGCTGCATTAGAGCCCTAAAATATTTGACCACGGTCTTAGGTCGATGTTCAGTTTAGGTACCTTTTGGTAATGTGTAGTACCGTATTTTCCGCACTATAAGGCGCACCTAAAAGTCTTCATTTTTTTCAAAAGCTGACCATGCGCCTTATAATACAGTGCGCCTTATATATGGCTCAATATTAAATCGCAAGGTCTCGCAACTTACGCAACAGCCGCCGACTCGATTTTCCCCCGAACGCGGAGTAGTCCGCGGTGTATGCTGGGATTTATATACCGGCGTTTCATTGGCTAACCAATGTGTCAATCATCATTTGAATCGATCGCTATTGGCTGAAGTTATTCGGAGCCTCGGATAGGCTAGAGGGCCGAAACAAACCCTGCAATTGGCCAAAAAAGATGTGTCAATCATCCGTTAAATCGATCGCTATTGGCTGAAGTTATTCGGAGCCTAGGATAGGTTAGATGGCCAAAACAAACCCTGCAATTGGCCGAAAAAGATGACTGAATAGCAAGCTTGCTAAAGTACGCCATAAAGAAACATGTTTCATTAGTCTCTATTTGTAAATATTTGACTCTCCTGGATTTATTACACTCACGGTTGTAAGAAGACCACGATTGCGTATCATTATTGAACGTGAGAACTTAGGTGAGCTATGCGGCTTTATATTTTCCCGGTATCTTGTTTTAGAACGATCTTGATGTTGCTGTGACGAGTTGATTGAATTAAACTCAATTCCGAGTGTTTATTGTCATATGCACAGTAAAGTTGCGAGCGAAAAAGAAAATAGAAACTAAGGAATGGTTGGCATTTCTTGAATCCCAAGACTTCAACCTTCCGAATGATATTTGAAACGACGCATTTAAGTGACATCGTACGGACACCGCATCCGCATGTGTCTACGACACGTATTTGCTTCTTTGCAAGCTTTGGGAATGTTAAGGGGGGAATCAGTTGGACTGAATCATCTGACTGTTTTGTCGACGTTCCCATTGTAGCGCCTTATAATCCGGTGCGCCATATCTATAGAAGATATAGGACCTTATTTTTTTAGGGTGCGCCCTATAACCCGGTGCGCCCTATAGTGCGGAAACTACGGTAGTTTTGTTTATAAACAAGTGAAATAAAAATGTTATTTTAAGGGTGTTTGAATTAAAATCACACTATGCTATTTACAAGGAGAAATCTGGCATAAGCCATTGATGATAGGAAGGAGTGGAGAGGTGTTGTGAAAGGATAGTGGGATTGTGGACGCCTTCTTAAGGATGGGCTGGGCACCCGTATGATGCGGCAGGGGTAAACCAGCGAAAGCTGTCGGGCCCTGCTGTTGAACAGAAGAGTGTGTTGCGTCACCCCGACCCGAGTGACACGGCAGCTTTCTTGTGTCCCGTTTCATCCGGAGGGACGAAAGCATGACCGACTCAGGTGCCGAGGTGCTCAACTTGTTTGGGTGTTTGGGCATTTTGGTTGACCACTGTCCCAAAAATGTTTGTGCTACCTTTTCCCTATTTTTATTTTCTTTGTTCTTGTATGTGTTTGTCTTGCTGTCGGTCACCCCTCTTGAGGGATATGACCAAGGTAGATAGATAGATAGAGAGAATTGGGAAATTGACTTTGAATCCAGCCATGAAAAAGGTGTACCAACCGTGAGATTTGGTGTAGGCCACGTTGAAGTCTTGTGTAGTGTGCCAGCCACGACACTCCGATCGTTTCAGTTTTTCTAGCTTTTAGTGGAGTGGATGCCGGTGGGGCGGAGGTACGAACGGGGGTCTTAAAATGGAGGGAATATGGCGGGAGAGTCTCCGGAGACGGCTGAGAAGGAGAGCGCAAGGTGAAGGGTCGCGGCCGCAGCCGTGGGGAAACGGGCCAGCTGTCTCTTTAAAAAACGACAAGGGCCCCCGAGCGCCCTCGGGCCCCTGCTCTATGCTAATGAGGTTAGTGCTGGTTGGCCGGCCCCGAATAAAGCCGCCGGCGATTGGCGGACGGCGGCGGGGGGGAGGGGCTGGGCGTGGATGACAGCTGAGAGCGAGCTAGCCAGGGAAAGAGGAAGAAAAAAAAGCAATAGAGCGAGAGCGAGGCGAGAGGGAGGAAGAAGGGCCGACAGACTTCACAATGCAAGGTTAGCCGTCGCGCCGGTGCGCTTTTCGATCCTCGGTTTTTCCTGATCCTCGTTCGAGCGCGGGAGCCGGCACCGGGGGGGGGGCGGGGGGCACGGCGGTGTTATCCGGGTGCGGCGCGGATCGACGGGCTTCCGGCGTTTGCAGCCGTTGAGAAGGAACTGAATAAGGGTGGAGTAGCGTTTTCTTGCTGCATTATCATCATCCGCCGCCCCTCCCCCCCACCACAACACTCGCTCCTCCGACCGCAGCCAGAGGGGAGCTCCGATGAATGAATCGCTGAATGAAATGTATTGTGCGCGGCCATGCTGGCGTTTTGTCGGCCTCGCCGGTGTCATTTTTCCCCAAACCGCCCCCGTGCGTAGGCCCGCTCGTGTATTTCCTCCGCAATTTATACCGGGGCCTCCTTTGTCGCCGAGCCTTTTCGGTCGGTCTTTGTCTTCCCGGCGTCCATCATTTCTTTTTTGTTTTATTGTTGTCTCGGATCTCTCCGAAAACGCCGGCGTTAGCATATGGCTAATTTTCATTCACGGGCCTTTTACATGAAAAATAGAATGACGGCTTTAAAATGAGCAAAGCTCAACTGGTTATTCTTGCATAATAAGATGATATACTCAAGATACTATTCTTTTTGTGTCAATAATTTCAGTGTTTTTATACCATCGGTTCTCCTTCATTGCAGGGGTTACATTTCCCCCCCAAAACCCTAGATAGGCCAAATCTGTAATGTAGAAACCTTTTTTATTTTTTTACAATTATACTGTATCAAAAAACAGAACCTTTTTGACAGACTCCATCATTTGTTCAACAAATGTATTGTATAAATGCTGTACTGTCCAATCAAAATTGTAATCATCAATATGAACTGAAAGACAGTTACTTTTTGGCCAATCAGGAACTTAACGCCAAACAGCGAAGAAGAAAATGTCCAATCCTCACATAAGATCCGTCGCATTGTCATGTCAGAACAGAACCGCCTTTGTCATTGATAGCAACTGAGCGAACATTGTTTACGAGGTTAGATTTGGGACTCCGGGATAAGATTTATAAAAGAAGAATAAGATTTTTTTTGAAAAAGAATAAATAGGCAAATATTCAAGTCGTAAGTGCGTCAGAACAATCGTGCAATGGAAAATAGTGCAATACACGAGCAGCGACATATTACCAAGATAAAAGTCAAACATTTAAATCATCTTTCTATATACAGGCAAGGTTGTATTTTTTTTCCAATGACTTTAGTTGAATGCTCTGAAAACTGTTGCTCGCTGTGGTCAAGTTTGAAAGGCAGTACTTCTGGGAAACCCCCCCCCCCGTTGCTTTAGTTGTTTTGTTTGTCTACGTCAGAAATGTTGAGACGGTGTCTCGTCGGGCACTCGCGGCCCGCTCGTTCGGTTGTGTTGCGTCTCCTCCATTTTATGAATTTACGTCTGAAAATGCCTATTTGTCCCAGGACTTTTTGACTATTGTTGCTAGGGAGCAAGAAGGATGAGAAAACAACGTAGACAATACAGAATGTATATCGTACGAGAACCCATTGTGATCATTTCTGAATTAACAAAAAAAATGAATGCTATTAGGATGTAAGACATGATAATGAGTTGAAGCAATTGATAGAAGCGTTCTAATTTGATTAAGGGACGGATCTCCTATAAGCCTTTGGCTTCAACCCGTCATCCTTTTTGTCTTTTTATTTTGTGATGTGACGGTGGTTGAAACATCCTTGAAAAGATAAAAAAATGTAACAAAAAAACTATTCTATTGTTTAATTTGGACTTTTAGGTAGTAAACAAAGTAAAAGTTGTTTAACGACATCTGTGTGCTTTCGCCTTTCTTAGTGTTAAGTGTTGACAAATATTTGTTTATTTCCTTCTCTTCACTCATTAAAGCCCCATTGTGTAATATTTGACAACTGGACGGCTCTTGTTTTATGCAAACGAAAACCAGCGCCACAGTAAGCGACAAAACGAAAGAACAACATAAGTAGGGATTCCACAATGTAAAAGAAATGCAATTTTCATGACTGATGATTTTATTATTAAAAAAATAACATCAGTATGATAGTTTATGTATTTTTGCCGAGTATTCAAATCAATGTTATTTTTTTTTTGTACCACGATGAGGCACTCAATATTACACACTGTCTCTTGAACCTCTTGTCAGGCAATATGTCCCTTCTCGCCAAACTCACCCCCACGTCCCTCACCCCTGACACCTGTTACGCAGCAGGATCAAGATGGTGTGTCGGGTGCTTGAACCAAGAAGGGAAATTACCTTTGCTGTTGGGAAAAAGTCCAATCCGAGGCCCGCTCTGAGGTTTTGAACGTCGTTCATGCCTTTTGGGATTCATTCTCTAAAACTCTGCATTCGTTGGTAGTGTTGGAAAGGAAAACGATGGGTGACGCGCTCTCCAACTTTTGAGAATTTAGGTCATGACTCAAACCCAGTCATGAACCCCCTTGCTGACTCCCCCTCCGAGACCCTGCAGATTTCTACACCCTTCCCCCCTTAACCCCCAGCCGCCACTCTCCCGCTCACCTCTTTCCCATCCCTTCCCTCCACTCGTGCATCGTCGCATACTGTAAGGCAGATCAAGTTGTGGACTTCATGGTGAGAACCTCTTGATAGCTGTCACCTGTTGATTTTTTTTATTTTTATTTTCTATTTTTCGCAGTCAATTCAGGCTCAACATTTTTCATTCTTTCCCTGTATTGTGCATGCACTTATTGCTTACAACAAGCATTCGATTTAACAGTCTACTAGTATTGCGCAATATTTGTGTAGTATGGATACGATTGAAGAATTTGCTTCAAATACGTTCATACTTAAATACAAATACTTATTAGGGGTGCATAATGCATGTTATTTCCTAAAAATCCTGCCTTCAGGGTCTGATACAATACCTTTTTTTAACCTCATTTTGTATTTATGAAATGAAATGACCTGCATTTCTGTAGCGCTTTTCAAGTCAAGACTTCCCAAAGCGCTTTACATTGTGCTTCACATTTCCCAATAGCGGCCTTGCAGCCGTTTAAGGCGCTAACCTGCTTATTGGGGGCATTAGGGGTTCAGTGTCTTACCCATGGACACTTCCACATGTAACATGGAGGAGGCGGGATTCGAACTGCCATCTCTTGATCCCAAGACGAGCGCTCTACCTCCTGAGCCACTGCCGCCCTTATTTAGAATTTAAAAAAAATACACAGACTAAATATTTTTATGCTCCAGTAAATAGGTCTCCAAAAAGTAGCGTTGCGGATACTAGAGCTTGACTTGATCGATAAATCAATCAATACTTTCATTTTATTGTATGCAAATATTTTTTAGAATGATTTATGTTGGCATTCTTAATCCGATATCTATTACAGAAAAGTAACACATCAAGTCACTCCTGTCCGGACTTAGTCCACAGCTATCGACCGTCAATCTTAATGAGTGCATTCAGAGCTGCCATTCTTAATAGATCTGCGTTTAAAGCAGAGCATTACATGCAGAAGTGTGACCCCTCGCTACTTTGCGATTCGGTTATTGCCGGTTCACTCCTTTGCGGATTTGAAATTGTCTCTGTCAGTTATATCAACGCATCCTTTATTGGGGTCAGAGAGCTCAGACGGCACTGGGCAGATTGTGTGTGCGAGTGTATTGGGTGGGCGTGACTGTTTTTGCACGTGGCTCTGATAGGCTGGTGTATGCTGTCAGTCAAACAGCCATGGCGGGTATGCCAATGCTACGTCACGCCGAATAGGGCCGCTAGTTTTAAGTGGCTTGTTACATTGACAAAAAGCTCATCATTTAAACTCTAAGGAAAGTCAGAAGAAGGCAAATAAATGCTGATCACCAGCAGGTTCTTTGTGAGATTATTATCGGGTTCCAGAAGCAATTTGGGCAGCGTCTGGGAAGGGACAAGAGTGACGCTGCTGCTCAGGCCTACTGCTAATGGCTAGGCTAACAACTCTCCGAAGGCTCCGCTGCAAACCCTGTAACTTGCCAAAGCCAGGTCCATTAGCCATGAAACAAACCACCTAGATCAATGATCCTGGGAAACGGCTACATTCGGGATTTTTTCTCTATTTTAACCATCGCGGAAATCCGTCTCCGTCGGAGGACACTTGACGCTAGCGCGCAACTAGCCGGACGCACTCTCAATTGTTTTTCCAATTTCATTTTAATTCTGTGTAATGACAATAAAACCATGGATCCAAGAGTTCCGATTTCCACTTGGGGTCGGGGGATGATAAAACCCGGACCACACAGGGGTGGACAGGGCGTAAGTGTTGAAGTGGGTCCTCTCTGCTCATACCTGAAGCTGCGTGCGCTTTTGAAATGAAAAATGAAATGAATTTTGAATCTTCTGTAATGGCACCGAAACCATTTTTTCAACCGCTATTATGCGTTGGCTTTTTGAATGATTTGTAGAGCTATACTTGTTTTTTGTTGAATAATCTCAGTCGGTGAGTTGAACTCTTTGGGGCCCTTATTAAGGTGTGACGCCACTTTGCGGTTTTTCATTTTTCGCGGGTGATTCTGGTCCCCATTAACTGGAAAAACCGAGGGAATTTTGTGTACCAGAAAAACAACCGAACGTGTTGTACCATTACAACAATGCTACGTTATTTCTGACACATGTGACTGTAATGGGCGAGTTCTCTAGTGCCTCATGCAGACTCAGAGCGGTAGAAAAGAGACATGGTCAAGTTGTGCTACTACAGCTTTATACAATGGGTGTATTATTGTGAGGAACCAAATATTTTAAACACGTAGTACAGGCTGATTGAATATTACAGAATTGCATCAAGTGACTATCAGATCTTTTTTTGCCTGTCGTGCCTTTAAGTATGACATCATATTTGGCCAGTTATCACCCTAATAGTTATCAACCCAATAATTACTGCACAACTCAAAGAATAATCCAAATGTTTTATTTAAAATGGATATCTTCAATCTCTCTCCTCCGCTTAGGTATCCGACCCCCCATCCTCAATGGGCCTATGCATCCACGACCACTGGTGGCACTGTTGGACGGGCGCGACTGCACTGTGGAAATGCCCATCCTCAAAGACGTAGCCACCGTGGCCTTCTGTGATGCCCAGTCCACACAAGAAATTCACGAGAAGGTAAAGGAGGGATCCAAGTACGATTTGCAAAGGCAGAGAGGTCTTTAGGAAGTATTGTTGCACCCAGGGATATGACATGAATCTGTTTTCATTTTTTCTGAACCCCCATTACCTCAGATAAAAGCATTTGAATAACAAAAATAATATGAACAAATGCAAAGGAAAAATATAATATTAACCTTTAGTCAGACGTAGAGTTAAAATGTGAAAAGGCATGGAACCTGTATCCTCGGGAACTCCTGTACTATGAACAGTGTTCCTGCGGATCCTTCAAGTTTTCAAAGCCATTCAATTCATTCATTCTAAAAATTAGGCCTTAACTGCCATTAAAAAGTGTTAAATCCAATTTTCAAAAGGCTTAAAAATGTGAACACATTCAGATTTATATTTATTTGAATCAAAGTCAAGTCCTGTTTATTTGTATAGGGCTGCACAGATCAAAGACTATTGCAAACCATTATTACAGACTATTATGACACTATCCCCTGATCTAAAACCTACATGAGGGCAAATAATACACATTTTATCAACATAGAATATAGATTATATAGAAGTGTGTGTTAAGCTTAGAGTTAGACATTTCCACTGAGGTTGCAGATCTAATCTCAGGGGGAAGAGCATTCCACAGCACCTGCAGATTTCTTCTTGGCTCTTGGGATCACGAGTAGACCAGCGTTTTCAGAGCGAAGGCTCCGGACCGGAACATAGGGGGATACCAAATCTGAAAAAAACGAGAGAGCAAATCCATGCATGATTTTGCATAATACCAACAGAACCTTAAAATTACATCTTAAGCTAATAGGGAGGCAGTGCAGGTTTAAGTTGGCTTTTTTAATAATTCATTGATTTGCTTTCGTGGCAACATGGAGTGACCACAATAACGAATCTATCAAAACGGTGATGTGGTTTCAGTCGGCCCTTTTTTTAAATTTATTTATTTATTTATTTTTGTCGACTTGTTCCTAAATTTGTTTCAAAACGCATTAAGAAAAAGCATTCAAAAATGTTGAATTGAAATTGCCTTAAGCTGTAGGAACCCTGTATGAAATCATCCAAATAGGTGGTCAATATAAACAATATGGGATTTTTGTTCTTCATAGGTCCTTAACGAGGCTGTGGCAGCCCTGCTTTATCACACCATCACTTTGTCGCGGGACGATTTGGAGAAGTTCAAAGGCCTCCGAGTCATCGTCAGAATCGGGTCTGGTTTCGACAACGTCGACGTCAAAGCGGCCGCCGAGCTCGGTACGGAGATACAACTCCATAAGATCTTCATCCGTTTTGTACATTTTCTAACGCGAGCGCCCTTTTTCCCCATCAGGCATCGCGGTTTGTAACGTTCCAGCAACGTCGGTGGAAGAGACGGCCGACACGTCGCTATGTTTGATCCTCAACTTATACAGGCGGGTCACTTGGATGCACCAGGCGCTCCGGGAGGGAACCCGAGCCTCCAGCGTGGAGCAGATCCGAGAAGTCGCCGGCGGCGCCGCTCGCATCCGAGGAGAGACCCTGGGCATCATCGGCCTCGGTAAGTGGATAGCTGTCCGCCTGCCAGCGTAACTAACACCGGGGTGCTTGATTCAATTTGTGAAACGAAATTAGTATGTAATGCGTCCTTTAATGCACTGGAAACAGGAGTGTTGGCACGCTCTTTAACGTTATCGTTGTGTCCTCGAAGGGCGCGTGGGCCAAGCGGTGGCGCTGCGTGCCAAGGCTTTCGGCTTTGGCGTCATCTTCTATGACCCCTATTTGCCGGATGGCGTGGAACGCTCCCTCGGCCTGCAGCGTATGGCGACCCTCCAAGATCTGCTCATCCACTCGGACTGCGTGTCCCTGCACTGCAGCCTCAACGAGCACAACCATCACCTCATCAATGACTTCACTATTAAACAGGTACCATTGAAAAGATCGCCACATTCGTCATGCGATGGGGAAACGACTAGGTGTGTCCCCAGATATTTTTTTTTAACCATTATATTTGAGAATCTACTGAAGCAGTTACCTAGAGCGTGCTACTTTTAAAGCCCCACAGTGTATTATCTAACGCAGTGTTTTGTCAACCCTTTGAACCAAGGTACACTTTTATTTATAAAAAAAGTTCCGAGGCACACCGTCTGTCGAAAACTAAGCTTTGTCAAATATTTCACTGTAACTACCTCATAAGCAGATGATTAGTATATATAAAAAAAGAAAATAATACTTAAAATAAAAAGAATGATGTGCTTTGTTTTCTTTTACAGTGCAATCTTAAACAAATTATGTTATTAAATGTACTGTGCTACCTCATGAGCAGATAATTAGAATATAAAAAGTATATAAAAATCTACTGCCACCAACTGATATGGATGACTGTTAGTTTCTCGTCTGAAGAAAGCAAAAATCCTGAATAATGGCTTGATTTCTTTGGAAAGATAAAATTGGGCAAATTCCAGCGGCACACTAGACAAGGTTTCACGGCACACTAGTGTGCCCTGGCTTACTGGTTGAAAAACACTGATCTAACCAACCCTAGTGTTGTAAAAATCCTTCATTCGATAAAATAAAGCATAGGGCTCACTCGGTCATTAGTTGTCGCTTGCGGCGATCAGCAGCAGCTTTTATGTCCTGTCAATGGTCGAAATTCATCTTTGCTCCTGCAAGAAAATCTATTCTTTCCAATTTTGCCAAGTGGTGTCCTTCAGGCTTTCATAGTGTGTATTCTTCAAATGCCATTGGTTCATTCTAAGCTATTACTGAATCATTACACTCTGTCACTTTAACATTCCGACGCACTGATGGGCAAAGATTGGTATTTTTCTCTGTGAGGAAAAAAATACATGTATCATAAACACAAATCTGTAGCATGCAATTCTACTGTATCAAAGATATGAACAATAAATATGTGTATGTTGCACTCATTTGCTATGCTGGAAATACGTTTTTATATAAATTGCTGAAAGCACTGCTCCCCTTAGATACGTTTCATGCTTATAAAAAAGTCAAATGTTGAAAAAAAACAGGCTATTTTTGCCGCCCTATTATATCTCCCAAATACCAGACCAGCAGGTTCCTTCAAATTAAGTGACTCTGTTGGAAGCTGTTCATGCAAAAAAGAAAGGAATCGAGTTTTATCGGCTAATATTTATTTAAATAAATCTACTATATGATACAAAAATGTTTATTCATTGTTTCAAGTGTACTACAGTCTTAACTTGTGGAAGAATAAGCAATTGTTACCCATTTTGGACTGAATACAAGGACACCTTTTCTGCTAATTGTTTGACATATATTTCTTGAATATGTCTGCTTAAAGTATTTCGAATATTATTTCCGGGGGAACCCTAATTTTCATGAGTTTTATTTTTAAAACATTTCTCATAAACCAAAATCAAAGTTCCTGTCTGACTTGCAATAGACAATTATCAATGCATATCTATTGGTTTTTGTATGAATACTTGTATATGATTACATCTTAAAAAGGGTGGATTTAAAACTTGGCTGTATCCATCTCACAGATGCGACAGGGAGCTTTCCTGGTGAACACGTCAAGAGGCGGCCTGGTGGATGAGAAGGCACTGGCCCAAGCATTGAAGGAGGGTCGGATACGAGGGGCCGCTTTGGACGTCCACGAAAGCGAACCCTTCAGGTAACGACCGCTCGCTCTGAGAGAGGTGCTCGATAGACACTGACTCTTCACAATTTTTTTTTTTTTTTTAAACCAACTTGCTTGTTCCCAACAGTTTTTCAACTGGCCCCCTTAAAGATGCCCCCAACTTGATCTGTACCCCACACACATCCTGGTACAGCGAGCAGGCTTCGGTAGAGGCTCGGGAGGAGGCGGCCAGGGAAGTGCGTCGTGCCATTACTGGTAAGTAATTGTGTGTATTATTTTGGGGAAAAATACTTCAGTCTTTTAAATACAAAACTATTGATTCAAATAACAAGCAAAATATGCTGTTTGTTGGTTCCCTTAACCCAGGGGTCAGGAACCTTTTTGGCCCAAAGAGCCATAAAAGCAAAAAATGTTTTCAAAAGAAATTGAGAGAGCCCACATCATATCTTTTCAGACAAAATTGAAAAAACTGCCAAACACGCTTTCTAGACAAAAGCTCATTCTTCAGCACATTTGATTTCACTGTGTGACGATTTTGATGATTTCATCAAATATATGAAATGATAATAATGCCAAATCCTGTGTCCCAGATCAATGTCAATATGCCATTTACAACTTGTCTTTCACATTCAGTTAAGAGTGTTGATGCAAATTTTTTCCATGAAATTTGTCCTTAATAACGGTTTCAAAACAATGTGCATGCAAAGTTCTTTTGTAAAAATGTCACCAATGACTGCAAACGATAAGCATATGGTCATATTTACTGTACTGAGCGAGCGAGAGAGAAAGAAGGAAGTGCCTTGCGCTGTGTGCAAGGATCCGCCCACCCGTACTGCTCACCCAATCAGTCGTTTGCCAGCGTTTTTATTTATCAGTTGAAATGGTTTCTTATCCAACTTCTGGATGAAGTTGCTTTGGCTTTCTATGGAGCAAAATCGGGATGGAATCACTTGACTTTGGAACGCCACAGAGAGATGTGCAATAGTTACATTTGATTTCGGAGCCATACGTACTCATGAAAAGAGCCATATATGGCTCCCGAGCCACAGGTTCTCTACCCCTGCCTTAACCTCACGGATTGTAGGGGCACCATTTCCCGTGGTGTGTTTTGGGCAAGTCACAGCCTCGTGGCGCCCATCCCTCTCCAGGCCAACATATGTTTCCACCCGATCTCGAACCAGGACCTAGGTTCAGAAATTTAGAATTATATGACATCATTTGAAGAAACTGACTTGCTTGGCTGCCATCTTACTACCGCGGGAGCCCAAATGACTATTTTGTGAAGGGTGCTCCGTTGCAGCCTGGTCATCCTGGAAGGGGGATGACCTTGTGTGCGGTTTCTTCATTTTCCTCATGTTGAGGTTTTTGAGTTTTTCCTTGCCCTCGTGTACGTTTTAGCTCAGGGGATGGTGTAACAATAGTCTATAGTTTGCAATAGTCTGTGGTCTGTGTAGCCCTAAGAGAGTTCCTGTGATTAAGGGCTATACAGATAAACAAGACCCATTGGTGCTTTTAGCATTTAATGGCAACCTACTACACCAAGCTGAGCCCTGAATGGAATTGTCATGGAAACCTGTGATTCGGGCATCTTCCACTGCTTTTTTATATCGTTTCCTTCTCATGCCACTCATGTAGGCCGCTTGGCTGCAGGTTATGGCTCGCCGCTATTCTTTTCGCTATTCTTTCAGCTTCACTCTTCGGTGTCACTCGCTAGATATCCGTGATTCAGGGTCCCGATTCTAGACAAATTCTGATTTGCTCTAGCAATCTTTTTAGTGGCCTCTTCTGCTATAGTTGCCAAAAAATGACCACTTACAACAGCTTAAACCAAATCCAGCTACCGTCTCTTTTTGGCTTTTCCAGGTGTATCCAGCTGATCCGGTCATTTGTTATCGCTGGCAGGGATTATCTTTCATGTCCTCTCGCTGGCTGAAAATGTACTTTTGCTAAAGGCAAGAAAATATGGACCTGTCCTTTTCTAGCTATAACAACCTCAAGCGGTGAATTATTGAACACTTACTTAAAGAAGACCCCTGCCCCACTCCAAAGGCTTTCACGATAAGCTTTGAAAATATCGGATAATTCGCCATCTGCTGTGCAAAAAAATGTCGAACAAGAATCAAACTAGCTGACCAATTTATTAGTCTAATTTATTTACTAATTTATATGGACACGTCATTTCCCCTTCTAGTTGTGTAATTCCTGATGGCCTCTGGCATGCTTTCTTGTGTTCCAGGGCGCATCCCGGACAGCCTGAAGAACTGTGTGAATAAAGAATACCTGATGGCAGCGTCTCAATGGCCCAGCATGGAGGCTGCCACCGTTCATCCTGAACTTAACGGCGCCACCTACAGGTGCGAGGGATAAGTAGCTCCACAGAGCTTACGTTCGTAACGAGACTAAAACGAATGCTTTCATCGATCGATTAGTGATATAATAAGAATACAGTAATCCCTTGCTTTTCAAAAAGGACCCGGGATAGTCAAAACCGAGCGAAGTTGAAAGCTTTAGTTTTGTATCGAATACTCCATTATACACCGAAACCGACTTTTCAAACTCAAGCATTTCTTTAAAAATATGACTGTACTTTATAAACATTTTTTACCTATAACTTCTGTCACGCTAAATTAGAATTTTTTAAATAACCTTGCCGTATTGCACTACTGCGATTCAGCTTTCATGCTTCGGACGGCAATTTGTCACCACCGTGTGGACGTTATCGGGAAACAAAATTGTGGCTTTTACATTCCCTTATCATGTCGGCGATAGAGATAAGGTGACTGGATCTAAACTCGCCAGATGTGGAACGGGTAGTGTGCTTGTGGATGAAAATGGTTGACAAAGCTGATTTTTTTTTCGGCAGCCCATAAGATCATCGGCTGCTCTCTGCCCTGCCTCGAAGACATTGCCGAATTGTGATACTGTATTAGAGCTGTAAAATAAAATACAATTCCACCCCAGCCCTTTGTTAGCGCTACAGATCCCTTAAAACTAGGACATAAATAAAAAACAAATACATATAGATGTGTATATCTTTATATAGACACACACACACACATTGTTACAATGAACTATTCTTCATTGCAACATATTATTATAACTAAGGCCAGTTTTTTTAAGCACTATGTTGTAATTATTTTATTGCCTATTAGTCATTTTTGTCTTAAGTCTTTATGTATAATATGTTTTACCTTGGAGCGCCATGTCTAATCTCATTGCATACGATGTTGCCAACAGTTTACTGACATTAAATATATACAAGTGTAACAAAAACACAACTATAGGTCTACAAATAAAATCACATTGTTGCAACTGTTTAGCCAATCATTTATAAAACTCGTCAGAGTAGCGAATCCACGATAAAGGGGTTGCTGTATTTACATTTGTTGAGTTAATCGTTGGTCTTTTGCTTGATGATAATAATAATAATGCTAATGAGCCACGTCTAGGTGACGGGTGGCACCATCTATCACCAAGCGTCTGCAACAATGTGTGACCGTAAAGGCAGTAATCCCTTGAATCTGTCTTCCAGATTTCCTCCAGGTCTGATCAATGTGGCCGCGGCAGGGGGCCTGCCGGGAGCCGGCGCCGGGGTGGAAAGCCTGGTTTCGGCCAACCTGGCCCACGGCATAGCCCCGGTCTCCCACCCGCCGCACGCCCCTTCCCCGGGGCAGCCCAATAAGGCCGAAGGCGACAGAGACATCCCCTCCGACCAATAGCACCCCCGACTCCCGATCCGTACCCCCCCGGCTCGCCCCGCACCCCCCGGCCCCTTCCCTTTTGACCCCCTGCCGCCAGCACATTCCGTCACCTCTGGATAACTCTGCTCCGAACCTTCCCGCATCAGACACATTTCGAAACCCCCCGCCCCAAACACGGCGATGACCTGATGTGACTCCACGTGGTCTCACATGACCAGCCCCGGAATCCCCCGCCCCCCTAGCACAGCATCTCTACCCATTTCACTGACCCTCACTCCCTAACGTCAGCAATAACTTTGTTCTCAAGGATTCATGGATGGGATGGGTATTTTTTCCGTAGTTGGCTGTTGTTTCAATGGAACGTCGGTCCGTTGTGACTTTTTGGTGTTCATGTTTCTATAGAGAAAAAAAAAAAGCATTTCTGACATCGCGGCTTTCCGGTCGGCTGCATCCTCGGCTGGCTGACCGGTGGAGGAGCTCAGGCAGAAAGTGCCCCTTTTGTTACTGCTTTGGTCTATGTCGTTTTTTTTTTCCACCCTCCCCAACTTCTATTTTCCTTCCATCTCTTGTAACGGGATCAAGGTCACCTAGATCAAAGAAAATCACCTGCCCAGTTTGGAATCCTCCCATTTAAAATCCGTTGTTTAAAATATATTTTTCTCTCCCCTTTGGGTTGACTCATTGATCACGATCGCGCTCACCCGGGGGTCATAAACTTGTGCCCAAAGGATGCCGCGCCACTGCAGTACTTTCCTGTGCCGTACGCGTGCGCAGCCTCACCAGCAGAGGGCGCTGCACGACTACTCCTGTCTCGCTTCATTGACCCACCCTGTTCACAGACCAAGTATGCATCCCTCCTTTAAACATTTGTAGAGTTGATGTCCTCAGTCCGAGCGAGGGGAAGGTTCCCTTCTGCATGCTAGCTTTGTTCAAGACGAGAACGTTTGCGCGTGCGTGTATGCGGGTGTGTGTGTGTGTGTGTTTGTCCCTTTTGCGCTGATTTCTTTCCAAAGGAATAGTCCCCGCGAGTAACTCTTTAACGCTCTGGTGTTAAAGAAACACCTTTCTAGTACCTCAGTAACAGATATTGAATGTACCGTGCATACCCTTTTATTTTTTTGTACAGATTTTCTAGATACTTCTTACTGTTCGTTACTGGATGGGTTACGATATTGTAGCGGTAATGAGATAAAAACAAGGAAAATGCCCGCCCGCGCCAAACACGGGATCTCGCGCGATAGGTTACTGAATACTCAGGCTCGGAAAAACCGACGCGCGTCTTTTTTGCCTTGACCCCTTTTGTTCTCCTTCTTAACTCGCAAATGATTCACGAGGAACAAAGAAAGGTGGTTCTTAAGCTCCGCTAGGTCCGGTTTCTCTAGAGCATTAGTACTAGATGCTTCGGGTCCCTTATTTCATTTTACCCCGCTGCTCTGTATGTTGTGCATGTGCGATTTTGTTTTTTAAACACAGAAAAAGACGAATTAGTGGCTGCTTTTCCCCTCTGCTGAGTGTTTCTAGCTCCTGTTTCCATGAACGCGGTGGTCCGTTTCCAGTAAGGTGCCGTTTTTGCACTTGGGACCGCACCCTCCCCCATCAGAGTCTACCGGTGACTTGGAGCATGTGATGCTTGGCTCCTCCGTCATGTGATGAGTATATATTTTTAAGAAGAATACCCCCCCGAGTCACCCTCCCCCTATACATTTAGATCCATCGATGAATAATCTTCAATTTTGCTGTCGATGACGATGTTTTTTTTTTTTTTTTTTTAATTTCAGCTGTGCACTGTCATGTTCTACCAGTTAGTTTCAATGTAGATTGTTTTGATGGAGAATTGCTGTCTGTGTTCTACACGTTGTACTGAAAAATATGAACATCTCTGCTTAATATTAACCTTTTCCACTTCCCATCTGGTGTCCTCCCCTTCCCCCCTCCCCGGGCCTTACAATGTCCTCTCCTCACTGTGTAGCCATTGTAGAAAGTCGCCATGGAACCACTCACTGCCTTAATACAGTCGACCACAGAAAGTGACCGCTAGAAAACGAACCGAGCCCATAACCGAATTCAGCAAAGGTGTATTAGAGTCACACTGGGAAGGAGAAAGCGTGAAGGATTTGGTCCAGGGTGAGTTTAACCAAAACACCTTTTTCCTCTCTCGGGAGGATTGTTCTAGTAGCGGGTTGCTACTTGTTCTCCACGTTTTATTTATTTTTGTTGTAATGCACGGTGCTTTCTAAATCTAATACTAGACGCTCCAATGGGAATTGGCTTTTATTTTGATTTACTCCCAGTGCTTTTTGTACTATGCCAGGTCGTTTTGGCAAATATCGAAGTGATTTGTGCTAGCAAAGATCGAAAATTGCCACAGTTGGTTCTCCTCAGCAGCATGTGTAGAAGTATCTATTGCTGAATACAAACCGAGGAGCAGTTCCTAAAATGGCTAACGAGTTGTGATTTGATTTCTCGCTGGCATGCGAAATCAACATGATCACCGTCTTCAAAACGGTATCGATTTTTCCAAAATTCTTTATAAAGTTGGTTGATAATGTAAATAACCTTACCCAAGGCAGATGTTTTACTGAGCAGGTTTTGATTCGACCTCTAATACTTGCCATCTGGTTGTAACATAGTAATAACATAGTGTTGGGTGGAAACTGTAGTAGGCACTCAAGATAAGGCGAGAAGGTCTCAATAGATTTTCAACAAGGAGGACAGGGACATGTGCTCTCAGTTGAGAAATTCCATCTCTTCCTTAAGCCTTCTTTTTATTGAATCGTCAAGGTTACAAAAAAACAGATTAGGCCTAAAGCCTGGAACTCAAAGAAAACGACAGTCCAATGGCGACAAAGCTTCACGCGTCGAAACAATAGTGAGTTAAAATAAGGAACTGGCATCCCGTGAAATC